>NC_134324.1:16926754-17243278 GCF_964195595.1 Calonectris borealis
TACTAGTCAATGAAAAGATTCTAGATTAAAGACTGCAGATAACCTAATCATCTTTTCAGTCTCTATCTCTGATTCCCCGGATCTTGTGGGAGAATTAAATGTGAATTACAGCCACAGTCTGGTGATCACACTAGATATTTATTTTCCAGACACTGTTGAAAAGAAACATTTACTGCAGCAGACTTTACTTCTGTGGACTTCTGAGCACCAAGTTGCACCAAGAAAAGACCTTCTCCTCACTCAAACTAGGACACTTCATGTCATTCTGATAATACTAAGAGCATTTAATATGAACATACTTTGTGGCCTCTGACATGCTGTCAAAGAAGGGGAAAATACTTTAGTGCAATTGAGAATTGAATTCACAGTATATTAAAACAAACAAGAAAGAAATCAAATCGCCATCAGAAGAATGACTTACAGAAAATGCCTAACAGACAGAACTCAAACATTACTCGGGGTGCTGTTTGAATGCCATGACGTACATGTCAATCTCCACCCTTCAGGATGGACCAGCAGCAAAATATTTACCATGTTGCCCCTCTTGAAGATTTCTGCTTGTTGCCAAGCAGAATTTTAAGGCTTTTCCCTGTTACGCTGTCCTTGACAGCTGTCAAGTAGGAGCCACCTCCCGCCAATAAGGCTGTCCAAAAGGACACCCTGGTCAAAGCGTTTTGTCCTTAGCTCCAGTTACTGCCTAGTGCTGTCCAGTTACTTGCTCTTCTAAACTCCTCTTCATACTCAAAAGTTAAATCACTTCTTCCTTAACACAGAAGTCCAGAGGGACCAGAGCTCAGTATGCCTCCAAACAAATACATTTATTAAGACATACATTACTTCATTAACAGCTAGGTTAAAAATTACTGGTTATCTATAGCCACAAAATCTCATGGAAATGAGGCCCCAGCCTTCCAAATACTGAAATAACGACTTTATAATGCAGAATGAGGTCTGAGACCCAAAAACAACTGTCCGTAAGAGGCTCTGCTGTGCCCTAGCTGTAGGGCTGATGAACAGATCCAACATGATGCATGTGTTGTGAGGCCAGCTGTGAGTCCCTGCCTCCAGGGAGGTGTGTTTTAGTATTTAGTAAGGTTCACAACTGCACATTCTCCCCCAACCCAGAATATCTGGCCAAAAGCCTGCCTTTCACACATCCAACTGCCAGTGTCCCCTGTCACATTGATCGAGTGATAATGAGCAACAGCACTTGGTTGTTGATGGAGGCACATTATAGGTGGGCTATGGTGTGCCCATCCCCTACGTGGCTAGGCATCATACCAGAGCTGCAGCGCAGGGTAGAGGACATTCGCGTTTAGGAAGAGATATGTTGGCTGCCATGTAAGAGAACCCCCTGTGTGATTAACTGCAGCCACCAGGCAGGCTCCACAGAACATTTTCCCCACTGAACAGGCTGTGAGCCTGGCCCCACATGCTGCCTTACGGCCAAGCCTTTCTGCAAACTGAGAAACTCACCCAAAAGTGAGCACTTCTGATGCTTGGGGCAAGGACTGACCATGCAGACTACTCCCAAGAGACTTCATTCTGAACCCATGCATATCTAGAAATGACGTTTTGCCTACTCTCTGTGCAGTGAAGATTAAGAGATCACAGTCAGCATGCATTCCTTTTTAGAGATCATCAGTGACAGTGATTTATGTTTTAATAGCGAATTCCCCATGAGTGCTTAATAATACAGATTAAGCCCTAATAAATGTGTTTCCTGCAGGTTTAAGTGACTAACTCTATGATCTATTAGACTTGTCTCATAATACATACAATTTTTCTTGGTAACCGTGGAAATTTCTAAAGAACTGGCAGCATCTGTGCCTGGAGTATTAAAGAAATCTATTTTTTACTGGAGGAATTTTGTACAAATTAATTCCAGCCTTGGATATAAAATGCTAAATTTCATATTCTCTGTGAATATCTATTAGAAATATACAGAACAAACACTTATAATCATGTCCTGGTTTCGGCTGGGATAGAGTTAATTTTGTTCCTAGTAGCTGGTATAGTGCTGTGTTTTGGATTTAGTATGAGAAGAATGTTGATAACACACTGATGTTTTCGTTGTTGCTAAAGCAGTGCTTACACTAGTCAAGGACTTTTCAGCTTCTCGTGCCCTGCCAGGAGAAACTGGGAGAGCGCATAGCCAGGACAGCTGAGCCAAACTGGCCAAAGGGATATTCCATACCATATGACGTCACGCTCGGCATATAAACTGGGGGGAGTTGGCCCGGGGGGCAGCAATCGCTGCTCAGGAACTGGCTGGGCGTCGGTTGGCGGGTGGTGAGCAATTGCATTGTGCATCACTTATTTTGTATATTCTATTATTATTATTATTATTATTTTCCCTTCCTTTTCTGTCCTATTAAACTGTCTTTATCTCAACCCACAAATTTTACTTTTTTTTTTTCGATTCTTTCCCCCATCCCACTGATGGGGGGGAGTGAGCGGGTGGCTGTGTGGTTGAATTGCTGCCTGCCAGGTTAAACCACAACAAATCATTAGGAAAATTAAACCGTTAAATACTCCTCAAACATTATAACGAATCATGTCAAGCTGCAGTTTTATATTTTATTTTCTAGCTGTTTTATCTGTTTCAGTTACACATTCACAACACATAATATATTCTGTGTTATTCCTCCCAGTTCCTAATACTTTTATGTGTTGATCACTAAAGGAAAGCTTTAACATACAGCTGCTTTTAGTTAGCATCTGTCAGAAACCCAAAAGATTAATGAATCTGGTGCTGAGTAGCAGGTCCAAACTTCACAAAGCTCCACTAATGTTTTGATCAGTCTCGAGCAAAAGGGTATTTAAGAATCTCTCTGACAGCTAGAGGGAGAGAAATAATCACTTTGAATGAAAAAATCCAAATTCACTCAACTGGTAATGAAATTGCACTGAATATTGATTCAGGGCTCTAATAAGCTCAGAAGTTCAAAGCAAGCACTGGAAGGCAAATATTCCCTCCTCTTCCTTCAGACAAATCTGTAGTACTACCACAAGGTAGAATTTCACTTCATTCTGAATATATAGGATTATAAAAGTGTTCTGAAAGCAGTCCTGCAATCTCTCTCTCTTTCCCCCTTCCCCTCTCCCCCCCCAGATTTTTAAGCTGACAAATTTAACATCAACTAAATTTCAACCCACAGCAGCACTTTAAAGTGATTTACATCTAAATGAATAGGTTTCTGTCTCCCTTTGGTTTTCAGAAATTATGCAATTGCCTTTTTTTTTTTTTACTAAACCAGACTAATCTGAGATTAATGTTCAGCTAAAGCTTATCCTTCATTCCTCCCAACCATGCCAGTGACAGCAGTGACAACGTTAGGAGTCGGCTTTGCAGAGGATTTCAGATACCACAGCACTGGAAGAGAGTTACTTATGAACAGTAGAAAGGGACCTCTTCATATTTTTCTAAATCACTTACCAAATTGTCTTTCCCCAGCAGATGGTGGGACAGGCTACACTAAAGGAAGGAAAAAAGTCTTTTGGTGAGAGTTTTGCCTCATTAAGGAGTTGCACATATGACATAATGATCAGAGGAAGGTTTCTAGTGGTTTGTTTTCCAGGCTGTAACTCACAAGAGATGAGAGAACGCAATGCCTCTATCTGCGTTAACTCCGGAGACTTCCTGGTGGCAGCAAGGAGACTGCCCCTCCGTCTGCTCAGACAACTGTGATTCGTTGTCTGCAGCCTCACATTCTGCATGCTGGATAACACAAGAGGATCCCATGCACTTAACACTGAACTATCACCTATTAGCAGTGCTGCCAATGGGGAAGGGCATGGGGCTGGGACTGTGGAGGCGAAGGCTGTAATCTTGGCTATGTTGGTGACCGGGCAAAGCACCTTGCTGTTTGATATTTTAATTATTACCTACCTGTGAAGTAGGCATGAAGTCCATTGCAAAGCACTGATGAAAACACTAGGCACCACCTTGGAGCCTTCAGTTGCAATTAAGTGCTACACCGACAGCTCACCGACTGATTTCAGGCTACCTCAGCCTTATGCAGCCTGTGTTCCTCTCCCCCACACCCCCGTCATCACACGGGGCGACTTCATGCTGCTTTACCTCTGCTGCTTTTTTAGTAAAGTGTGCATTTCAGGCCATCACTGCTTGAAGTCCAATTATCCTTATCTTTTACCAAAAACACCCACTCCCATCCCTCCAGTCATTTGTGACAGATACCAGCCTCAACCTCCCCATCCTCCCTAGAAAGCACACACGTCTCTCTTCATACCACCCAGAAGCTGCCACTCTCCCTGAAGAGCAGGGCACTTGCTCTCTCCTCTTTGAGGCCCCATGTCCGCATACAAATCCCTCATCCTGCCCTGTCTGTTAGGGCGATGACCTGCCACTACTCAGATCAGCTCCCCCAACGCTGAAGTCTAAAATACCATTCAGTGAGGAAGAGCCTAGAGGCAGGGCGTGAGGAGGTACCACTTTATAAGCAACAAAGCATGATGGAGCTCTTCATATCAGTCAGGTCTCCAGCCAGTAGGTGTCAAATAAATAAGAGCAACAATGTGTGCCTCTAGCACCCTTTTTTCCTCCCACTCATGCTCTGTGAGGCTGTCTGCATCTATCATCCAACCAGAAAGTCAATGTCCTGAAAAAGACTAGCTGGTGATTGAAGTACACAGTGAGACCTTCCCTGACCACACTGAATGTGTGTCTCAGAATGAAGCCTCAGAAATGACTTCTCAGAATATACCAAGTAATTGACAGGCAATTTAAAGCTTTTGCCCCCATATCTTCCTTACTCTGGTGTGAAAGCTCTATGTGCTAACAATTGTCTCATTATTTTCTCTCACAAAGAAAAAACCCTAAAGATTTCAAAGGGAAAACAAGTCTTCTTGTTACAGCTCTGCCCAATCCAGCCAGGTGTGACAAGACCAGTATGTCAGCAGATCATCCGATCATTGCAGAATTGCTGACTGGTGTCAGAACGCCTTTTTCTCCACTCTGCCTCCCTTGTTCTCCTGCAGTAAAGAGTCTGATTGTTTTCAATTGGCAAAATACTAAAATGTGCAGCTCGATCTCTATGGAAGACTCATTATGGCTGTCATTAGATGGTCTTTGATCTTCAAGAAAGAGAGAAGAGAGCAGAATATCTGGACTTATGTGCTTGTCATTAGAGCATCATTGTTGCATGTTACCAAAAAGGAGGTCAGATTGGCTCTATTATTCTCTTCAGTTGAAATTCAGAAAACAAACCCCAAACTAAGTGTGATTAAATGCTCCTTCTTTTGTTCTTTAAGGGACTGAACACATACACAAACACACATGTTCTTAACCTAGATCTCTCAAACATATCCTTCATACACCTCAAGGTAATGACCCTGAGAGGTGATCACTTCCAATTTTCCCATATCTGAACATCATATTGATCACTTGCTGGTGTACAAGTGCAGATCTGTAGTCATATCTACACACACCTCAAAAAAGAAAGGAGAAGAAAGCACAGAAAGCACAGAAAGCTGATGGGGCAGCACGAAGATTTCATTGGTATGCACTCAGAAGAGTCATATTATTTATAGGCAGTGGACCTGAGTGGATTGTCAGGAAATCTTTATAACGTGCAACACCCTCATGTATTCTGCATTTGCATCGGTGTTGGGAAGAAGATGCATGAGTGATGCTTCATACCAGTGCAGACAACCATGTCCCGTGAACGTTCCCTTGCAGGCTTAAATTTACTAATACAGATAGAGACACTGTGGAGGGGCCACTGGCACCAGTGGAGTTGGAAGAAGGAAGCAGTAACCGGGTGAACTGCTGCACTAGTACACCTGTGAAATCTCAGCAGCTCTGCCCAGAACACAAGTTAGTAGAGGGTCGGGGCTTGGGAGCGGCAAGTACATCTCAGCGTGCATCTAAACTTTGTTCACATGTCACTTCCTTTCCACCAACTTTTTATATAACAACCAATCTGATTCTAAAAGCACTCAAAACTCCATGACTAGCATAGACCAGACCCTGTTCAGGAAAGTTTTGTTATTTGCTGCTAAGAGTTGGCCTGAGGTTCTTTGCAAAACATCTATTTAAACTCTGCCTAGCTGTAGCAGGACTATTAGGTTTCATGGTCACTAAGCTCATTCAGCTGTGTCTGGTAGGCACATTGGCTACTTTGCTGTCTGTGTGCAGAGCTGGGTGCTTTAACAAAGCATTCAACTACGAAAAAAAAACCAACTATTTCTTACTAGACCACAATCAGCAGAAAGATCAGCAGTAGGATGGTTAAAGATCCTCTGTCCCAGAGGATTTGGGACTGGGAATTTGGTTTGGCCAATGTTTGTGACTCTGGGCTGGAGAGGGGGAAGCACTTTCCCACCATGGCATCCTTACCGTCTGGGAAACTTTAGAGCTGACATGCGTGTCCCACCCCTGCTACCTTCTGTCCTCTCCATGTTTCAGACTGCAGACATCAGACAGACGCTGGTGATGCAGTGCAGTCACACCTTTAAATCCAGGAAGTGTCAGGCTTGGCTCTGGCTGCCAGCATCTCCCTCTCTGCACAGCACGACATACCTTGCAGACCAGCACATGGTTCCAATATGTCTATTGTTGTAAGTCACAGCCTGTGCATCAAGGACGTCACAGGATAGGGCAAGTGAGGAGAACAGACTATTGAATTATGTCTTATGCCATGCACTGAAACAGGATATTAATTATTGTAGAAGACACAGCAGGGACTGGGATAAAGGAATGAAAGGGACAGTTGGGTTATTGTGACCCATTCCTTGCTGCTACCAGTACTTTGTCACATCTCTTTCTTCATCTGAACAAGCTCTATCTCAAGAGTAATTAGACTCTGGGAGGGCTGAGACATTTTTTGGGCGCATTGGCCCAAATCCATGAATACTGCATAGCACTGCCACGGCAAATTGACATCTATGGATGTGCCTTGTACCTGGTAAACAGCAAGGCACGCAGCATGCTGCCAACTGCATATGCTCTCTCCATATAGATCAATATAGTCATTGGGAAAAAATACTTACCAAGTCCCTGGATGCAGCATGAATATCAGGGTGAAAATGAGAGAGAAGTACTACCCACATAAACCAGGCAGAAAGCATCCCCCTATATGTCTCTTAATAGAGGGGAAAAAAAAAAAAAGGTCTTACTGCAAGGACTATCACAGGTTAAACCCTACATGCCCCTCGAACAATGACTGCATCTACAAGAGTTAGATGTTGTCTGGACAAACACAGACCTTGCTTTGTAATATCTGCTTTACTTTTTCTCACAGTCTCGTTAGCTCAGGATGCAGCCTCAGGCTTGAACTTCACAATCAGCAATTTCCAGTGTAACTATCCTAGTAAACGTTATGGTGCATGGAGCTTAGAGGAGGAAAAGGGATATGTGGGCAGAGCCCAGGAACCAAACAATCCCAAAACTCAGTCTCAGCTCAGATTCTTTTTCAGATTTTTCCTTTACAATGTCTCATCTGCTATATATTATGAGGGCTGGAGGAATCAATTTATATAAGGTCCAGGATATGGATTAACCACTCTCTGATGACAGGCAGCATCTGGCATTTAAAGAAGTAGCTCTATCTACCAATTTGTAAAGCCCTGATTGAAAAGATATCTGAAACAAAAACTAAGCCATGGGGTAACAGTTGGGCACACAGGCAGAGACATATGTCTTTGCCATAGCAGGGGTTTTTATTTTTAACTTCTTGAACATTTCATTCTTTGTTACTGCCTTGCTTGAGACAACCACTTTCCTCTCTGTTTGTCCATCTGCAATTTTGCAGAGAAAGAAAAACGATCGGCAGCTTTTCTTTCATCACATACTTCACATGAAACTAACTTCTCTGAATTCTCCTAGCACATACAATGTCCCTGCTGCTGCAAGATAAAATGTGTCACTGCTCCATCTGCTACTCATTTGCTGGTGAGTCTGTATGGCGACATGCTGCTGAGCAGAATATTCCAAAAAATAAGAAACTGTGCAGCCCAACAGATCTGGCTTTGACAGAGCTAGGGCCAGGTCTCATTAATCATTTTGCTGTGCTGCTTACAATACCTGGTGGAACATTAAGACTGCCTTCCCAATTCAATATTTCATGGTACCATCATACAGTAGTTAGACAACTCTTCATTTGGTGCAGGAATAGAGAAACAGAGGCAGAAGGAGGTTCTCAATGCTACATGGTTCCTTATTTCAATACTGCTCTGATATTCATAGGCAAAAGTCCTTAGTTTTGGGGCAAGGAGTGATGATAATCCAGGTGCAGAAGGTACCCAGTTGTCACCCTCATCCGTATTGTGTTAAAGCTGTATCAGAAGATGCTGAAATTGTAAGATGCATGGTACTGAGGCATCACCAGCTACTTTGGATTCCTGCCCAGTGCCTGCTTACCAAGGGGAAGTCTTACCCCATGTTTTAGAGGAACAAACTACCCCTCAACATCAGCCATGGGGCAAAATTCGGAGGAACATGGCAAGAGATGTGCAACCTCTGGCCACGCTCAGTGGAGCAGAGTGCAAGAGAGTGGATGGATCTACTGCTATTCTAGCAACAGCCAGGGAAATCTCCTGGAGACCGGCTCTGCGCCAGAGAAGAAATGCCTGCTTTCTTGTCTGGGCTTGCCCTGCTGGGGGCTGATTCACTAATGGAGGTAGGTAAACCTAATGAAGCTGGGGTGTCCCATCATCTCTCAGTCAGGTACCATTAACATCACCTGGAATGTGAAACACCCCACGTCACCCTAAACGGCCCTCACTGCAGTCAGCCCCATCAATGTCCCATTGGCTCAGATTAAAAAAAGTGACTATGACACTTGCATCTCCTCTCCTTTCCCCTCTCCGCCCCTGCTCAGCGCCGGGGAGATGCAGGGTCCTGCTCTCCTCTGGCAGCCCAGCTCACTGCCCAGCAGTCCTCTTACACCATCCTCCTTGTTCCACCACAGCACTCCTCATCCTCACAGCCCCGCCACCCCTGGGTGTCCTGAGCTGTCTGAACCTAAGAGCCCTTACTCAGACCCAAGCAGTGTAAGAAATTCTCCTTCTCCTCAGAGGGCAGATTGGAGAAGCAAAATAAATAGCTTTTCCATTCAGGTCATTCAAGTCTGACTGACTCTCCAGCCGGCATTTGAGTAAAGACTGCTCCATTACTTAGGACCTCTGGTATCTCAAGAGCTCTTAACCTGTTTTTCCCCGCAGAGGCAGCAATACACCCAGGATTGTGTCCTCTTTATATCAAATTAACTGGAAGCCACACATTTGGAAAAAAGGTTTCCTTATAGCCATATCTGTTTAAGTATATTTTTAAGATTTTAAAACAAAAAAGTCAATCTCTAAAACATAAATGTTATTCCATATTTCAAAATAATTGAGGGGAGGAAATTATGATTATTTGCACTTCATTTTCATTTTTCAAACCAGCTGCAATCAAAGAAATGCCTAATCTCTATTGAATTACAATCTGCCTTTGAACTCTTAATGTACAGCTCTTTCCTGTACTTTACATAAATAATGTTGTTATAGTACATGCCCAGTCACAAAGGATACACAGACAGATACAAGAAAAGTGAAGACTTTGAAAGCAGGGTGATAAGATTTTCAAGGCAGAAACACATTTTTCTACTTAACCATTGCCTAAGGATAACACTATTTGAAGCACAATGACACATAGCTCCTCACGTTTGATGAAAAGGTTACTAAAGAAGAAGAGAAGAAGAAATTATGACATTTCCCCCCACTCTTTCTGATTTGAGTCAGAGGAGAAACCAAACATGCCTAAAGGGGAAGCAAGGCAGCTGCCTTAAGATATTTTCCAAAATTCAAGTTTTTGCTGAAAAACTATGAAGTTATAGTCCAGGTTGAAGTTGATAGCACAAGATCTTTAAATTTAAAAAGTCAGGTTTCTAAGACACCTGGTAAAGAAGAACCCTAAAGGGGAACTGCCAAAGAGAAGCTATTACAGTATACTACAGTTTCATTACAAACCTGATGATCTGACAAAGGCAAACATCCCTCACCAATAGAGAAGTGTGAATAACTGATCTTTTTAGATCAGTGGTTCAACTGGGGAGGGAAAAAATACTTTAGGTAGACCTAAAGCAATTTATTTAAAAAAAAAACATTAATATTTTTACACATATGTATAAATGTGTATGTGTTTATATATTGAATAAATGGTAACAATTTGTTTTGGCTTGAACTACTCATTTCAACCCCAAATGATTTTGTTTCACTTTGTAATATTTCAAATAACAGCAAAGAGTAGAAGCTGCCAGCTGCACACTATCACAAAACCAGCAAGACATCAGAACTGCTAATTCAGCTAGGGAAAGAAAAATCTAGAGAGAAAAGAAAAATCTGGAGAAATATCCTTTTTCTACCCAGCTCAGAACAGGGTTTCAAATCTGTTTATCAGGATAGTTTTTTAAGCACCAAGATCTCTCTGGATCAGCTCAGTTCTGTTGAAATTGGTCCGTTTTGTAATCAACACTGGAAATTATTCCTGGAGTCTGCAACATTATTTTTAAACAAAAATCAGGCATTATATCCCTGATTATATGCAATCTCCTATTGTAGTTGTTCTTCTCCTTATGAAATATTTACATACTTCTTAGGGATAGGGTGTATGGTGACTTTATAGCTCAGAGGTTCAAGCATTCACATGGCATACAAGAACCATCCGAGGTATTTTACCATAATTATAGTAAACACCAGGCTTGAAAAACTGGGCCTAATTCTAATGAGAACTTCCCAGCTTGAAAATTCCCTTTAGTTAAATTTAACTTGATTCAAAGCAGAATATCTATGTATAAACCCCAATCTTTTGAAATGGCCCCACTGCTGTCACTGTACGAGGAGTTGCTGCAGAAAAACAAAGGCATCTCCATCTTGATCCAGAATCAGGACCACAAGCCTGTTTTGCAGGGCCTTGCCATCCCAAAAGCAACCTTGGCCACAGCTGGAAGTTTCGCTATACCCTCCAGTGAAGACTAATACCATAAAGTTAGTCTCCTTGTCCCAGATCTCATGACTGCCTCACTATGCTGCTTCCAGCTCTTCCGCAGTCATACTGTGATTTAATAGGCTCCTCCAAACCCTCCAAGGCAGCAAAACTTTAGCAGCAACTACCTGAAAACTTCAAGACCCCATAACAAGGCAGGAGATAAGGCTAACCCTGGTACAGTGAACAAACCAGGGCAAACAAATAAAGCTGCTCTGCAAGTCCTAATTGGTCATTACCAAGATGCAAAGGAGAGCAAATTTGGATGGCTTTAAGTAGCAATCTCTTGTTACTATTCCTCCAAGCAATCGCCCTTAGTCTTACCCATGGTCAGCAATTCCACACCAGCCTCATGCCCGTGACGCTCCCCTGGGAACTCATGTACTAACCACGCTTTCAGCCACTTCTTAAAAACTGCAGAACACAGCAAATTTTGTTGCCTGGTCACTTAGTGGTTTTTTGCATAGAAGGGATATTTTGTAAAAGGAAGTCTTTCCAAAGTAGGAGAAATGAAGGGTATTTATAAAAATAACCAGAAGCTTTCCCCAAGGCATTCTGAATAAAACATTCCTAACAGCCTTAAGGTTCAATGTCAGCAACGCAAGGGTCGATGAAGCATTGAAAAGGCACACCCCTCTCCATAATTAAAGAGTAACTTCATTTCTGATTACTTCAGTGGAGTGACAGTGAATATGTGATTAACGCAATATGCAGAGAACTACACACACTCATAACACCCCACAAGAATCAAGCACTGACAAGGTAGAATGAAGGTGAAGGAATTTCAACCAAATGTTGAAAGGATGGAAAAGCTACTGACAATTGGAAGCGGAGTTATACAGTGAGAAAAGTTGGGCAACAGTAAAAATCAGTGATAATACTAACTTGCCAGTACATCTAAAAGCATTTTAAGTTGGGTGTGTGTTCTTGGACCAGCTAGTGAATCCCTTGGTCTGTTTCCCCCACATTCAGTATGCGCTGTTTCTTCTCCCCATCCTCAACAATGAATAGTTTCTGGAGAAAGGCCTAATCTGTCTCCGCTGTCTTTCAAAACGCAGTGTCAGCTACAGACATCTCAACGGTTGGGATTTATAGCAAAGAAACACCTCACAAAGAACAACATGGGCTTCTAAGGAATAAGGCAGAGATGCCATGCTTTAGTTTAACAGATTTTTTGAGAACCATATACAACATACAGTAGCCCCAGCACAAATCTGAGGCCAGCTGCATGTGTTACTTTAGCATCAGGAGCACTTTACTCACTTTATCAGGAGCCAGGCATAAATCTGGGAGACCTCTCTAAAAAAAACCTGGTAAACAGCTGTTTTCACTCTGGAAGTTAGTGGTGGGGTCTTTTTGTACTCAACTGATGGGCAATCCCATCCAAGAACTTCCTCCAGAAAAAGATAACTTATGTCTGTAGTGAAGGTTTTATTCTCTCAGACAAGCCCAGGACAGTGAGAGTTCACCTCCGTGGTGCCTGGGAACATACCCTGCCTGACAGCGCTTAGGATCCTGTTTGCTTGCCTGCAAAGGGCCCATCAATATCCCGACCTCTGCTAGGGCTGGGCTGGGGAAAATCATTTCATGGGTAATGGACTCAACCAGCTCTGTAGCCGTGTCCTTGAGGACTTCCTGCCCCAGCAGTGAAAAATCTGTCTTCTAGCCGCAGTACTGTATTCACAGAAAAACTTCCCCCACCCCCACTCGAGTCTTTCTAAAAGTTCAAATTCTCACCTAGTCCTCAATAAGAGCTGTAAGAGCTTTACAAATCCAAGAGATAAACTCTTGCTTTTACACCTGATACAGCTGGCTTCCAAACCTCCAAGCCCATTCACAAGTCTATTTGTTCCTCGTCCTCCCCAGCTGGGATACATTGATCTGCTAATCTTTCAAGCTTGCAGCAGCCAAGGCAACACAACTGTACTTTCACCTAACTTATCATGCTCCTTTTGCCTTGGCTACAGCTTACATCAGCTTTCTTGCTTCCTTCCTGCTCTGTCCCTTGGGTCCTTGAGCCATCCTACAGGGTCTCATTAGCTTAATAACTTTAGAGCAAAAGGATTCTGTTCTCGCAGAATTTTGCTGGAGGTTTTGCTGGAGTCTCCCTGGTTACACACAGACCTTCCCGAAAACTTCCTCCCAGAGGAAATCGAAATCCCAGTCATGACACGGAGCTTCAGCTTAAATCAAGGAGAACAGCCAGTTGAAATAGTAACATGTTCTTTCCACTTTTGTCCAGGGCATCACACATTCCAGCTTTCCAGCAGGAATAGCTGTAGTTTATGCCTGGATTTCAAGCCCAGAAAGATCTCCAGCTCAGCTGTCACACATCCACACATTCCTACCAGAGCCACGGAGCCACGTGCTAAGCTGTGCAGAACGCACCGAGTCCAGTCTTCTGGGAAGCCTCAACTTGCTCTCTAGGGTGACCGCACATCTGAACACTCACAGCTCCGACATCCTTAGGCCTGCGATACATGAGTTGACCAATTACTCTGCTCTTGCATGTCAGTAAGTCTGTAGGCCTCAAATTTTGCTTGCTGTGCCTGCAGAGGATCTCTGTTCAAGAGCAATGCCTGCATCCTGATGCTACATGAAAATGCCACACACGCTCTAATGCAAACCACAGGCTCTGGAGAGTCAGCGTCCCCTTGCTACTGTGGGAAAGGGCCAGTGCTCCATCAGGAGCTTTGTGCAACAGAGCCGGCAGAGCGGTCACCGTCTGCTCTGCTTGCTTCCTGCCCTCGGCAACTGCACATTGTGCCCATGCCTGGGGCCAGACCTTAGCAGGCCCCTTCCAGGTCTGGTTCTGTTCCTCCCTTCTCACAGACTTGTGAAGAAGTGAAATCTCAGCTGTTGGGGGCTTGGCGAGAGGAGCAGGGTTTCTAGGTGAGAAGAACAGGCCAAATGCTCTCTTTCTATCACCCTCCAACGTGCCAGCTTCACAAACCTGCTGACAGTCCTTGAGAGCTGATGACATTTTTCAAAACATTGACAAAAATAGACAAGCACTTCCCCCCGCCATTAAAAAAAAAAAACAAAACTCATCAACTATTTCCACAAAGCCCTTCTGCTCTCCACTCTTTCTTTGACCAGCTTCACAGCCGGCTCTTTTCTATCAAAACATTTATGTAGACTCATCCCATTCCATAGTAAAAAAAAACCTGTCTTCTGGGGAACAGCCGACACCCCAACCTATTAAGAGATGCTAACATTTTTATGGCAACTCCCATACGTTGTAAATTCTGGACCTGTCCCCTTACACAAGAAGGACTCCTAGTGACTCCCCATGAAAAGATTTGCTTGAGTGAGAGTTTAATGTAACGATTTAACATAATGTAAACGAAGCCATTAGTACCTGTAACTAACACTGGAAATAAAGTGCTCATTGAGCTCATAATTTCAAATTAAAAGGAAAAACAAACATTTTTTTAAAAATATAATTCATAACTCATTGCTTATATCTTGGCTTGCTGTTAAAATACTTTTGTGTTTTACATCCATTTCAGTTTAGCAACACTAATAAATCAATTTATTTCTGTAACCTGAGTACATACACTTGCTATATATACAGTGTCCTTTGGCAATATGCAATAAATTGAACTGAATAAGTGTAATACCATTAAATTTTTTTTTTTTCTTTTTAAAGATATATTTGTTTCCGTACTTCTTGTACTGATCCTTTAAAACCTATAATTAAGCCTCTGTTGGATGTAAATGTACCAAGATATTTATTCTAGGGGGGCAATCCAAATACTTTACATAAGCAGGGATTAATATGTCCATTATGAGCCACCAGTTGGCCCGGGAATAAACTTGCAAGATGGGAAGCATTTTGGCTTTTATTCAACTTGAACTTAATATACTTACATTCAGCATATGCCTGAGTCCCC
Source organism: Calonectris borealis (assembly GCF_964195595.1). Lineage (NCBI taxonomy): Eukaryota > Metazoa > Chordata > Aves > Procellariiformes > Procellariidae > Calonectris > Calonectris borealis. Next base: position 16,941,638 of record NC_134324.1, read on the forward strand.
TGCAGAACTAGAACGAAAGTTGTTGACCAGATTAGGGGCATGAAACGCAGCATCTTGAAGGATCAAACTCTCACAGATAAACGATGTTTTTGTGGCAAGTACTGTGATATGTGTGAATAACCAGGTATCACAAGCAGAGTAAAACCACAGAGTTCTACTAGAACCCAAAATCCAAAGCAATCGAGATTGAACTCTTACAGGGGCTAGGTCTATTTATGAAATACAGGCCTTCTTCCTAAGCTCCTCAGAAGTTAGCTTTGCTTTGTGTGGCTCAGATTTTGAAGAATTTCTCCTGTTTCTTATGTCCCTCCATATCCAAGTAGCTCTTCTCAGGCAAGACATAAGTGGTGTGAGACACACTCACTCCTTGTTTCCTTTGCTAACTAAAAGCTTACCATGCTAAGCCAGAGCTGTACAGAGCATAATTCTGCAGAATTCATTCAACACAAATGAATTCTGCTTTCCAACAGAGGCAAATGAAGCTTTAGAAGCCTCCAAAGACCTCATGTGCAAGCAAAGTATGAACTCAGCATTGCAAGAGTTACAGTTGAATTGCAGTTCTGCAACCTGATAGGGTCTTTGCATTCCTAGGATTAGCTGTAGGTACTACCTAGCCTGCTCCAACAAGTCCAAGAACATACCTAAATCATCGACAGTGTTATCTGTCTTTAAAATAAAAGATCACAAATAAAAGCTATCCATGCTGCAAGCTCACAAATCTGAATGCAACATTTTTCAGCTCCACGTGAGCTGGTACCATATTTTGGCACTAGGGAAAATAAGACAAGTCATGTTAGTGACTGAACAGCCATGAAGCTGGGTAGTCAAGGAGAGCCAGGAATACACCAAGATTGTCTTTTGGGCTAGAAAGCACTGGCTCCATTGGGATTCAGCTCTCAGTGCTTTACTTGGTTTTATTGATATTTTGGTAGGTTCCTCAATATCATTGTATTCAGCTTATGTTGAACTATATCTGCTATCGTTCCCTGTTTGATTCAGCTACAATGAGCAAGAGACTCAGAAGAAGGGAAAGAATAAAAAAAGAGAGTTGTGTTGTTGGAATATTATGATGCACAAAGTGTCATCATATAATTATTACAAGAAATACTTGTAAAAACCACTAAGTTAATATAAAGATTTTCTTAGTTGGAAAGAAACAGCATGAAGTTAACACCTGGTCTCATTAATATGCATGTCAACCTGCTTTCAAGATAAATAACAGCATTCATGTAAACCATTTAATAAAAGAGCAATCACGCAGAGACATACACGACCCAATTGATGCCGAGGTTTTAATTTAATGTTTAGATCACAATTTTAGCTGTTTAAATTAGGCATCAAAAATAAATAATAACCAAATATAAATGCTTACTTTAGACTTGGTTTAATCTTCAAGAGATATACAGCCTGGCAGAAGTGGTCAACACTTTGGGACTCATGGCAAAAATACCCCCAAAATCCAGAGGTTCTGTAATTTGAAGAATTGTCTCCAGTTCATAGGAAACTAGATTATGGCTTCCACTTCTTCCCTCTTTATACCAAGACTACCCATACTCATGTGAATTTCTTAAACTTCCAGGATAAAGAAATTCTAAATATTCTTAGAAGTGGTCCCCCAGGAGGAAAATTCAGAAAACTCAGGAGATAAATCAAAAAAGAGGTCCCAGGTCTCAATCAAATAAAAGCTTCAGACATCCTCCACTATTCAGTTTGGTCTGACATTCAGAGTATTAAGACCATAGTCAAGATGGACACAGTAATACAGTGTAAGGCTTAGTCTGCCTTCAGCCAAGCAAGGACAGGCATGGACAAGAAAGGAGACACTCTGTCACCGGGACAGGGCTTGCACCGTTCTTTGATTTCAACTATAGATCTTATTGTTCCATCCTCAGGTAAATGCTGAGCATCAAGAACTGCCAGAAAATCCAGGTGAGACCTAGAGCTATGGGCTTTGTCTTCAGATCCGTGGTAGTTCAGCCCTCCATTCAAGGAGGACTAATTTAAGCAACCCAGTGGGCAGCCAGTGGGATGAGAGAGACAAGTGCTTCTGACTCCTCATGATATTCTGACCCAAGCAGAAGGGAAGCACTGCAGGTGTCAGGCATCCCTCTATTCCTAAGTCCTATCATAATATGGCCTAAAACCACAGAGGATGGCAGTGACAGTGAATCGGGTAGACCCACTCCCTGCTTATATTCCTCTTTGTTACCTTCTTTAGGGATGCTACGTTCAGCATCATCTTACCCCTCCTAGAGACTTTTCCATGGGAAGGATGACCAGTCAATAAAAAAGGAAACAGAATACATGTTGCCTCAGCAGTTACTTCCAGAAAGGCTATTCCTACTCCTACTCTCACCTCATCTGTCAGACTCCCATCTCCAGTGATAACATCCTCATAGCTTCCTTTGTCTTCTCCTTCAGCCCTTCTTTGAGAATAATCTTTATTTCCTGTAACTACATCGTTATTCCAAGAGAGTAGAAATGAGTCCACTTTCCATCTAGTCCCCCTGCTTCTGCTATGAGCTTTAGCTCACTCCTACTTGAGACAACATCAGCCATATTCCAGTACAAAAACCAGTTATTTCCAACCTTTGATTTTCTCATTTACTATGTTTTGACTAGAATTGCTTGGATTTCTATGATAGAGTCAGTGAAGAGATCCAGGAAAAGTCACAGCCGATATTATTCATGTCATACTTAGCAGTTCTTTATGATTACAATTCTGTATTCAAAAAAGTCTCCCACCTTATAGCTTAATCAGAGAACAGATTTTATTTGCCTCCCCAAAGGCACCTTGAATGTTTGTTTACAAATTCTGACTTTTCAATAAAACACCCTTCTCCCTAAAAAAAAAAAACACCTCTCTCATATAAATAAAGTTTATTTTCAATGGTTTTGTGTTAAGTAACCTCAAATTAATGACTTGTATACTGGCATAACACTTAACTGTATCCTGCTCCTAGGCACCCTGGCTCTAATATTTCTATTCTGATGCTTACTATAAAATTCTTCTCTCCAGCTGAATAACTCAACAAATTGCTGTGATGTACATACACAAATAATAAAGAGCTGGCAAACTTCACATTCACGTTAAGGTAGCCAGCTATTGCATAAGCTTTTGTTTAGCAATGATTGATAGACCATTATTAACAAGCAGAAAAAGATGCTGTAGCAAGTCATTTAGTCCAATTCCACTCATTGCTTATATTCATTGAGGACAGATGAAGATCCATGGAGCACAGCTTGTCCATAAATAAGACTGTTTATATGAGATTAGAAAGCCCTCAGTAACACAAAGCAAACCATGTAATTCCAAAATGAGCAATCAGAAGGGAAACTTCTCTGTGTGTGTTCTTGCACTGGAATGTTTGCAAATGGAATGAAAATCATCCTTGAAATCTCAACTCACCCAAAAAGAGTCACATGGAAGGGACTCCACAGAATATTTTTTACAACTGTCCAGTTAGGCAAGACATTGCAATAAGGCCAGTCAATAAAAGTTGCCATAACAACAAACGTCTGAACCTATTCAGGAAGTTTGGGTAGCTCTTCAAACATTTTAATCAATTTTGTTTGATTAGCGAATGTATCACTTTCCCCCTATTGAAAAACTTGGCCTGTGCATGCTACCAATCCACTCTAGGCAAAACACCCTCATTTCCGTGCAGAGGTGGAATGAAGCAAGCTGGAGATAACACTAACAGCACCAGCAGTAACTTAGAGGGGCCAGCCTGACAGAGGCACAAGTGGCTGTGCATCCAGTCTTCTCATGGCTCCTAATTCTCCTGTCATACTGTGCCTCATCATCACTAAGCATCAAACACAGTCCTAGTATAAACACTTCTCATGTAGGATCAGAGGCAAATGGTCTGAATTTGCACATTGGGTTTTTATTTTATTTTCCAGTTCCTTCACACCTCATTTCAGTAGCACTCGTGCGTTCTGTTGCTGTGCTTGGAGCTACACTGTCCCTGTGTGATGCTACAGCATCTAAGAATGATCTGTTTGCTCAGCCTCAGGCCCTTAACTTTGGGAAACAGTCAGATCCATTTGATGTACTAGCTAAACATGGTACTTCTGAAGTCTGCATTAAAAAAATTTATGGAAATCCCATTACATTGGATAGCTCAGAGTACTGCAATGCATTCAGTGCCAAGTGCTTAAACACAGAAGAACAAGCAGATATTGGCCTAACTGTTGGCATGCTGAAAGCTGAGATACTCACATACATTCTGAGCATATGACACTGTGGATTTAGCTAGTGAGGAACAGCTCAGGAATAAGCTCATGAATTAGCTCATGAATTTAGGTCTTTTGCCTAGTCAGTCATAGTCAGGCACTATATTTCACTCTGCACAACAAGTCCTTATTTGCTCACCCAGAAACTTGAAGGGAAAGTTTACTATGCTGGATATTTCAGTCTATTTGACTAAAGCAGATTCACAGATTTCAGATGATCAGGAATCTTTTGTATTGGCTCTTTCTTACCAGTCTGTACTTGATTTGTGACTTGGACTACACAGAATTTTCACTGTTCTCAATTTTTTTTTTCCTTCAAAACTGTAAGTTTTAATGAAAGATACAACATGAGAAAGGAAGTTTCCACTAAATTTTGCATCTAATTTTCAGCGCATTCTATATCCCACCCAAAATATACCCAAACATAGTGTCAGAAAATAGTTAGAAAATGTTATATGCTCACCGCTGAGAGAAGTTCAGAATTGTCACGTGTAAGAGCACAACTTTATCTAGCAGACAGATGGATCTTGCCTTGCCTTTGAGTGTGCAAGCACTATAACTGCTACCAGCCCAGCAGCTGGAGGGCCTCAGGAGACAACGTAGGAAAACAGAGGAAGGCAAAAGAGAGCTCTGGCAGGTGGCTGCCTTCTTCATATCTCGTGTCAAAAATCTTTAACTACTGTGTTACACCACAGATAAGTTCTTCGTTCAAGACCGCTAATACAGTCTGTAATCCATGGGCTAGGGCAGTCAGGTTAAAGACTGTGGCAGAGCCAAGGATGTATCCAGACCACTAGTTCGCATTAAAACTGCAACACCTTAATTTTTGCTAGAATTTTACCTTGGGTTAACAGTGTAAAACACCCCAGTTTTCCTCAAAAGAGTAAGGCTGTGAGAAAAGGTACTCTTGTCTAAGCTGTTCACAGTGATTCTTCAGGGAGCGAAATGCTTAGAATGTGAGAACTAGAAAACAGCTGGTCCTTTTACTCTAAGACATGGAATCAAAACTACTGCAGCCATGGCTGAGGAAGCAATACTAGAGCGGAGTGATCCTACCTCCCAGCCAAGCACCTTATTGTTATGCCAGGATGGTTGGCCATAGATCCAGCCCCCTGCGCTCTTCACAGCTTTCTGCATCTCCACTGCCTAGGGCCAGAACAGTCCCTGCTTCCCCCCGAGAACAGAGCCTGCAATTCTCTGTGCATAAATGGGACAAGGGATAGCTCGCTTGTTTACTGCGGGCTAACAGGAGAATCAGGCTGATGCTGGCCCTACTCTCACAGGCTGCCTTGTATAAATAGCCAAGCCCTCAGAAGATGCCCATTATTGCTGAGTCTGGAGAGCAGCTTATTTTAGTCAGTAGCAGAGCTTTTAAAACAGAAATTTTTCATCAGCCAACCATTCATTGCTGAAAGATAACATCTCTTTCACCTGCAAGACAGACTTACATAGTTCTGCCTTTCTGGAGACACTAATGAGTTACTGCTTTGGGGATAGTTCACTCAGATCCCTCTAGCTGGCTTGCTTTAAGCTGTCAGTTGCTGGCTGCACCATAACTCCCTACTACTGAGTTAAATCCTCCAGGGTAGCACATTCTCTATGCGCTACGCTTCCTCTATCCGCTTCCCCTCTCCTCAGATCTTAACTTTATTCTCTAAACTTAGACCCACCACAGATCAGGCCATGAAGTGTCAGAGAGATCCTTAAATATGAATTCATTCTCTTCCTCCCACATAACCCTCACCTGCCATCACCTCCCTGAATATAGTTACCTTCATTCTGTCTTCTCAACCCTTTACTCACACTTTGGTCTTTTACAGGCTTAGTAAGATGCAGATCTGCTTTGAAATGTGGGTCCTGAAATTTTTCATAAGATTCCATGTTTATTGTCTCTGAGTGACTCCAGATCAGAAATGTTCAGTTCATGAGGGGGGCGGGGGGAAGAGAACCAAACTCGGGAAAGTTTCTGCCAGCTCAAGAGTTTGGCTGCTATCCTGCCTTCCTCAAAAGGTTCTGCAGGATGAAGCGTGCATTTTGAACAGCTCCCTGCAGAACTATCACTGTTCTCTAACCTTGTCCACAGGATTAGCAGGACCAAAATCCAATCCAAACTGAGTGCATCAGTAAAGCCATTGGATCTGATTCCATAGGCACAGGGAACAGATCCTGTGCAAATAATAGTCATGCATTCACCAAAGTCCTCATGCTTTAAATTCACCGAAGGACCTAAGCCTTCTGTTTCACTCATTCTCTCACCCTGAGACTAGCTCCTAATCCCATCCATCTTCCCGCCCTTTCAATGATGTTACCAAAACCAGTGCTGATATTAAAAGCTGTCTATAGACAAACTCCCCTCTGGCTTTCATATCTGGTACCTACCTCTTCCTCAGCCTGCTCCTTTCTCTCATCTTCCTTGTCTCCTGTGTGTCATCTTCCACCAGTGGAGGCTACTGTTTTAGTGGTAGCGCCTGCTAAACTGCCTTCCAAGTCATTGAGCAAAGCTGTAGGAGAGCAGCAAATGTACAAAATTTTTATGGATCTTCACGTGAAAACTTAGTTCTTTTTTCTTTTGAGTAATGTCAAGGCTTGGACATTGCATTTTTGCAATGCTAAGGGGTCACTGGGCCATTCTGAACATGAGATCATGATCTCGTGAGATGCAAGTTCTTCATATTGCTAAGCTGAAAACAGTTTTCCAAGGCACTGAGAACTAACCAAATCGGATGGAAACAAGAACTGCACAAGAGTCTCAGGGCAGACAGAGGCAAACGACTTGGCAGGTTCTGAGGTGTGCAACTATGTGCAAGGACTGTTTTGGGCTCAATGGTAAGGACATGATTCACTAAGTGAGCTTTCCTTGGGCATAAAAGAAGGACAATACAGACTGATATAAAGCTATAACGAGCTCTAGAGGCATACGGACACTAAAACATCAGGCACTGATATGACTGGCAAGATTGAAGTTATCAGCTGTGAATAAATGAGAAGAAAAGCAAAGGGGTAAAATAAATTAAAGATAATGCAAGATGTTCAGACAAAAAATAATAAAAAAATTCAAGTCCAGAAGGCACATGGGGTCCTATAAGTGAAGCAGCCTGAATGGCTCAGAGGGATACAGCAGCGAGGCTAATTTATCGAGATAGCAAAATGACATTTTCTAAAACAAGCTAAATTAATTATTTGCCTCAGTGCTCCTGAAAGAGAAAAGAAGCTGACAGAAAATGACATGTCATATAATTCTCAGGGTGACAAGGAGGGGAACTAGCAGAGATGCAAGGGTTGAGGCCTATACATCCCTCCTGTGCTACTCGGCTGCCTAGGGCAAGCCCTTTAGTTGATGAATACAGACACATACCAATGACATGCTCTGCGATGGGGAAGGGTTCTGTCTGATCATTTTCATGGAGCTCAAGACAATCTCTAGGTCTGACTCTCCTTTGCCACAACCTTCATGTCTTCATTTCTGCCTGCACAAAGTGACTATGAAATTCTTTCAAATAAAAATTCTCCTTTTTGCTTGGTGGCAGCTCAACACTCCCTGTTCACAGGTATAAATGTCTAGACAAGGTGCAAAGAAAAAACTCAGGCATGAACTCATGTCGCTATTCACAAGGGAAACAGGTCAGAAGCCTTTTCCAAAGTCATGTGAAATTAACAGTGGGAGACCTGGCCTTCATCAAGCTAAGTGCAGCCCCTGTGAGCTCTTGTTGCCTCGCTGCAGGGTGAAGGGGTTGCTGGCTTCCTGATACCAAAGGGACCTCAATGTAAGATAGATTTGCAGAAAAAAAAAATTTAGAACATAGTTTTTCTCTCAGCATCAATGTTAACTCCATTTTTTTCCTTTTCATAACTCACTTCCATTACAAAATAGCTCCCCTTAGTGACTGAGGGTACCCATGCATGTATCCTGTGCAACGTGTTGTAGCTGCTCTCTGTTACATGAATGCCTAGAGATTAGTGACTGCCTCCAAGGACCTCACTCCGTCCCCAGCCTCCAACTAAGTCAACGGCAATACTTCCCCTGCAGGAAATTGCACCTGCAAGGACATGATATTAGAGGATTTACTTAAGTATAACCAACTTACCAGAGCTAAAACTAGGGTAAATAAACTCATTTTGATTAATAAAGAGGGATGCATCAACCCACCAAAAAGCAGAATGCAAAATTCTTTGTCATGCTTTTCCAGATTTTAAGAACTACATTAATGTTCAAAGCTTGAGTAAAACAAGACCTGCATATACACTTGGCATTACTGTTGTTTTACCTTCCATAAGCACAGAAAGACTTTTGGATACCATGGTACACAGATAATGAGATTGCAAGATGTAATGTTATTTAGAGTCATTAAGAAGTGGAATTACAGACAAGCCTTATCAAGATCTGTTTAACCGCATAGGTAGAGAAATCTTGAAGAAGTGATAACATACTTGTAGTGAAGCTCTTGGAAGCTGTAATAATCCAGAAATTGACTGTTCTTCTTGCACAAATCTGACCAATTCATTTGTCAGCTGCACGTTTTCTGCCTACAGTGAAGAAAACCACATTGTATAGTATTATCATCATAGACAATGCAAGCAGGCATAGTTACATATAGATAGATGAACTTAGGGGTGGGGAGGAGAGGAGGAAATAATGGATAAGCTACAAAATTCCGTAAATATATTTAAGCAAAAGAGCCTGAAATGAGGCTGCTTGAATTCCCTCTTTTCAGATGTCAGTGAGTTGGAAGATCATGGCAATTGCTCACTTTAGACACACTCGAGAAGGTAATCAATAGAGAAGAGAGAGTAATAATGCAATTTAATTTAATATAAAGAGACTAGGCTAATAAATCTCTCTAAACTAAGAGAGAAGTCCTTTCCCATTATGTTTCATTCTATGCTTCTATAACAGCATGTGTGTGAGTCTCCGATGAGATATGAAAAGTGCAAAACCAAGCTACACAGCTATGCGTAGAATTACATGTGAAATGCTATAACTAAGCAAAAGGTCATGCAAGACAAGGATAAATTTTTCCTATTGACATTTTATAGATGTTCTTTTAGCTTTGCAGAAACTGAACTGCACTACAAGCTGCACACAGCAACTGACATACCTGAATCTGTGATATCTGAACGATGCATTTTGGGGCATCTGCAGCAAACTGTTAAGGGACAAGGACGTTGTTGTAATTCCAAGTGACTAGAAACAATCTAGATCAAAGCACTCGTGTCAGCACGTAAATAATTACATACTCTGGCTTTGTCCAAAGCCTGTTGTCTTCACTGGAGGATTCTTGTTGAATCACATGTTCTGTGAGTATCAACACAATTTCTAAATTCCTATCTCAACATATCAAACAAAAGTAACGTTTTCTGGGCATGGTCTCTATTAATTATGCTGAAGTTCTGGTCAGAAATAAACAAAGAGGGAATCATTTTAGGGCAATGCAGAAAAATCTGCACCTATTGCCTGGGGGATAGGAAAAGGGAAACAAAGTGTATCTTCAGTAGCCACAGGTTCCAAAATCCCAAAGTCATAAGTAACAAAAAAATGTTTATATACATACTACATTTCAGATCTGTGCCTAGACCAGAGGCAAGTGAATCTGACTCCAATATCAGAGGTTCACAGGTATAGGAAGGTATAGTAATCTCTAAAAAGAGATTATTCTAGGGCGGGCTGAGGAAGCCACACTTCAACTGCACTCTGTACAATGTAAATCATTCCAATACAAAAGGATCATTCAGGGATGAAGAAAGTACAAGAGTCAGCTGGGGCATAATACAGGAACACTGAAGTTAGTATTGGTTTAGGTTTTAGGAAATAAGAAATTAAAATTCTACACCAAAGAGATGCCAGGCCATGCTGGGGTCCAACACATCCAAGATCATCTTGGATGATCTACAACCATCTACAAGATCAGCAAAGCTTTGCATGCTCCTGGCTGCTGCAGATGGTACCAAAAAAAAAAATCAGTGTCCAGGGAAGTAAGGTGGCTCTTGTTCCCAAAGAGCAAGAAGACTCTCTGAATTGATGTTTGCGCGTAAAAATAGCTCTCAACACAAGATCAGCCGGACCCCAGGCTAATCAATAATTTCAGGATGGCAGTATGTAAGGGCATGTTGTGCTGGAGAGAAGGGTTGATCAATGCTTCATTATACTCTGGCACTCGATATCGGATGCTGCAGGATGCTCCTAGCTGCACGCATTAGAGTGTGATGCTTTTTGCCACAACACAAAACTCTCAGCAAAAAGCCAAGAAGAAATAGGGTCCATGGGTAACCTACTGGTCTGTCAATGATTCTTGTCTCTGACATCTTCTCCGAGCCCTGTTGCTGTTTCAACTGTGCTAACAGTTGCTTTGTGGCAAACCAACTCCCTAAAAACACGGTGACAAATTCTGGTGCTAGTTGTCCCCTCCAGCTCCGTCTTGTGGATGAGGCAATGGAAGGAATCACAGAATCATAGAATGGTTTGGGTTGGAAGGAGCGTTTGAAGGTCACCTAGTCCAACCCCCCTGCAAGGAGCAGGGACACCTTCAACTAGATCAGGTTGCTCAGAGCCCCGTCCAACCTGACCTTGAATGTTGCCAGGGATGGGGCATCTACCTGGAACCTGGGCAACCTGTTCCAGTGTATCACCACCCTCATTGTAAGAAATTTCTTCCTTAGAGCTAGCCTAAATCTACCCTCTTTCAGTTTAAAACCATTCCCCCTTGTCCTGTCGCAACAGGCCCTATTAGAAAGTTTGTCCCCATCTTTCTTATAAGCCCCCTTTAAGTACTGAAAGGCCACAATAAGGTCTCCTGGAAGCCTTCTCTTCTCCACACTGAATAACCCCAACTCTCTCAGCCTTTCTTCATAGGAGAGGCGTTCACCCCCCTGATCATTTTTGTGGCCCTCCTCTGGACCCGCTCCAACAGGTCCGTGTCTGTCTTGTGCTGAGGGCTCCAGAGCTGGACACAGCACTGCAGGGGGGGTCTCACCAGAGCAGAGCAGAGCGGCAGAATCCCTCGACCTGCTGGCCACGCTTCTTATAGTGCAGCCCAGGATACGGTTGACCTTCTGGGTTGCGAGCGCATATTGCTGGGTCATGTCCAGCTTTTCGTCCACCACTACCCCAAGTCCTTCTCGGCAGGGCTGCTCTCAATCTCTTCATCCCCCAGCCTGTGTTGATACGGGGGGTTGCCCTGACCCAGGTGCAGGACCTTGCACCTGGCCTTGTTGAACCTCATGCCTTGGAAACGCCATGACTGATCCTGTTGTCTTGCTTCCGATGGGATCAAGACATGAGCTATAGGAAAAGTAAACCGAGGCAGTAAAAAGTGACCATCTTTTGTATCTTCTTTGCCTTGAACACACAGGAATTAGGTTCTAGGTTCAGTCTTAACCTCAGGTCCCCTTGAATTTTTGTAGCTTTTCCTCCAAAGCTCTTCAAGAGACTTGGCTGAGCAGCAAGCCGAGAAGAGTTTCTGATAATGCACACTGGAAATGGGCACAGCAAAAATCAGCCAAAATAGCTCTAGTGAGTTTTACATACATCTCTGAGACTATTACCATCCCAGGAGAATCTCACTTCACCCAAGAGCAGAGAGAATCCCAACTCCCAGACGAGATGATGCAGTGATAATTCACAGGTATCTTGACCCTCTCTCTGGGATTTCCCCTTGCAGAATCTTGGGCCACATGTTAAGTACTTCTCTGCACCTTTCTAGTAAAGTGTCTCGTTCTGACCTGAAACCAGTGCTATAGGATTGCTACTGGATCAGACAGTCTAGCTCTGTTTTGCCTGACTTTTGTCCAGCCTCACATCCATGGGTCATAAAGATAACACAGAGACGAGGAGAACCTGGACCTGTGGCTGATGGTGCAGGGGACAGCATGCAAACCAGCTGTGTCTTCCACAGCTGGGGTATCTATGCAGTGTGGGCTCATTTTAGCAAGCCAGAGAAACATATGGGGTGCAATCCTCCATAAACTGGTGCCAGTTTCCTGCAGGTAGGTCACAAGCTCTTTTCTCATATAAACCAACCTCAGGTTTTTCTGATACGAATTTAGGGCTCTGATTCACAAGCACTTCCAGGCTGAGTTACGGCAGCTGAAGAGGTCAGGTATAAACCAGCAAGAAAGGTTACCTCTTCAGCTGTTGCAGCCAGTTCCACACAGACTGTGAATTGGAGGCTTTGGCCACTGCAGCTCCCAGTGTGGCATGTTCACAGGCTGGCAGCAGTGGTGGTTTAAGTTACAAAACAGCTGTGAACTGTGAGGGCTCAGGAACTGAACCATTGCCTGCTCTGCTAGAAGCAATGCAACCTCTACAGAGAAGCAAGGGCTGGCTGGAAGTATTACCTCACACCGATCAACAGAAATTGCTGGGGTCATGCATCCTCAGCATCCTAGATTCCTGCAGCAAGTCAAAAGGATGCCGAGACCTTGACTGCTCAGTCACCTTTGAAAATAAGTAGTGTCCTGGAATGCACAGAGATTTGTGAAAATGGATTTGATACACATGCAAAGCCTTTTATGCTATCTACAGCCAGATGCTTCTGGTGCTCAGAAGTTATTTTGCACCCTTTGTGTCTGTTTGGTGGGATGCCCAATGGGTTCACTCTCAGTCTGAGGTGTCACCTCTATAGGAGCTATTCATACAGTCCTGTTAAATTTTATGTAAGATTCACACCTGGATCCTACTAGACCCGTTATTTCTGCCTTTTTCCTCCTTGGACTTTCTGCAGAAACCAGATACAACATAAGTGTTCATACAGACTGAATAACAAGTTGTTTAGATGGGGAAGGAAACAGAATTTCCCTTCTTGCCCTCTGTCCGTTCACTCTTGGTTTTTCTTAGCTACTACCAATATTTGATGTCTGAAACAAGTTAATTTCAGCTGCTTTCCTGGGATGCTGCAGAAAACAGTAACACAGTTTTTGGAGATGAATAGAGCTCCCGCAATCACAAAAAGCAGGTGGGCAGCAGCAGCGATGATTTTTGTAATGCTGCCAAAATACAAACATACATGCGGAGCACCAAAAGCTCTGGAGACACACAGGCTCTACAATTAAAGGGGTTGGCACAGGGAGGTCCCGCCTGTCACACGCAGCAGCGGTGGCGCGGCCGGCGGCGACTCCCCGCGGCAGCCCGCAGGGGCTGGAGGACGGAGCCGGGTGTCACACAGGCTGCACTTCCCAGAGCTAGCAATGTGCTGCATCAAAAGCAACGGCGGGAGCTTGGGCTTTCCGAGGTCTCCATCACCCCTCTGCTGTCACCATGAAGCTGAGAGCAGCGCTGGGTTAATTCTCGGGGATATCCACAATAAGCTTTCATTATCCATCAAAGCTCTGGTAGTAATTTAAGATCTTACAGCTCACTAGTACAGGCATGGCATTAGAGAGCTACAGAAAGCAATCACATGTGAGCACAGAGCATGTTTTACAGAGAAGCCCACTTCATCCCTTCAGCTCCCACCCTCCAGCCAGCGTGACTTTTGCCCTCTCACTCCACAGTGCCTCCTTATTTCCCTCCCTCTCACAATTTCTCTAAGCACTACTTATGTTATGGGAAGAGAAGTTGCCCAACCTGGAAGTTAAAAAAATTAAGAACTTCAATTGCCCCATGATATTAAAAAAGTGGACTCTGATTTATTGAAACCCATTCTCTACCAGACCAATAAATGACCCGACTCATCAAGGATGTATTCAGGCCAAGAATATTTAACAATATTTCTTCCTTTCCTTCCCCTTCTCCCATTACAGGAGACTTGGAGAGGGCTCTGCACTTTTATGGCTGTTTGACAATTATAGGTAGCTGATCTGTGGCCGTTACCTTGGAAGTAAAAGTTTCCAAGCCAGTCCCTGACTTTGTGCACCTTAAGGTTTACCCTGCACCAAGTTTGTTGTATTCAGGCTGTTAAATTCAGTCAGCCGAATTCAGCTGATCTCTCCCTTTACTGATGAACAAAAACATCCCCATATTCAATATTTTCATTAAATGTAATGGAATTCTCTAAGTTCAACTCCCCTTTCTATGCACTTTCACTGTCTTAGAAACAGTGTTGGTCTCAAACAGCCACAGGCAGCGTTACTAACATATCAGAGATCTGTTGTGCCTCTAGTAAACTTCTTAGGGCTTCCCTGCAACAGGAATCCTGCCCCAGACAAACCTGATCAAGGTCTCCAGACCAGGACAACTACTAGCAAGCCCAGGAGAATCACAGTGTAACAAGACTGGGCAGAGCAAGACAAGGGTCAAGAGGAATGAAGGGCTTCAGGCAATTGTGGGCAGCTGCCCAAGCAAGAGGGAGAGGGGCTGTGGAGCCTGGGGAAGGGAGAAACCCTGCTTAAGTCCACATGGAGCTCTCATCTGAAGGTGAAAGATGTCCCATTCACTCCATGGAACAGTGCTAATGCGTTGTCAGACCCAGGGGACAATGGAGCTTTACAACAGTGTGGTTGTGCTTGTTTAGCTGAAGATAGAGAGGTGCTGGCACTACCCCAACATACGTGCCTCATGACAAGGGGGCAGGAGGGAAGGCAAAGGAAGCTGGAATGAGGGCTGTGTTTGAATTGGGTTAGCTCGAAGCCTGTAACTATGTTAAGGAAAAGCCACACTGAAAATTCAACTGCACCCCTAAAATAAAAGATAAGAACTGCTGGAGTCCAACTCCAATTGCTGAACTTCAAAGCAAGGGGATTTCCATCTTGTTTTAAGTGAAAAGTTCAATAGACTCAATCCAGCCACTTCCATAAACCAAGCAGTGGCTTAACCCATCTCAGAGTGATGGATAAAGCTGGCTTCTAATGGATCGTTGTCCAGAGATCAACTGTCTCCAGTCCCTGAACCCACAATAAAAGCTTAATGCTGCACTGGAGCCCACAACCAAAGGAGTTCAGGCAGTAAATCAAAAGGAGAAAGTTTAAACACGTCTCCTATTTTTATCAGCCAGAGGTTCAGCAAAATTTCTTCAGTGACATTTAAAAGTGAGATCTTTGTCATCCCATCAGGGGCTGCACAAAAGTGCAAAAGCAGGTAATTCCCTGGGCACAGAGGCATGTGCCACCACCTGAGCAGGAAACACCTGGCTCCCCTTAGGGTCCATACACTACATTTGCAAGGCAAGGACCAGCCCTGCCCTTGGCCTGGCTGATGTGCTGTGTACTTCTCCCAGGGAGGCATCAGGGAACTAGGGAAACCGACTAGTGAGACACACTCCATTTTCAGGGACTTCTTACTGGAGGAGGGAGCTTTCCTTCTCCTGTACCATATATCCTGGGCAGGGCTGGCCTGTCAGGAAGTATTTTGACTTTGGGGTGGTCAGGTTTATGCTATATATATATATCTCAGTGGTCACTCAGCTTGCAAAGGACGGCAGACCCCTGGCTACAAATCTTTGTAATGCATCTGGACTCAAGACACAATGCTCGATAGAGGCAGGCTGGCTCGTGGATCGACTCTGCTCCACTCACCCCGGGTGCAAGATGGGCATGCGCAGGTGGGTTTCAGCCAGAAGCAAGTCATGTCTCTCAAGACATTCACTGTAACATTTACGTGTGCAGAGGTTGTTCCAGCTCTCTGCCACTCCGTCCCTCCACCTCCTGGACCTCCCCTGCACCCAAGCACAACTACTCTGCTCAATGTCACCGTGAGTCGATAGGATTGGGCAGCTGAGCACATGTTGCGGCTACCATCTCACAGCCCTTTGTGGGAATCTGTCAGCATCAGTACAATCAGGTTTGGGGAATCACTTTGCGTGCTGGCTTGCTTCCCTCCCAAACATCGTTCCAATTCAGAGGAGTGGGTATGTTTTTGATGGGGCGATATAGTTGCATTCTCTTGTAAAATGCCTTTCTGTGCAGGAATTCAATCACCTTACCAATCTTGCAGAATAAAGTAGCCTCTGCAACTCTTGCACCTATCTTATCAGTTGGCTCAAATAAAGTAAGCTCTGAGAACTTAAGCCCTTAATCATGGGGAAACCAAATGGCTTTTCAGGAAAATTCATTTTCTTGTCTATTTCAACAGAAAGTCTTCACATAACTGAAGTGACACATCTGTTTGATGGATGCTGCCGCAACACTCAGCCTTTTCACGCTGAAGATTGATGGCTCCTAGAAATAGGTAAATATCATTCACCTAAGAATTGGGATCCCAGCTTCAATGGAACAGACCTTTCTTGCATCTACTAACCGCTGAAGCATCTCCCGGGCACAACAGACTCCATCAGCGCCAAAGAGAGAAGGTCACTGTACAAAGAGAATCTCAGAGCAGCAATGGGTACTAGCAATAGACAGCTTTGCTCAAGGAGGTAAAATGACACCTCCTAGAAACCCTTTAATTCCCCCAGGTCTGAGTTTTAATTCAGAAGAATGGAGCAATGTTTATAAAACCATCACAGCATTGAAATTAACAGGGTTGCTCCTACACGCAGCGGATTTGCAGAATCAGAACCATAATCAGTGTCTTATTTGGAGAGAGTTTTGAAAGGGGCAGGTTATTTTTCTCGGTGCCTGTCTCTCTGTTATCCACCCCTCGTGTCTCAGCACTACTTCTGCATTCATCAGCAAGGCCAGTTAAAAATCGCCTGAACTGCCATTTGACCAAGTGCTTATCTGCACAACTGCACAACCCATACCATCAGTTAGGGAAAAACAATTTCCCCTGGCTACTAGAGACAGCCTAATTACCTAATCTGACAGGTTATTAATGGTTCGAGTCAACAAAAAGTATAATGGATGTTGATAAGCACAAGCTGCCTGGACATTTGGCACGTACAACTCAGCTAGAAATCACTGCTGTGAAAAGCTGCCACTGGCCACAGGACTAAATTGTCTGATCTCTCAGGGTTTCATTTAACAGCTCTATCAACATGATAAAGAGACAAACTAGCAAGTTTAGTCCATTAATGAGGACTGTGTAACAGCCTAACAGGATAAAAGATATTTATGTTGCAGGTTAATGTAAAAATAAATCTCTGCTTCATTTCTCTATAATTACAACACCCTCCCCTTTTACAGGGCTACTTTAGGGATAAAAATCATGTTATTGTCCGTACTAGGAAGGAGAGCAGTAGACATAAGGGTTCACGAAGAAATGGGCAGCAAGAGTCAAGACAGCCCTCTCATAACTCACCACAAGTGCTGCACAATTTCATGGGTCTGTCTTAAAGACCCAATTACTAGACTCACATGATCCCATCAGAATCTCAGGTTTTCATTTTAAAGAGGAAGAAGAGACATACCCCTTGCAGTTTCTGAGAGCAGTGCACATTATGTGTATCCTGAACAGCTCCAAGCCAGAAAGCATACAAAAAGGAACTCATGCTATCAGTTACGTATTGTAATCTCAGGGGTTTCTGGGCTACTCTTGTGACCATTTGGCACCTTTCTCCTGAGGTATAAAAGCCCAGAGCTAGCAGCATTGAGGCCATTTAAGGATGAAGAGAAAGAAACATATTTGTCCCATAGGCTTCAACTTCTAGTTAGCACATTCCAACACTGACTGTTGCTGAAACAACTGCACCACAGTGTCAAACAGCAGCTCGCACCTCCAGCACCCATGAGACAGGTTTTTCACAGAGATCTATTTAACTTTAATCTGGTTCCTTGGCTTTTTTTTTTTTTCTTAATTAAGTAGAACATTTGTCATTGTGTTTTGTTGCTCCAATTCCCTGCGAGATCTTTCATCCACCACTTCTGCATGTAGTCCACTTCTCAGTGTAAGCATCCATCCTCTATTGCTCATGCAGTGAAAGGTCTTAAGGGGGATACTTGAGCAATCAATACTCCAGTAGATCTTATGTATGTTTTGGGACATGTCCCATCACTAAGCAAAACTTTACACCACTGAAATATTTGTCTCTGTATCTCTACAGATCCCCAGCAACATGACAGCAACACCTTGGAAAAACATGAGAGGAGACACCTACCCACTTAAGTGCACCCTGGATAACATGTTTCACTGACACATAACATGAAGATATTTCAGTTCAGGATGTTCCACATTTACAACAGCTTGTAATACCTGAAAATAAAAGTCCTGGTGGCTCACTCAATGCTTGCATTGCTTAGAGCACTTTACGCCTAAAGCTCAGCTTCTAATCCAGATAAAGCAACTATTGATTTCCTTGGATTTTTTTTTTCTATGCCAGCAGTAAAACTACAGATATCAACATACTCATTCTGCAGCAAACTCAAATTCTTTAAACCACAGCAAAGGGAAATGCAAAGCAATTTTGATTGGAATCCTCAAGAGAACCACATCAAAATCAGAGCATTTCATTAATGTTAAAATCTTTCACCATCTTCTCAGAATCATGATACCTCTAGCCAACACCAACGGTTCATATTGTCCACAAGACTATTGGTGATATTGGAGGTTGCAGACATTAAATAGCTATAATTATGGCCAAGAGAGAGGGCAAGTCATGATATAACCTGCAGGATGTTATTAGCCTGGGATACTACTGTTTAGGCAGTGGCAAAAGGCGGCTTCTCTGTTCTAACTTCAGGCAAAACAAGATGCTTCCCTCAAAACACTCCATAGGAGGTTTGGAACTCAGAATGCTCAAGGAAAACAGTCCACTGCTGCCAAGCAGGTCCATCTGGCCCAAACACTTCCCCAACAAGCAGCTGTTCTGCTCAAAACACGTTTTCACACCCTGGACCACACATTTGAACACTGCAAAGGAGGCAGCTGACATTAAAGCAATTCAAAGAGGGTCTTCTCCTACCAAACAGGGCTGCAGACTTTTTTTTTTTAATTAGGTGAAAAAATTAGGCAGCAATACCATCATTGCTTAACACTTAAACTATTATTGGGCCAAAAAGGCAGTAATTCTATTGTGTTAGGTTCTGTATAAATGAGTTAAACCTGCCTTTCTTTTGTTATAACTGGGTAATACAAATCATCAGCTGCAACCACTACATAACTACATAACTGCTCACCTGTCTGACGTTCCTCACTTGCCTCTCAGTATCTTCAAGATTAGGCTTTGTACCAGTTCATTCCTGCAGAGTATCTGGGGTCCTGGAGGCTCCGGATACTCCCACATGTATGCATGCATGCAATAATGCTGCAGCCCATTGCAAAGACATGAAGCTTACTATGCACTGCCAGTGAAGTCCCCTTCAAACCAGGCTCCTGGCCCCACAGAAAACATTGCATACTGCTCCACTACAAAGACAAAAAAGAAAAAAAGTCAATTCTTCTTTAAGTGCATAAACATTTCCAGCAAAAAAGCATTCTCAAAAAAGGTATTATGAAGTCCAAGAAAACACAGCATCTTTACACAGCATGTAGTAACCTGCAGTAATCTGAGGTCTTGTTCTCTACTGTTATTCCTTTTCTCATTTCTAGAGTAATACTGCACGTAATTTCCACCTATGGGATAAGGATCTTCGAACTTCTGTCTAAATGTTTTGTACGCTCTAAGGTCAAGAAAGCTAACAGGGCACAAAATGAATGCATTTTCTACTATTGGATTACAAACTGCAGAAGACTTAATAACATATAAAGGAAAAAATACACCAAGTGGCATGAAGATCTGCAGGAAGTGGCATAAAAACTTTAACCAGTATTAGGCAAATAGCCCTAAGCTGTTCTTTCATGTGCGTATGTAAAAATCATATGCATCATCAACAGAGCATATATGTAACTGTATTTCACTATTCTGCGTTCCCTGGCTGTTTGAAAGCTAGAATACAGTATAGCATTTAGCCTTATTTTAAAAAGCTATTTGCTTCAGGGATATGTTCTGATCTCAGAAAACCTTTTATTTTCATGCCATTTGAGGTAATGTCAAAACTCTCATTTAACTCTGTCACAAGATGCTAAGGAAAACGTAGACACTCAGCTTCCTTCAGTGTTACAGGCAGTTTTTCCCCAAACTTTTTTCACATTTCTACATCTACCACAAGAGGGAGCAAAGAGCTCACCTTCCTTAAATTCTCTATTCCGAAGAAGTATACAAAAGCAGCTCGATGTCATTACCTATGACCAAGTTCAGGCTAGAAGTTTACAATGCTTTTATACAGCACACAGGTCCTCAGACAATTAAAAGGGCCATTTTTTTGCTTTGAGAAAGGTGTTGCCTCACATCCATACTGTGCAGAGCTCTCTTCAAAGCCAGCAGATGCTGCAGAGCTCACCTGAGGAACAGACACACAGAGTGATGCCACAGGCTGGTAAAATCAAGACAATCCTGATGGAAACAAACCTGCAGCTTCACGACAGCAGAGCGAATAGGATGTTTGCATGAAATTGATAAGCATTTCCAACCATATCGGATATGCGTGTGGGGGCAGGGGACAGATGAGGAAAACTACACGCTTCTAACTGCACATACTGCTTTTAATTGCAGTGTACAGTGATTTCTCATTAAAACACTATCAGAAAATAGCTCCCTAAAAAAAATCCCCCTAAACCTCTTCTTCTGCAGCATACATGACCACGAAGAGGGAACAAGCTCCTTTTATAGGAGGGTCTCCCTGGTCATTCCTTCCTTCTCTCTCTCTCCCCCCACCCTTACCAACCTTCCCCCCCCATCATCAAAACTCATTTTAGGTTCTACTGGTATGAAACTGAATAGTTACAATGATTAGAAATGAATCTTAAATCCAGGCAGTTTCAGGTTGCTGCTGAAATATTATGACACCACTGTTAAAAGCAACAGCTAACATCCCATTCCAGCAGAGCAATCAAGCAGGTGCTTAAGCCCGTTGACTTCCCATCTATAGCAGTTCTAACTACACTATTGTTACCACTGGTATCAAACACAGCAAGTTAAATATCCTTACACATTGCTGGATAAAGATGGACTAAATCCAGATGCAGATTTTCTAGAAGGAGGAGGAGAGGAGAACTGAACTGAGCCTTCTGCCTCACACTTACCTTCCTCTTGGGTAAGGTTACTTGGCTGTAGCTATCCAGGCTGCATTTGTGCCATCATTTACAATTAGTTTCCAACATGCGGATGAGGGGTTTGCTCAGCTTGGGTCTTAGCGACTTAGTTGTTTCCTTTTGATAATTCACTCCATTCCAATCCCACAAAGCAAATTACACAGTAATTTTATACAGTCTTTGCTGTTCAGAACGGGTTCATAGAATAAAGAAGCCAAGTGACTAATAACTGCCAGTATCTCTTCCATGCTTTCAATCTGTGGAACCAAGTCACAGACTCTTCACAATTTAAAACAACAAACAGGTGCCCTTTTGTTTCTAATATCCTGTGGCGTCCTGAGAGGTCAGCTTGGCTGTAGACCACAGTTACTTCCCTTTGATATTGACAGCAGCTATCACAAACACCATCAGTGGCAGACTCCAGGTGCTTGCTGTTACCAAGCGTGCTACAGTTCAGAATGACACATTTTCAGTTGAATGCAGACCCAGCCTGATTCCCCTCACACTTGCACCGTTACGAATCAGAAGCAGCACTGCTGCGGTCAGAAAGGCATGCAATAACCCCACTCAGACTCCAGACTTCAATAAATCCAGTGGAGAGAGTTCCCAAATCACCCTGTGACCAAATGCAGGGCTCTCTGATCTTTGAAAAGACAAGAATGAGTCAGAGAAGCAATCCACAAAGCAGTGCAGGAACTACAGCTACATCTGTTTTGTAGTAAACTTCTCGGCTATTAAGGAATAGCCGTGAGCACACAGGCACACTAAAAGAAATGTACTCCTACAGACTTTTACCCTTTGATAGGCTGCTTCACTTACAATTTTGTCAGGAGAACAGATGCAGACACTACGGATTTCTACAGCTATGCCTCCTATAAAATTTTTAGTGTATTAAAGTGCGTGCATTAAAGGGATAGTCTGATAGTTCAGTCAATAAGACTGACCATGGGCAATCACTTTATATACACAGAATAGCCCACCACCTTTCCTACATCATTCCATCTCTCCATGCCTCAGCTCCCCATGTAAAATGACGGCAGCAGCAAGAAGTGTTATAAAGAAATAGGATGAAGCAGCAATCACTTACTCCAGTTGTGGAAGAGTGAGACAGAGATAACACAGAGACTGTAGCAGAGCCTCCCTTGCACATTACTAGCTGTTCAGACTCTATGAAGTTTAGTGACTTTGGTCCCTGTCTGTAAACACTGAAGTGAGTTGGAACTTGTCATAGTGTTCCATAGTGGGGAAGAACTGGGTATCTCCATATCTGCATAAAAGAACCCTGGAGGACCTCAGACAATACTGAAGAACACATCTGGTAAAGACTTGTTTCTAAAGTAGTCATGATAATTAACTCGCATACAGGAAAAAAGATAATCAGAAACAGATTTTTTCAGTGCTCATTTTGAAGCAAACCCAAGTTTATATTTAGAGGTTAAAAAAGTAAAATGCTAAGTGTATATTTCATGGGTACAACCCATTTTACAATCATAAATGGGTAAACATCAACTATGAAGTATCTTAACCACACTCAGCTTTCCCAGAGATAATTTATTAGCAAAGTCCAATACTTAGCAAAGACAGTATAACTATTCCAATTTTACGTATGAATAAATGGGGCACAAAGATATGGTGATTTGTCCTGGTGGGCCAGCAGAGGAACCAGGAATGTGGTCTTCCAAGTCTAGCCCAACATTCGGTCCAGTTAGCCCTTATACAAAGTAATCCGGAAAAAAGAGTAATTTTCACCTTAGGAATGTGCAATCATGATAGAGGACTGACACTCCTCAGAGTGAGTCAAAAAGAAACCCTTAAACAGACCACGAACTGGCTTGTTAATCTATTATCTGGCACTTTGTCTTAAGAATGCCAAGAAAAAATAAATTGAGTTGTTTTTATTTATCCTGGGCCTTGTGGGCCCGTAGGCTCTACCACGTTTTTAAGTTTTTCTCCATAAACGCAAAGTCTAGAAACTTTTAGAAGTTAAAACATACATTCTTTACCTTCCAGAAGAGATGAGAGCCTCATACAATTGTGACCCCAAAAGGGGTGGCTTAAGCAGACCCAGTAAATATTACAATATCATAACAGCACTGCTAGAGGTACCCATGCAGCGAAGAGCTCTTCACTTTTCATCTAGGTTTGAGAAACAGTGCATTAGAGCAGCTACTGAAAGAACACTTAGCGCAGTATGTTTAGGTTGTTCAAGGTCTCTCTCACAATACTTTATCATAGGATTTCAACAGGAACCTCTTACCGCCTCTTACTGCCTGCCCTTCAAGAACAATCTCCTTCAAGAATCAAATGCACAAAGGGAAGACTGAGGCTCTCACTTTATTTGCCTGAATAAAATAAAAGGCCTGCAGAGAGAGAAAAGAACAGATCTGAAATTAAGACTGCAAACAGATTTGGATGGGGACACAACAGAAGGGCATCTGCTCCAGGCTGGCTGGTCAGAATGAGCACAATGACAGTAGCATCCACCATCTCAACACAATGGCTTCTCCAGACTTAGCCAGCAACACCCCAATTCTTATCTCATTTGTTTTCCAACTAGTATTTTATTGTGCTCTTGAATATGCAGCACAGAAAGGGAAGCTGATTTGCCATGTATTGTGCACACTTTTTTTCCAAGCAGTCAGGTATGCCTAATCAGCAAAAAGCACTTACATTACTTTCAGAAGTTATTAACTGAAATGGGAAACCAGCATACTGTGATTCCATTACAAAAGAGTTACTGCACTCAAGTGCGGCTGGTATAATAAGTATCAATTGGCTTGAAAGAACGTAGCTATGCCAGCTAAGGCTCTGTCCCACAACATTCCATCCTGCAGTTCCCCGGTATTTACAGGATTGCCACACATAACCTAGATCGAAACCCATAAAAAGAGAGGTGCCGAACTTCAAGTTCACCCACATCTTCAGGCAGCTGTGTAAAACAGAAATGAGATACCAATTGCATTAATAAGAATATGAAACAATCTGGAGAGGTACATTGGCATTAAAGATGTTCACCACCTTTCAGGATCTGGTTCTAGAACATCAATCAAAGTTGACTCAGAGCTCTCACCAGACTTCTGTTTTATCCAAGTTCTGCACTTAAGTCTCTAGTAAGCAGTCATCTTCTTTCTTCAAGCCAATAAAGATCCATGCTGAGCTGTAAAACTAACTCCTTGGACTTTCTTCAAGAAGTTTTTCCTGTTAACTTCGTCACATATTTTATCTCAGAACTTTCTTTCAATATATAGACAGGCTTTGTTTTCTAAGCCTACATACTAAACTTCATTAAAATATATTTATGTATTTAAAGCACTATAAAGAATGCTGATGCACATAATCAGTGTGCCCTTAAAACAAATCAAGATACATTTCAAGCACAGCAAATACCAGTCCCCCCTCATGCAGCTTCTGCTGTCATCCACAAACATACACATATGCTTCCTTTCATCTTTCAAACACTTTGTGGACAAGGTGAGCTTTATGATTCTTCTGTCACATTTTACTTTGTATGGGAGCCAAAGAAAACCAAGAAAGCAGTAGCAACGAGGTGGGTTAAACATGAAATGATGATGTCATTTAGATCACACTCTTTTAGGGCATTTTTCAATGGCATAAGGCAGCAACTACAATACAAGTTGTCCAGCTCAGGACAAGACACAATACAACTCCAAAATACCAAGTCAAAAGTCCAGTCAGCAGTGTAAGTGTGACTTGCCTGAGGACATCCAAAAAATACAGATGTGTGGGGGGTTGACCTTGGTGGATGCCAGATGCCCAGCAAGCCGTTCTATCACTCCCCTCTTCAGCAGGATGGGGGCAGAGGGAGAAAATAAGATGGAAAAACTTCATGGGTCAAGATAAAGGCAATTTAATAAAGCAAAAGCAAAGGCCACGTGCAGAAACAAACGAAAACAAAAGATTTCTTCTCTACTTCCCATCAGCAGGCAATGTCCAGCCACTTCCCGGGAAGTAGGGCTTCAGTACGCGTAGCAGTTGCTCCGGAAGACAAATGTCATAATAATGAATGCCCCCACCGGCCTCCTTTCTCTTAGCTTTTATTGCTGAGTAGACGTCATATGGTATGGAATATCCCATTCGTCAGTTTGGGTCAGTTGTCCTGGCTATGTCCCCTCCCAAGATCTTGCCCACCCCCAGCCTACTGGCCTTTGGGGCTGAAGGGGGGAATGCTGGAGAGACAGCCTTGATGCTGTGGGAGCACTGCTCAGCAGTAGCCAAAACACTGGCGTGTTAACACCTTTTTAGCTACCAGTACAAAGCACAGCACTATGAGGGCTGCTATAGGGAAAATTAACTCCATCTCAGCCAGACCCAATACCATCTCCACCCCTTGTTCCATACCATTCGCATCATGCTCAGGTCCCACATAATTTAATACATATATATATATCTTCTAATCATCCCATTGCATTTAATTCTCATTACTGAAATCTGTTCTTACCAACCCTTACAACTTATACTACATACTTAAACCATCTTTATACCCAATGTACCCAACGTACCTTCTCATTAACTACTATCCCCTGTCCTTTAACAGATAGATATCATTCTCCCATTCCATGGGTTTCCTCCACTCCTCCAAATGTTCCTAAGAATATCCTGGGCTCCATCTGTCAGGATGGGTGCTCAGGACAGGAGAAGCAGTATGTTCGATCGTTGGGCACCAACACCAGCTTGGTTTGGGTCATCGTTGCACTCATCTGATTCCTTGCGAAACTCACTCTTCATTGGTTCAGGTCGTTCCTGCTACATTACTTCCTACAACATACAACTCATATCACAGATTATTTTTCCCCCGAGGTTAAATCTCCCTGAGGCACACACTGGGTCTCCCCATCCTTCTGCATTATTCACCAAGTACACCCAGGTCCTTGGGTGAAGACAGTCCCACAAATGGGTTTGCCTTTTCCCATGGGAGGAGCAATCCACACCACCTTCCCCAGCCACTTCCCTATGTGCACTACAGGGACCTTATTTCCTCCCACAGTATGTAGGGGTTTTGTTTGAGCACGACCAGCACGGTTAGCAGATCCTCTGGTATTAACCAGCCAAATGGCATCTGCTAAATTTATATCCCATTGCTTCCATGCCCCATTCCCCAATGCTCTCAGTATAGTCTTTAACAGTCCATTCTCTCTCTCAATCAAAGCCGCTCTATCACTCCCCCTCCTCAACTGGACAGGGGAGAGAAAATATAACAAAAGGCTCGTGGGTCGAGATAAGAACAGGGAGATCACTCAGCAATTACTGTCACAGGCAAAACAGACTCGACTTGGGAAAAATTAATTCAATTTATTGCCAATCAAAATCAGAGTAAGGTAATGAGAAATAAAACCAAATCTCAAAACTCCTTCCCCCGACCCCTCCCTTCTTCCCAGGCTTAACTTCACTCCCGAATTCTCTACCTCCTCCTCCCAGCGGCACAAGGGGATGGGGAATGGGGGTTGTGGTCAGTTCATCACACATTGTCTCTGCCACTCCTTCCTCTTCAGGGGGAGGACTCCTCACACTCTTCCCCTGCTCCAGCGTGGGGTCCCACACACAGGAGACGAAGTTCTCCAACATGAGTCCTTCCCACAGGCTGCAGTTCTTCACAAACTGCTCCAGCGTGGGTCCTTTCCACGGGGTGCAGTCCTTCAGGAACAGACTGCTCCAGCGTGGGTCCTCCACGGGGTCACAAGTCCTGCCAGCAACCCTGCTCCAGCACGGGCTTCCCACGGGGTCCCAGCCTCCTTTGGACGCATCCACCTGCTTCAGCGTGGGGTCCTACACAGGCTGCAGGTGGATATCTGCTCCACTGTGGACCTCCATGGGCTGCAGGGGGACAGCCTGCCCCACCGTGGTCTTCACCACGGGCTGCAGAGGAATCTCTCCTCCGGCGCCTGGAGCACCTCCTCCCCCTCCTTCTTCACTGACCTTGGTGTCTGCAGAGCTGTTTCTCTCACATATTCTCACTCCTCTCTCCGCTGCTCTTCTGCCACAGTTTTCTTTTTCCCTTCTTAAATATATTTTCCCAGAGGCACTACCACCGTCACTGATGGGCTCAGCCTTGGCCAGTGGCAGGTCTGTCTTGGAGCCGGCTGGCACGGGCTCTATCGGACATGGGGGAAGCTTCTGGTATCTTCTCACCGCTACAACCCCCCGCTACCAAAACCTTGCCACACAAACCCAATACAAGATGAAAGGAAGACTACACTGTATCCTAGAAATAATGGTTATAATATATTCATCCTTGAAAATTTCCAGGTGTAACATTATTCACTTAATCATAAAACAGGAAGAGTGCTAGAAAACTGCCAATTAATAGAACAAAGAATCTTGGAGTGATGCGCAAAAACACAAAATAGGACTGACCTTCTCATCCAGCCATTTTTTGATTTAAAAAAAAAATCTATTTTTATCTCAGTTTCAAAAGAAGAAACACCAGTAAAACATAACTGTAGAAAGAAAAACAGCTTCCTAATAAACAGCTCTGCTGAGGGCGATGCAGGTAAATACTTTTTGCAAAAATCAGCCTGCATCAGATGGCTGTTGCTGAACAACTAGCAAGGAGATAATGGTGCTTTATCTGCTGTTGGGGTTGTTCTTGGATTTGGTTTGTTTGGAACACAAAAATAACAAAACTTAGTCACTTTTGGCTCTGGGACATCTCATTGAAGTTCCTGGGCCTGCTCTCCAAGATTCAGGGGCTTCTCTTCGGGCAAAGACATGTGTGCAAAAAATAACCTGGGAAGGAAGCACATCACAGGCTATTCCACAACCAACAGATTCCTCGATAAGGTTCTGACAAAGCTTCTTGTGGCCAACAGAAATTAGATCGCTCAAATCCTGTTCCCTGGAATTGAAAGAATCTGTATTACAGACATTTGGTCCATAGTATGCGTAGAACCACTGTTCTCTCCACCACAATGAGTCCCTAAGCCTTTGAACACAGGTAAGGTCTTCAGTATGTGAAACCAAAAGCTGCTAAAAATAGAATTGCAAGCAGAGAAAACAATGGTAGTGCCCTAAGATGCTGAACTATCAGGGAGTTTGTTAGAAAAAAAAGTACCTACAGAATTCTTGGAGGCACATAAGGAAGAGCAGGCAGGGGAGGGAAAAGAGGCCAATTTGGTCAAGGAGCACAGCATAAACAACCACAGACACACACCCCCCACGTCATTCTTTAAAAGACAGCACTGAGCACAGCTAGTAAACTTCAGTGATTTTACCTAAACCTGTGCAGGACTGGCCTATGACCTCTGCACTGTACTACTCCCAGACCACATCTCAGTATCCCTGTGATATACTAGGAAATTTTTTCTACTATCCACTATAACTGAATTGCATCCCTCCATTATTGCAGGTGATTGTACATACTCTGAAAAATGTATCTAAAGTTTATCTACTTTAATTTTTTATAATTCCCAAATGTTCATTTCTTATTGTAAAAGCTAACACTTTTGAAGCACAAAACACATCTACCTTTACCAATGATTCAGAATGGTTTAGCAATAAACAGCTCAGAAGCAAATGCAGCAACTAAAGAAATGTCCTGGGATCCAAATTCAAAAACTTTTGCACCTAGCAAAAGCATTAGGGATGTGATTCAGACAGAAGATTTTTCAGCCGCTCTGCAGACAAGAAAGCCTTACAGTCATTCCCAAAAGGCAAAGGCAATACATGTACAATACTTCCACTAATAGCACACACATCCTGGTTACCTGTTAGTAAAATCAAATTTATGCTACAGTCACTTAAAACCACAGGAAACACATACCTGACTGTATGTGAACATGGAGAAATTAAGTATTTCATTTTGTTTGATCTGTATGGGAAAAAAACCATATATTTAACATAAGCTTTTCTGTGTCAAACAGTGTTAGGTTCCCGCAGCCAAAGGCCCACACCACACAGGGAATTTACGCAGCAGGAAGACTTTGTCCATAAAACAGGGTATGTTGTTTTCCTTCAGTACGCCAGGTAAACTCATGGCAGATGGAGAAGACTAAAGGTTTTCTCTCTCCATTCCGAGTTTAAGGGGTGCACGTGCCAGCCCCCTGCCCCTCCAAAAGGCTACAGATGGACCTTGTGTTTTCCACACACATCTTGAAAAGGGAAGATAACTTCCAAACCCCACTCCTCTAAAATGGCCCCAGCTGAAAACTACAGCCATGTGTGGGGATCAGGAGTTCAGTTACATGAGCCCTCTCTCCCTTCCTGTGCTCCCCTCAGCGCTTACCACTATTATATGGCTCTGTGACCTTAGTTCTCCTCTAATGACATGCTTCTACAAACCTAAGTAGGACCTTACAAAGCCAAAGAGAGAAAAGGCAATCTGAGGTTTGAAGCTGAGGGTTGGGATCTGAACAGGACAAGAATCTGGGAAAGGTCAGAAAAACTCTATGCAAAAAACCACTTTCTGTAAATGTTACCCTTAAATATAGTCATCTTTCATACTTTTTCAAGAGTTAGCGTCGGTAAGTGCTTTCCCAAAGCTTCTCATGAAGGGTGCTGCAGGAATGGGTTCACGAAGGTATTGCTTCAGGGTAAACACAATTTTTGTAGCGAAAGGAATAAAGTTGAGGGCTGACTCAATGAGTCAGAGTAGTGAGACAGCAAGGTGGTCTGTCAGTAACCAAAGATAGAAGCACTAAAGCACTCACACAGCCCCAGTGAGACAAGAAGAGAGGAGGACAAATGAAAAAAATCATTTGTTTGTGGACTACAATGCCAGAAGGAACCAAAAGATTATTCAGCCAGACATCTGGTATAAGACAGGTCACAGATTCAGGAAGCATCTCCGCACTGACAGCCTTTATGTCTTCAGCTAAATGTAAACCGTCCAGCCTTGATGCAAAGACAGACAGAGAACCCAGAACTTCACCAGCTATGTTGTTTCAAAGGTTAGTTATAAACACACAGACTTTTAAATCTATGCTTCACTTCTAATCTAAATTTCTCTGGCTTCAGCTTTCAGCCACTGGGTTTTGGATTTTTTTTTAAGCCCTTTTCTGCTGCGCTCTCTGTAAGACTCTTTAGAAACCGGTATTTTATTCTCATCTCTCAAAATCTAGACCTCAGGATCAAGTCATTTTGTCATCTAATTTATATCAGTCTCTAGCAGTACACCATAGTGAGATCACAGAACTGCTGGAAGTCTGTGTAGGAAATAGTTTCCAGACCTCCTGTTGAGGAACCATTGCTGGAACAGCACCAACAACAGAATTCTAGCAGTAGTGGAATTAAAGATCTCCAGGAAAAAAGGCTCACTCTTGCATGGTTTTGTGCATTTTCCCTGCACTTGTCAGCACACAGTACTTTGCGAGGACAGTCTTAAAAAGCTGAATTCAACAAGTTTAAGTTCAGCAGAAGCAATAGAGAGCCAAACCCTAGCGACCCTTCTCCTTCTGTATAAGCGAGCGAGTTCCCTCAAGCACTCCTTGAGCTCAGGCAGGTGCTGTCGCGCCTTGCTCCCTTCTTCCCAGCAGCAGCGCAGGGGGTGAACGCGAGCCCCGACCCAGCAGCGGCAGCTCTCAACGGGCCGGGCGAGGCTCTCCCGCATCCCGGCGGGCACCGGCACAACTTCAGCGCAGCCGCTCCGAACCCGCGCCCTCGAAGGATGCTCTAAAAAGTTACCGCCGGCCCGCCTGCCGGCAGCGGGGGTGAGCGGCCGGCGGGCGGTTCCGGTCCAAGGGTGGAGCCCGGCTGTGGGGCGGCCTCGCGGTGGGGCAACCCCGACCGAGCGGCTCTCCGTGCATCCGCCCGCCCGCCCGCCCGCCCGGGGGAAGGCCGTCCCGGGCCCGGCCCCTGCGCAGCGAGCGGGGCCCGGCGCGTCCCACCCCCGGCCTTGACGCCAGCGCGCTAATGAAATGCTAATGCCGGGGCGCGGAGCCGGGCGCTGCCCGCGCCAATAAAACCCGGCGCGGCGCGGGGGCCCTGCCCGGCGCCAGCCCGCCGCGATGCAGAGCGCGACCCCCGCCGCCCCGCCGGCTCTGCACCTCCTCACCTCCTACTTCATCGACAGCATCCTGGGCCGGGGCCCCGCCGCGGGGCGGCACGGTGAGGGGCGGCGCGGCTGGCGGCGGGGCGCTCCCCGCTCGCCCCGGTAACTCCCCGCTTCTCTCCCCTCAGGCGAGGAGCGCGCGGCGCCGCCGCGACCCGGCCGAGCGCGCGCCCCCGCGGAGCAGCCGGTGGCGACGGGGCGGGGGGGGCGCCCGCCCGGCGCGGCGGCAGCGGGCGGCGAGGCGCCGGGTCCGCTGAAGAGGAAGCAGCGGCGGTACCGCACCACGTTCAGCACCTTCCAGCTGGAGGAGCTGGAGCGCGCCTTCCGCAAGTCCCACTACCCCGACGTCTTCACCAGGTAGCGGCCGCCGGCGGGAGGGGGCGGCCTTCCCGGGCGGGCGGGCGGAGGGCCGGGGCCGCGGGCGCCGCTGAGGCAGGCGGCGGCTAACGGTGTGCTGCCCCCGCAGAGAGGAGCTGGCCGTGCGCCTGGACCTGACGGAAGCCCGCGTGCAGGTGAGTGCCGAGGGCCCCTGTCTGCCTCCCTCCGCGGCCTCCCGGGGCTGGGGTCGGGTCTCAAAACCTCCCCAGGAGGGCTGAGGGCAGGTACTGAAAATAGCTTTATCCCCCCTTCCTCAGCTGGGCGAGGAGGTAATAGCGGAGGGGGCCGCACGAAGTCGGGGTGCTGGGTGCCGTCCGTTTCAGTTAGTTCTTAAAGGACGGAGAAATTGGCAAGTTACCTCAGTGACAGGAAAACAGCGTCTTAGAAACATTCCCAGATTGCTCTTCACACTCAGATTTGCTGCCATCTTCATGACTCTAAAGGCAGGTGCTGTCTCCTGAGTTCTGAGATTATAAACACGATATACAAAAAAAAAATCAGTTGGTTTACAGCAAATGAAGGGTTCTGTGGGGCATCCGAAGTTATTTACCTAGGCTTCAGAGAAGCTTACACCCTTTTCTTGCTCTAACTTATAGCTCAATAAAACAGTCACACTTCTAAATGACTGGTTAAAACAAATAAAAGATTCATTTGATGTTCAAATGACAGTCAGGCACTGTCCAGGAGAATTTTATGGCCTAGCTGGGCTGCAATAGTAGCAACGCCCATAGAACTTCAGCATACAGCAACAAACACTAATCACCTCGTAGCCTGCAGTTTTCTTAAACTACAAATGACCCTAGAAGGTTTTCA
Source organism: Calonectris borealis (assembly GCF_964195595.1). Taxonomy (NCBI): domain Eukaryota; kingdom Metazoa; phylum Chordata; class Aves; order Procellariiformes; family Procellariidae; genus Calonectris; species Calonectris borealis. Next base: position 16,973,947 of record NC_134324.1, read on the forward strand.
TGACTCTGAGCACTCATAGTTAACAGTACCTCTTAAGCAGTTTCTTCAGATTCATCTCTTGTATAAGCTAGAAATCCCTTTTGATACAGAAACATTAGCTTTGGAAAAAAAAATGTCGTTTCAAAAGGTGTGAAGGCTTTCAAAGTATTTTTAAGCTCAAAATGAAAATTGTGCTGAATTTGGCTTGCGCTGTATATCAGATACTGACTGAACTACTGTTCCAGCACAGCTCTGGGTACGTGCATACTTGTGAAAGGCTGAGAACTGGTGCAGCTGCTCAGCATGACAGCCCTACTTACTCCTGCATAGCTTTGTTACTGTTGATGCCAGATCCTTGTTTGTATACGTTGTCATTACTTCAGTCACTGGATCTGTGATGGTTCACACTAGCTAACGTCTGTAAAGCTGTAAGATTTTTAGCTTTTTATTTTAATATGCACCATCTTCAGAAAAGGCCTTAGAAGTATGAACGGTACTTCATAATTGACTCATCTGAGGATACCTAGATGGACTTTTCATCTCTCTTTTGTGGACTTGAGTAAATTATGTGCCCTCCCCTCTCCCTACCACCAACAATCACGAAAACCTCTAGTCACTGAAATACCCCAATATCTGGCCATTACACATGGCATCTACCAGTGGAAAGGACATGGGTAAAAAGCTGTTAACTTACCTGTTACTGTCATGTTCAGTTTGTGGAGTACTTGCTCTGTAGTCCATTTGACCCGTGAAGGAATGGTGCAGTGGTAGATGGCAAAGAGGAACTCTTCCCCTACTGACTCATCTAAAAGAAATGGAAATGTTTAAGTTTAATGGAGTCAAGAAGGAATTAACAGGAGAAATAGCAGAGTTGACGTATCCCCAGCAGATGGAAGGAACAGCAGAGAGCTGTTCCTTGCACCTCCTTACTCCTTGTCAGATCTTAACACAAGTCTCCTGGGCATAAACACAGAGTCAGCACAGTTTGCTTAGGGTGAACTTCCAGCGCACAGCGCCTCTGCCTGTGTATGTGTTCTTGTCCTGTGGTAGATGGGGGACAACTTAGCCTGGAGGGAAGAGGATGTGTAGGAACAGCTACTATGTAGATGGTGATGTACTGTACTTAACAAGCTATCTTAATTCCCAAATACTTGCCTCATATGCCTGTGCTCATAGTTGCTCTATATGGTGCCCTGTGTGAAATGAAGACTTCCATACCTCTCCCATGGTCCCTGGCTAAACTAGCTAACATGAAAAGTGGTATCTATCTTTTTATTTATTCAAGTGTAAACCCAGGAAACTAATCTTACCAAATGCAGTCAGACCATTTCTTCACCTCAGTGTGTTTTCAAATTGAGGTCTGCTTCTCTGGGGAGGACCCTCTGTCAACCAGCTGAAATGGGTACCAGCCACTACATTGTCCCTCACTCTTGCATTTTGAGTCTTACATGAAAATGAACAAATAAGAAAAAAAAATTGCCCATGAACTTATTCTCATTTCAGCATCACTTCAAAGAGATCCCCCTCACCCACCCCCCATTATTTGCTTGTATAGAGGAAGGGAGATGGCCGCAAGAATCTTTGTATTCCTCCTTACCTTGGGAAAGGGGTAGTCTGAGAGCCTGCAAAACTTTTTCATAATCTGAAGCCATGTTGGGATGCTCTTCAATAGCATTCACATTTGTTGTTGCCATCCCACTTCTCATAATTCATGTTGTTAGGATGGGAGGAAAATAAGAAAAAGGTAAAGGAATATTTTATTTTCTTAATGTGATGAGTGAAACATTACTTGGGTATTTCAGTACCATAAACTGCATCAGTGTTAAAACATTAGCTTACAAATGTAACTGATCTAAGCATCATTGTCATATTTTCTGATTATGATCCTGTGTTCAGCTACAGCAGAAACACAATACAATTAGTTACATCTAGGTGTCTTTTTATCATCGTTAGCGATTACATCAATTAAATAGGATACATTTTCAAAGAAAATTACAGCAAGAAAGCTATCAAATTTTACATGCTCACCTTTTTCTTTTTTAAAAGACCTAAATCTCTTTTGTCAGATTTTGTGGTGCTAGTAATTACAAAAATAATCTGGGTAATATTTAGCATACAATTGAAACTTGACGGTTTAAAACTCATCTTTGAGTATTAAGTAATGCATTCTTTCCAAACTATTTTACCACTGATATAGTCATACCATAAAAATCTTAAGACTGGTATAGCAGTTACTGTTATGTTTAGTTTGGCACTTCAAATGTATCTGAAAATAGAGTAAAGGCAAGTTAATCCTTTTATTGGAAGCAAAGGAAAACTGCTTAACAAAAGGTTCAAGATGACTAATCTGAATGTTAATGACTATGATGTATGCACTAAACTTTGAAAGCTCTTTGTCATGTCAGTGTAAAGTATGAGGCATGCCTTTGCTCCTTTTATCACTTGCATTGATGAGCTTGTACCAGTAAGGAACTGAAAGCCAGTTTTTTTTCTAAAGATAATTATTAGATATCTATGCTGGTATTTCCTTCCAGTTTGATAAATACAAAATTTGAGAGATGACTAAGTTTGGTTGTAAACCCAAAATCACCTGTAACATTATAAAAGTTATTTTGCAGTCAAAGCGCACATCTGAGTGATCAAATGGATTCACTTTAGGACAGAGAAAGCAGAAAAGCAGATATCTCATTTCATGTTAGGCTTCTTTATGAAGAACAGATTGAAGAACAATACTAAGATTTAGTACGGAAATTAGTACTTTTGCAGCATTTGTTTTATCCTTTTTAGGAAAGGTTTTGTCTGCATATCTGCAGTGTAAGACAGTTCACTGCCCTTTTAGTTGGATTTTATTTTCATAGTAAACACTAACACCTTTGAGTTGGTGGTCTTCTCCTGTGAGATCTCGGCTAAGCTCCAGTTAGAAGTATTTGGGATTACTGGTTACAGCGATTTAAAGTCATCCGATCCCAGTAATTGAGTTCATTTTTCTTACCAGACCCCTGTCTTGGACTAATACAGACCAAGTGTCTAGTCCTCACTGTCATGCAGGCATAGCCATCTGGTCACTAGTTCAGATATTCCGTTCTAAGACATCTGGTCATTTAAAGCCTGTGGTTGCTGGAGAAGTGGCCAAAGAACGAGTCAGAGCACTCAAGAATTTTAAGTACCAACTTCAAAATTTTGATGTGCTGACTTTTCTTCTAAAGGCACCTCTCTCTGCCGAGTGCCTGTACAGTGAGACAATTCTGTGTTACGTACATAACCTGAGGGGTATGAATCCCTCCTCCAGGAGGACAGCAACTTCCCAGTGTAAAGATAATATATGCAATTAAAGGACTGGAGTGGTCATTCTTCAGCTGGCTCCCGAGAACCCCATAGAGAGTGCTTTGAAAGAGTAAATTGTTACTGACATATATAGGAACAACATCAAACTCAGGACAGCAAAGCTGTGGCATGCTACAGCCTTCTCGTTTGGGTATCAGCACCCTGGTGTGTGGCGGGCGTTCCTTCCAGACACACTTAATATTATTTAAGCACCTGAAGGTAAGTCACATCACTGGAAATGGTTATATGGCATGTCTGAGACTAAAGCAAGCAGTGAAGCTGGGAACCCCCAAAACCTGGTTTTTAGATGTTACACAATAGACTCTTTAAAACTCTTTGAAAACATTTTTTGACTGACATATAATTGCAGATAACTATTAAAAAAATCAGGTATCCGTAAAACTTCTGCATCCAAAGATTTTGTCATAGTACAGATTTCTATAGAATTTTATTATTTCAGAAATACTAATACCAAGGGGATTTTTAGCATCTGTTGTAATTTTTTTGAGACTTGAATTTTTGCAATTTGATTTTATGATTTTAGTTTGGTTTAGTGGCTTTGCTAGATTCTTATTAATAAGTTATCTACATTGCGTGGTAAAAGACCTTCATATCTGAAGTTTACCTTTGTCCTAAATCAGAAGTAAATTTCAGAAAGCCATAATTCTGTACAGGACAGAAGTTGGTCTTTCCAACGACACTTGTTCCTTGTGTTACCGCTCTCTACTAAATACTGAATCCCGATTAGTGCATTCAAGTATTATACATAGAACGTGCTCGCAAGGAGCTCACTGAATTTCAACAGTAGTTATATGCAGGACTGCTGGATGAGATTATGGGCCATAGCTAATGCCTTTCTTCCAGATCCAGTTCAGAATCCACCTTCAATGGCCTCCACTGCAGGGGGGGGCTAGAAGACCTGAGCAGCTGAGTACTTTCGGATGTTGAGTGTTCAACCTCGGCAGCATCCATTTTTAAATACCCTTGGTTTAGGTCCTCTTTCTCCCTTGTTTTAGAGTTCATGCTCTTCACTTTACCCTGTGCTACCATCCTGGGTCTGAAAGGTTCTGTGCAGTGAATGCTAAAGAACAACAGTGTGAAGAGTCAGTTTTCTGATCTGTAGATTCGATTGACTTTAAAGATGTTTAATGGGCTAAAATAATGACTAGTCGGGCTTGAAGAGGCAATATACTCAACACCTTACTACACAAAACCAATACTAGCTAAAGCCCCTTTAGGAACAGCTTGATATCCTGTTCTAATGCTGCTTACTAGATTTTCTAGTTTATTGCTTTCACTGCAGTTCAGTTATCCACTTTCATGTAACTATATGCTGTTTGCATTCATGGTAGATAACAAAAGCTTTGCATTTTACTTTTGAATCTTCTGTATAAAAATGTATGGTCCAACTATCAAGACAAAAAGCACACACCATTTATTTGGCTTAGTTACTCTTACAGTCATGATTAAGTTGCTTCCTGAGGTATCTCTACAGAAATAGCCACCTCTCGAATGGCTTTGTTGAAATTTAATTTCAATAAATAGCTTATGAAAGGAAGAATGATCATTTTTAATAACTGATCATGAGTTCTCAGGTGATAGGTTTATATATTACAATGGCTTTAAAACATATGAGACTATTCAGTCAGAGCTAGAGAGTAGTCAAATTTACAATATTTATAACTGATTTGTTTCTTAATAAACCTACTGAGGCATTTATGAATGGATCTTTAATATTAACAAAGTGGTTTTTGGTTTAACAGTAAATATTTTGCCGCCTGTATCACTGCATGCAGTAGTAGCTGGTAAGACAAACTGCAGAGTAAGTTCAGCTAATGCCTTTATAATTTCTTATTGAAGGTCTGGTTCCAAAACAGAAGGGCAAAGTGGAGGAAACGTGAAAAAAATGAAATTCTGGGGACTGTTCCAGGAATCTCCTTAACGCACCCACTTGGTCTATTTTTGGATGTTCCACTGAGTCATTCTCCCCTCCTAGATCACACGTGGAGGTCAATGCCTCTTTCAACACTGGCTGTGCCATCCATGTCTCCAGCCTTTAGTCCTTCAACCTTAGGGCCATTTGGCCTCAGCAGCCTTACCTGGACTTCTCTCTTCAGAAATCCTATTTTAAATCCACATTTTGGAAGGTATAAAATTAAATTTTTTTCTAAATTTCAAAACTGTTAAAAAATGCTGCATTTGATATTCACATGTTCTCAATAAACATGCTCCCATAGATAAATAAACTTACTAAAATGAAGTTAGTTCCTGTGTAGGATCACTTGATTAGGAATAGCAAGATTTAGTTTTAAGTCATGCTAGTAAAAACTTAACATATAATTGCTCTTTGAAGAATAATTGTGCATACTTACTGAAATCTTGGTCTCGCTGAACTCCAGTCTTCACGTAGACTGCTGTAATCTTAGGTGGCTCCAGCTCCATCCTTATCTTATAGACTGACACAGATTATATGCCATAAAGATGTGACTGCAGACAGACATGGCTTGTAGGTGATTTGACAGAATAAAGGTATTAGACATTTCTTCTCAGGAGACCAGGAGCCTGGCTACATATGCAAGAGCGACACAGCTCTAGAGAGAGAGGCTGAGAGAAAGAGAGAGAGCTTCCTGATTCTTACATGTCCTACTAAAAGCCAGTCCTTTTCCCTTGGCAGGTGATGTGCTCTCAACACATAGAACAAACCCACCACTAGCCGCCTTTTCTTTCTCTCTAGTCAGACACCCAGAACTCCAGCAATTCATTTCAGCTGAACCTGCTGTCTGGGCTTTCTTGCCCAGCAACCTGAAATTCATCAGCAAAACGCTGCTGCTGCTCTAGTGCACCCCATAAGATAGGAAAAAAGCATGTGTGTTGTGTATGTGTGTATACGTATAATAGGTGTGTAGATATATATATAGAAAAAAAAGAACATAGCGCACTCTTCTTGCTGAAATTATAGCCTATATCATAGTTCCACATTAACAGACAAATGCCACTTTTCACATGGAATAACCTTGTCTGAACAAGTTGGCTGCATAAACAGCCACATAAATTGGTCTTTTTATGAGGTGGTTTATTGCTTTCACAGAACAGGCTGGTCTGCAGCATCCAAGGTTTGTTTAGAAAGGATTTAGCATTAGGAGTTAAGCAAAAGGTTGCTGTTCTAGGTATCTGCGTGCCATGTCTGATCATCTCTTAGTTATTTCAGTTAAAAGTGTTTGGTTTTTTGTTTGGGGTGGGGTTTTTTGGTTTGGTTTTGTTGGGTTTTTTTTAAGGGCAAGACACTATACTGCAAAATAAAGCTAAAATACATTCTGGAAGACCAAATGTACATTTGGAAGAAATTGGAAATTTTTGCACGTTTTTTTCTAATACTTTGGGTGGGGGAAGCTGCAACTCAGTAAGTACTTGTTCTCCAAAACAATTCTTAATTTGGATAATATTGACTTTTTTCAAATACAGGTTTCTCAATGCTTTAAATCCTCTCATGACAACAGCTTCAGTACTAATGAAAGCTCCTGGACCCCCGTCAGACCCTGCTCTTACTGCCTTCACTGATCCAGCAGCAGTTGAAAGGAAAACGTCAAGCATTGCAGCACTAAGACTCAAAGCGAAAGAACATTCAGCACAAATCCCTCAATTAAACCTCATCTCCAGTCTTACAAACACTAACAAAGAACTTTGTTAGGAGCTCTCCCACAGACTACAGCCACGGAGGGGAAAGTGAATGCCTTCTCCAGTAAGTAGCTCCCGTTAGAGAGAGACATTTAAAAAAAGAAAGAAAACACACACACACACAGAGCTGTAGTTCCTCCATCTTCAGTAACGGACTGAAAGGAAATAACCCTGCTAAAATTGGTTTCCTTCATTACAACGTGAAATCAGGTAGTAAATTGGCTTGTATCATTTCTGACACCACAGAAATAAAAGCAGGAACTGTCTCATCTTTGTAATTCAGGCTAACGTGAATCTGAAGCTTTGAAATACCCAAACTCACCAGATGCTAGTCCAAAGGTTCAAAATTCTTTGTAGGAATAACTTCAGTTTTCTAAGCAATTCTTAACTCACTTCTCAGGAGGAAGTCTTACATGCAGTACTTGAGACGTAAGAATCAGTACACAGTTATTAACTTTCAGACCACGCTTCATGTTGAAGTGCAAATGCCAGTGAAATCTCGCATGTTAGACAGATTTAGCAGGAATGAGATGGGGACTATTTTCAGTATAGGCTTTTGATTCAGAACTAGGTTTGTATAAAGAGTACCTTGTTTCAAACTAAAAAAAAAAAATGTTTGCTTTATGTTCAGGGTGGCGATGTTTTAATAATTAAAAAAGTTTAACCTTTGTATATGAAAACTGTATCCTGTGAAAGTAGGTTATCAATGTGCAGTAAATTGTGTGTAGTTCTCTATGTATGTATATACATATCAGTAATTAGTTCATAGCTGTAAATATGAGATTGCTGAATACTTTTAGCATGATTACTGGCACATCTTAGCAGACCAGTAAGTTAACAGATTACTTGTACATTTCCAGACATTTCATGCCTTGAGTAGAATTCAGAATTTAAGTGAAAACTAAATGTGAAGTGTTAAATTCTTGCTTGGACTGATGTTGGAACAGAGGTGTTACTCAGTTCATCAAAATCCTGGACTCCCTTTCTGGCCTCAGACAGGTCATTTTAAAGTTTTTGCTGAATTTCCCCATCCGGGAAATGGGACTGAGAACAACTATCTCATCTATAGGTCTGATGCTTTAGTGTAAAGTAGGATAAGTAGTATCCTCCTCTTGCAGCTTACTCGCCTACCTCACAGGGCTGTTGTGAGGACTGATTAAACAAACATGACACTGTGCAAATGGTAGAGTTATACAAGTGCTAATTGTTGCTTAGCAATTACAAAAGAAAGGCCAACACCTGACTACACATGAAGATTACCTTTCCCACATCTGCAGCTGCAGTCCAAGCAAGTCCTGTTTCTGTGGGCTGATGGGACAATATGGGGCTCTTTCATTGATGCTGCCTTGTTCCTCAAGACTATTCTCAAGCACTGACACTCACACTGAAAAAATTTTGTGTATTTTAGAAGTTATTTCTCAAGGCAACTCTGGGACTACTCTTAAGATGTTTTCAAAGCTAGAGTTTTGAGTGCAGCGCTCCAGGTACCTAACTGCTGCTTCTGTAGACTTCTCTGAGCTTGTTCTTAGGTAGATGGCAGAGAAGCCAGTTTGCTGGATCAGACAGATCAGTTTTCCGTTTCCGCTGAAATACTAATAGCTTTGACTGCTCTTGAGTCATAACCTACCATAAGACTGGAAGTATTTCTGGGTTCATAGACCTCATTGTTAGCACAGGTAGAAGGTGGTGGTGGTATTTTACTGTGAGGAAAAGCAAGCTTTCTACCAAAGTTCACTAGGCCTGCGCTGTGGATCAAGCAGCAGGAGACTTGGGAAGTAACCAGGACCTCTCACACAAAGTTTGAGTGTGTTTCTTCCACAACAGCTATTTGCTTCTACCAGTCCACTCTCATAGCCCAGACTGCCAACTGGCAGCACAACATGGTATCCACGCAAGCGCCGAGTTTGTTCAAATTAACCTTTTAAGTAGGTTAATGGCTTGAAAACTGTCATTACGCAACTCATGTTCTATTCTGTACAAGCTTCTGTGGCATCTTTCCTTGCCATCAGTGCCTCTCTTGTAATGCAAGGAGGTTCTGCAGGAAAGGAGACTGTGTTACTGTTTCATTTAAAGTAGCAGAAACTGTCCTGCATTTGCCATGAGCCGTTCAGAAAAGAACTCTGCAATAAAAATAAAGCCTAGGTATTTTTGCCAAATTATATTCCTAGACAAATTCACCAGAAGCAGCATGTGAAAAATAACTGCTGAAGGCTGTTTTAATATATTTAATGAAATAGTATGTCCTATGTAATCACCAAAATCTTCATCATTGGCTACCGATCTACAAAGATCTTACTCATGGCAGGGGGGGCGGAAATCAAATTTGCAAGCTAAAATGCCCTTGATTTCAGCAGTTGCACCAGAGATAACTTTCATCTATCAACAAAGTTTTTCCAATAGCTATGGACAGAAATCATTTCAGGGGCCGCAATAAACACACAGAGGCAAGTAACATCACTCATTCGCACTGTAGCTCATGCCAGAGCTAGGAGCTGCTACCTCTACCCAGCACACACAGCCACTTTAACACCACTCTGGGGACTGTAGGGTTGGACAGCAGGGTTGGCTCCTAAACCCTTGCCAGATTGATTTGGTGTTGCTCTTTCCTAATTCTCCTTACAAGAGTCCTTCCTCCAAGACACCCTCCTCTCCTACTGAAACCACAGCCAAGCACCTGCTTGGTCACTCCCCTGCCACCGCAAGCTGTGGTCTCTGTTTCTCCTGACGTTGTCACACTAGGCAGGGACTGTCTCCACTTTCGTGTATATTTATGCATGGCTCTGTGCCTTCAAGCTACTGTGTCCTATTTGATACATGACAGAATTTCAAAGGTAAGTACACTGCCTATTTTGTTACATTACTGATTAAATAGGAGCTGCCATTCCTGTACCGTTTGGGTGGAAGATGCAATCATTAGCATTTCCCAATGGGTACAGGTAGAGAATACAGCTTACTGATGTTTCATCTAGTTTTAGTTTGAAATGCAGAGAGGTTTTCTTTAAGCTGATTTCATTTTTTCTGCTTTCATGAGTCCTTCCAAGAAATTTCCATTCTTTCATGTGAATTGAAAAGCCAGCGGTGAGAGATAATGATGTTATGAAAATAAACATGCAGGACAACATGTGAAATCAGCTTAGGAATCAGAGTGCGTCTGCAACCAAAACTCAACAAGCTTTTTACGTTAATTATTACTACCTTACAATGAAATATCACACCAAGAGAAGGAGGTTTACTTATTCAGTCTATTTTAAATTTAAATAAAGAGGCTTAATTACAAGCTATTATGGACATAGTATTAAAATTACATTTAAAAAAATGTTGGGGAACATTTAACTGAAAAACCTTCAGCCTAGTTTCATAGCTACACATGGGTCAACACTTACCATGAACGAAGCAGGGATATCTACTTTCCTAGTTTTTCTCAAGGCAATGAGGAGAGCAGCATCCCACATTCTAAACAGGTCAGCATTTTACAGAGAGTTTCTCACACTGAACGTCGCAATTATTTCCCGACACTTTATCTTGCCTTACGCACTAAATTCTTCAGTCCTCATTTAGGCAAAGCCTGTACTGATCTGGATTAAGACTGCAGGATTTGACCCTATGCCTCTCTTCTGAATAAAGAAGGGTTGTAGCCCAATTCTTCTCTGGGTGACATCAAGATGGTTTCCTGGCATAGGTTTCAACTGAAGCAGTCCTGGAGCCCTGGTTGTTTTATTGGGTTTGTCTGGTTTTCCTGAAAGCAAAAATGTAGGGGAGGATTTTCAAAGCAGCACAGAAGATCTGAACACATCACCACCCCCATTCACTTTCTACAACCACTAGCCCACTGTGAAAAAAACTCAATCTCCAAATTAAACCTCTTGACATTACCTTCCACGTCACAATTTTTTGAGGTGTTTTGTTGGAAGATTCTGCAGCATATTGATATCTCTTCAAGAAATGTTCACAAATATTTCTATTAGAGTGCTCACATTTGGCTAAATTGTCAGGTTTGTTCAGTTTGTTCTCTGCCCCAAGTTCAGTTCTGGTTACATAGGACGTTGGGTAAATTTCCGTATTTCCAGTGACATAATATCATCAGAACCTTGCCTACAAAGAAAGAGCAATTTTGTTGGGGGGAAAAAAGGAGAATAATAGGCCAGGTGTTTGAAGAAAAGACAAAGAAACAAGCACAGTAGGGTGTTCTGACTCACAAATCTGTATTGAGAAAGAAGTATTCATGAAGAAAATTAATTTAAGAAGTATGTAGTTCAGGTTTTGAGCCCATAAGTTCCTTTCAAAAACAGATTAGTGATTAAAAACTTTTTTAGTCTAGCAATCTCTTAAACAATTAGCACAGTAATTGGAAAGGGACTACAAATTCAAATCTAGATGGACATAAAAGAGTTTCCCCATAGAGCTTTGCCTTGGTTTTGTGGGTAACTGGCATGCACCTGCCTTTACCATCAGTGGGGTTGAAATACTGAAGAAGTGCTCTGAATAGGGATACAAATGCCCCAAACAGTAATGCCATACAAATTACTTAATTCATGTAAAGTAGAAGTAGTTGTATTGATTATGAATGTGTGAGTGACTCCTTTATTTCAAGTTATATGAGATGTAAACCACCAGCTTGCCATGGGGTCCTCACTGCAAATTTGCCAACCATAGGGTGGGATGTTACTTTTTTTCCTTATTCTGAACAATAAATCCAAATGCACTGCCACATGGAAATAGAGATCTGCTGACTTTAATCTAAACCAGGTAAATAAGAATTTCTCTGTAAAAATTCTTCTCTCCTCCAGCCATGTAGTAATTTTGCTCCACTTGTTCATCCTGCAAAAGATGCCTGAAATCGAAGGAAAAGGAAGATAAGGGAGAAACATCCCCAAACTGCAGATGTTTTTCCCCAAGGCAGAACTTTTTTTTTTTTTTTGCTATTATTGAGATTTTTAACAACTTGTTCGTTTTCAACCCTGTCATTAAATGCCATGGATCACAACCAGATAAAGCCTAGACTGTAAAAAGAAAAGAAAAGGAAAAAAGGAAGAGAGAGAGAGAGAGATTGTGCATAGTGTATCCCTGGCAATGTAATTATATTTACCAGCAAATGTCTGAGTTGTGGCTTCCCAGGAAGGTCTACAAACAAAATACATGTAGGAAGAAGCATGTGATGATATGCATGCCACCCATACTTCACTTACGTGAGCTACACAACCACCCAAATCGCATAAAATGCGGTTAAGGACAGGGCATTTCTATAGACCTCACATTCAAGCAGCTCTACATATGGATTACAAAGAAATCAAGCTAGTGGGTTGTGTTACAGTCCGCACTGATCTACACGAAACCTTCCCCTGCTCCAGCGCGGGCCCTCCATGGCTGCAGTTCCTGTCAGGAACACCGGCTCCCCCGGGTCCCTCCACGGCCGCAGGGGAGTCTCTGCTCGGGGCCTGGAGCGCCTCCTCCCTCCTCCTGCCCGGCCCTCGGTGTCGCGGGGCTGTTTCTCACACTTCTGCCCTCACCCCTCGCTGCCCAGCAGCGTTTTGCCCTTCCTTAAACACGCTTTCCCCGAGGTGCCGCCAGCCTCGCTGAGGGGCTGAGCTGTGCCCTGCGCTGGGGCTGCTGGAACCGGCCGGAACCGGCTGGAACCGGCCATGGCCGGCACGGGGCAGCCCCTCAGCTCTCCTCAGAGGGGACCCTGCAGCCCCGCTGCCAGCGCCTGGGCACGGGCACCCAGCACAGCGATGGGCACTTAGAAGAAGGGATGTGTCACAAGCTCATCTTTGCACCTAGAACTTCCCCACGGCTTAAGAAATACCTGACTTAGCTAAGGCTGTTCCTTCTGCCCACACAGAACCTGGCCGTTCACTGCCCGTCCGCTACTTCCAGGTTTGGACGCTGCCCCGGGCAGCCCTCCCGCCCCGGGCAGCCCTGAGGGTAGGGCTGTCCCCGCTGCAGATGAAGGAGCCACGGCACAACGCAGAGAACCCGTTACTTCACAGCAGCGGCAGAGCACCCACGAGAAGCCAGCTCTCCCAGCTGCTTGTCCTCTCTTCACCCCTTGGCCATGCTGTCCCCCCACCCCCTAACATATTCGGTTTACTAAAAAATGTGAGGTTAACCTTCAAGGATTGAAGATGTTCAGTCAAGCAGTATGCCAAGGCACAATTCCTGGAAGGAACATAATATTCTCAATTGACTTCATTTGTTGGCTACAGCAACATTTCCTATATTCCAGCTGGAGAAGAATTGCTCTGCAATGGCTGGCGGGAAGTCACTGGAAGATTGGGACGAGCTTGCAAAGTCACACTGATGGAGTAACAAAACTTTTACGTTAAAAATATATACTGAATGGGAGATTGTTGTTTGGGTTTTTTTTATTTTTATTTTAGAAAATCCACCTTATCAGTAATGATCTGCAGAAAAACTAGGACAAAATACCTGATGTAGCTGTCACAGATAAAAACTCAAGTCTTTGGCATGAGCAGCACAGTGACATTATTGCAAACTAAAGCAGAAGCAGACAAGACAGCTTGAATTACAGTTTCATCTGGTTCAAAAGGGTTGCTAGTAAAATGTATTCAGGTGGTCTGCTAAAGAAAAGAATACATTGCATTTTGTAAGTACCCAGTCACAGCTAGACATTTTGACAAAAGTTGACTTTCACACACAATTAAACAAAATAATTTCAGTTTTCTAGTTTCATAGAAGCTGATCCACAGACTGCCCTATCTCCAGGGTTATTTTGCACTGATAAAAAATCACGGGATTAATGTTTGTGAAAGACGACAAGAAAGGACAGCATTATTATAGCCTTATTTTCTATATATCCCAAAATGAATATAGGAAGAGAAGTGAAGCAGGCTGCAATGTTAATGTATAAGAAGAGCCTGGAGACACTCTCATCAGGAAGTTATCAGAACATCTAAGTCTTACCTCTGTTAGTGCTTTCTCAAACTGAATTAGTAGAGAAGTTGCTGACTGCGGAAATGAAGGTTTTAGTTTATGTTTTAGCAGTGTTGCTGTAAGCGTTCACCTTCTTTGTACAGAGCTAAGCAAAGAGAGAGCAAAGAATGAGGGAGCTACATCTGGAGGACGGAGGAACAGATGGAAGAGATTCATACTCAGCTCCCAGCTCCACAGCAGGGTTTCTGCTTCGGGACTGTGGTGAGCGCACTGCTCTGAGCCCAGCCCTGGACGTAAAACAAATAACCCTCCCCAAGCAGAGTGGATGGCAAGTGCTAAGACTGCCAAGACATGGCCTTGAAGACAATAAAAGAGCAGCTCCAGGCACTACTGAAGCACACACAAAATTCTCAATTTTAAAAAGAACTCAATCTGCATCTCAATTTCTCATCCCAAGTCCAAGAGAAGGCAGGAGAGAACCTCATTTATTGTTTCCAGCACAGACATGGCCATTACTAATGACTCTTACCGAATTTTACCTTATGAAGGTGCCATTCCAAGAACAGTTATTCTTGAAAACATTTAAGACAAAAATGCGTGTCTATGCTGCATTCAAATAAGTGAAATTATTCACAGCCTCAACACTGAAGCGTTCAGCAGTTTTGCTTGTGGAAGAACACTTGGACCGGAGGAATAAAAAATAGTGCAGGCCATTCAGATGTCTGTACAAATCTCAGTCCTGTGAGACTTAGACATGCATATCTAAGGGCAACATACCTGACAACGAAAGAAAGCTTTGATTATTGTAGCAAATCTAAAAGCACCCTCAAAATCCCCACTGTTACTACTTAAAAACTATTCATATGCTGCATTTGACTAGGTGGTCTCCATTCACTGTTAAATCTTCCTGGCATCCCCAACGAAACAGTGCTTTTTATGGGAAGTTCCTATACACCAGTAATGATCTAAAAGGAAGACATATTTCTAGACTGGAAAACAAACAAACAAAAAAGACAAGAAAAACAAGAAAACACCTAGCTTCATGCATACCATGCATCAAAGGCCTCAGCACCCTGCTGAATAAGAGCCATGGATCACTTTAATTAGAGCTAAACCAGCTCAATCTGTCAGCGAGAAGCACAGGAGAAGATCTGCCCATACTGAGATGAGTCTTTCTGCTCCCACTGATGTATACTGTTAACAGTACAGGGTTCAGGTATGTTAATAATTACTACCATGCTTGTAGAAGCCAGAAAGTTTTTTGTTTTTTTTTAGTTGACATATTCCCCAAAATTTTGAAATTACTATTCACGGTAAGTATCTGTTTCCCCTGGAACTGCCCTTGTGCCAGGAAGCTAAGCCATGCCAGACAACCCAGAACATTACCCTTCACTTCCAGAGCTTGCCAGCATTATTTTGGGGTTCTGGTTGTTTGGGTTTTTTTAAGTCCACTATTAATCAGTTACATTATGCCTTGCAAAATGTACTTTTGTAAGTTGTTTTCATAAACACAACTCAACTGAATTCATGGCTGCATAATAATAATAAAACAAACCTACAAAGTTACAGTCTTAGATAATTCCTACATTATTTACAGGGGAGAATGATGGGGCTTGTAATAACAGAACATTGTTTCTTCTCTCCCTTTAAAGTTTAAAAGGTGTTACATACAGACTTTGCAGTTTGGCAGCTCTACACCAAAACAGAAAATATTCTGTTCTCTGCTACTATTTCAGTATGGAAAGGTCTCATACACAATGCAACAGATTCACAGCAGGTCTTTAGAAAATATTGTACCTTTAGTACCTTTGAGTAAACAGGGGACTTTAGAAGGAGAAAAATGAATACAACAAGCAATCCAAACAAATTTTAAAATAATTTCACGAATGGTTTCCCTTTCAGAAGGATAAAAAACTCCGGCTACTCTGTAAAACACTCAACTGATAGCTTACTTATTAGACAAAAATTAGTGTCCATTCAACCATGAAAAAGACAAGCCATTATATACCATAAGAGAGATCAAACTGACATCAGCTACTGTACATCTTGACACTGACTACATAATCAAAGTAAACTTTGCTATATGTGACTGATCTAATGTACCTGTCAGTTATCACCATCTCTGCTCAGATGAGTTCGTGTGTCACCTATATACGTGGGACAAAACAAATAAATAAATTGCAATGTTATCTCTTCAAGCTGCTTACACAGTAAGGGAGAGTGCTTAGTATTCCGTAATGGAGTTAGGAGTAATTTACTGAGAGATAATTTCTTTTAGACCTAAAATCTCCTGCCTCCTGTAGAGCAGACAAATAGAACTATCTAACAGGAAATGGGGCATGATAATACTGCTCTTTAAATAGAACTAACAAAATGGAAATACAATAGGCATTACAAAATATACAGCTAACAGTTATCAAAACCTTTGATGTTTTTATAGCTATTTACTGCAAGAGATTGTATTAGCTGCTCCAGCCCATTTTAATACAAGAAGAGTTTAACATGTTTTTTTAAAAAACTTTAAAAAAAAAAAGTTAAACCTCTGAAGTAGTACTCTCAGGTATCTGGGGAAACTGAGTATGAGGAGGGAAAGCCACTTCGTTGATGAAATAACAAAGATTTGGCAATCAGCTCCAACAGTGGTGTACACGATGGATTACAGTTGTAATAGCACTGATGGTTTAATCATCCAGAACTAACCTTCCTATATCTGAACAGAGATGCAGCAGGGTGCAGAGGCCGGGACACTCACCTGGGACTTGAAAGACTAGTTCTACTTCTGACTCTGCCCCTGCAGCTCCACACACCTTAGGCGAGACATTTCATCCTTTTGCCACACTTTGCCCTGTCTGCAAAGCACAGTCTCCTTAGGGAGAAGAGCATCGCTCACCCTGCTACTTTGGAGTGCCACCAGGATCCCGACCCTCAGCACTGCCTAACACAATCCCCGACATCAGTCATTTCAGAAGTGATCGCCTGGGCCCCCTCTCAACTTGCAGAACTGATCTTTCCTGGCAAAGCTGGGAGGGGCCGAGTCAGCAGAAACAGCAGAACCAAAACTCAAGGAACCTTTCTCACAGCAGCATCGCTTATGTATCATCTCTTCTCTGCTGCTCTGTGTGAAAAGTCACAGATTTCGGAGAGCAGTAAGCTCTGTCATGGCATTGCAAACCCGATTCCTAAAGAGATCCAGTTCAGCTCACTTCTTTTACTACCCTTCCTGGCTTCTTTGCAGGGGATGCAGTCCATCCGCTGCTGCATAGCCAATAAATGACACAATTAGGCATTAATGCAGTAGACATTCTTACTGTAATGACAGTCTCTTCCCCCCCCCCCCTCCTTCTCGCCTTCT
This sequence comes from Calonectris borealis, assembly GCF_964195595.1. Taxonomy (NCBI): domain Eukaryota; kingdom Metazoa; phylum Chordata; class Aves; order Procellariiformes; family Procellariidae; genus Calonectris; species Calonectris borealis. Next base: position 16,991,168 of record NC_134324.1, read on the forward strand.
CTTTAAGCCATACTTTTAGCACCAGTTCCTGAACTTCAAAAGGTACAAAACAAGTCTGGAGCACTGGGAACTCCATCATGGCTCCTTGCTCGGAGTGATGTTGTGTTTAGGGTTCTTCCTCATAAGAACTTGTCAGCTCTCCTCAGTTTGCCAAATACAACCCTTCAGCACAGCACACCTCTGCCCCTTGCCTGTAGCCCCAAAGACAATAACCAAGGTCTTATTGGACAATTAAATTTGTTGAGCTGATTTTTTGGGGTCATTTTACCTTTTTTTGTTCTGCTTGATACATATAAATTCCTTTCATTGTATTCCCTCTTGATTGCATCACTATAGCAAAACCACCTTGCTTCTGGCCTCCCTTTTGTCTTTTCTCTTCTGTCCTGGGCCCAGTGATACTTGTAACCTGAAAAGATAAATTATCCAGGAACAAAATTGTTGCTATAGTAGAAAGTCAATGACTGCAGCTACCCAAACCCAGCTTTGCTCTGCATCCTAGGGTCAAGTTGAATCTCCAGCCACCAAGAATGCTGCTTTATAACAAAATTTTCAGGGCATACTGTGCTGAGCTTCTTCCCACATCATCTCTTTTGTCCTTTTGATTGGTGTCACCTTCCCTCTCAGGGAACTTTTTCAGTACAGCAAAATATTTATCAGTACTGAATTCTCTGTGAAGTAGAAGAAGAAGTAGGAAGATATTTTAAATATTTCAGTAGAAGATATTTTAAATATTTCTCTTTCCAAGTAGCTCCGTGAATACTGGGAAGAAATACATAACTTAAACACAAGGAGTTACTGACCCCGAAGTGATTAGCATTAGTGTAAAGCTTTCAGACTCTTTTTCATCTTATTGATTCTAAGCAGAATAAATCCGTAAATGATAAGAGGGCTCAATTTAAATTACCTACAGCAAGTGCTGCTTTTCAGCTCTCGTCAGACAATCATGCTGTTCAATCAGCTCCATTCTGTATGTACAAAGCAAATTAATGTGTATAAAACAGTCGTAACTCAGGCCAGGTTTCAACAAAAGAATCTTTTATGTAGCACACAACTGCCTTTTATTGACATACTTTTAATTGAACCTATAATGCTATGTCCATATTCTACCTAATTATAGCAGAAAATACATATATCTCTCAAAATACTGACGATACCTTTCCCTTTGTAAATTTTCCAGAAACTTTGCCAGGGTAGAGATTGATGTTCTCAGTTAAGCCCAGGTTTGTTTAGAAACACTAAAAGGGCAGGAGAAGACACTTCTGAGCACATCGCAGCCAAGCAACGTCTCAAGGATGACTACACTAGCACACTGAATCGGCAAGGCCGGTTCCTCACTCCTTGAAGCCAGTCTGTAAACATGCCTCTCAAAAGCAAGTCAGAGGGCACTGCAGCATGTCACATTGATAGAGAAGCCTGCACTCTGGAAGAGTTGCTTCTTAAGCAACTCGTTTCTGTTTCAAAAGGGATCTTTAGTGTGTCTTACTTTCTTTACTTGTGTTGCTCAGTTTACCAGGGAACAGGCAAGTGCCAGGAAGCCAGGATACTGCTTCTTTAAAGGGTGAACTTCTGGGACAACAGAAGCAGCAATGGCAGGAAACAAAAAATTAAAGATGAACTCTGGCAAATACTTCTGGGTCAATCCAAGACATTTGCCCAGTGGGATTATCTCTGTGAGGGCAGCGATGCCAGGGGTGGGGGAGGTTACCTGTACTTGTCTCTGCCATTTCAGCCAGGATGGCTTAAAGAGAGCTAGTGGGGATTCTGCAGAGATGAAGGAGGAGGACAGAGCACAAACCTTTTATTTCCATTTTGACATTGCCAAGTCCAGACCTTGCTGTGGGTAGGAAAAATCCTGTCGCGAACTTCCACAGCCTTTGCAATAAAGCCTCAAGCTAAGACAACAATACATATTCTTCTTTAAGAATACGCATGCCACGCTATGGTTACCAGCAGCAAAGAGCAAATAAACCCAAGGCTACAATCAACTACACTGTTGGCATCAATTTTAACACGGATAGAACTCCACCTCAAGGATGTACATTGACAATTAGTCAATTTTATTGCCGGGCTCTTCTGACAGGTCTGCGCTCCATTGACACTTTGCATGGGACTCCTATCTAGCCTTTTGCTTTAAACATTCTTCGTATGAACCAGTCACCCCAAACATAGGTTGGGGTGACTGGTTCGCTGCCTGGCACTCGGATGAGCAGCTGAAGTGAGCTAGCCAGTGCTCCCACTCAGTGCAACAGCTCTATACAGCAGTGACCTTCTCCTCCTCTTTCTTCACTTTTCCTTTCTTGAGAAGTTTGTCAGGCACTGCAATTAAAGTCTGTGAGCACTGGTGGAGTTAAAGTAAATGGACGTTTAATCTCTCTGGGGAAATAGTCAAGAAGTGTACTGAGATGTATTTACTGAAGATTTCACTAATTCAAATAAATCAGGTTAAAATTACAGACTAGACTGGCTATTGTCAGTTTTCTGAAAACCCTTCCATTCAAAAAAAGCAAATAAAAATGGTAAGTTCATTTGTCCTTTGCTTTTTGACTGGGAGCAGAGCTGACATTGATGTTGTGGTGAAAGACATTAGTATTTAACTACTTGAAGAAATTCACATTACCAGAGTGTCCTTTTAAATTGCTGTACTTATGTTCGCCACATAAGTTGCTATTAGCAACTGTAAAAAACAAAAATACCCTTATATTACTGTCTTGAACATAGCAATGGTTTATTGTACTAAATTCTCTGGAGCTTTCTTCACTCAATATTTGAAGTAAAATTAAAATGCTATCCCTGAAAAAGAACTATTTCTTCCAAAGTATATATATCCTTCACTGTAAAAACAGAGTTTAAAAGCTAATGTAGCTTACAAGTCATCTCCAAGTTTTATACCATGAAGTAAAATAAGTCCTTGTGAGAATATTGACTTGCCCCTTAAACTTCACTTGCCAGCTTTTAAGGTAAGTAAGAGCACATTGCTAAAATCCTTATATTGAAGTGATTTTGATTTCTCTGAAGCATGTGATAATTCCTGTTTGGCCTCCAGCACTGTATTTTTTTTTTGCATATCACTTTTCCAAATTTGTATTACCATGAAGATCTAAAAGAGTAGGGTTTAGATGCTATATATTTAAAGATGAAGCAAACATTTTGTCTAAGACAGATCAAACACTTTAAGATAAGCTGTCATTAAATATTTAAGTAAGGCTTCTCTAAGAATGAGTCCACCTGACGTTTAAAACAAAATAATTTTTAAAATGTCTGCTTCACTAAATAGAAAACCTGTCTAATGTTCAGATTTGGTGGACAGAGCTTTCCATTCAGTTAAACAACATACTACTGAAATACCAAACAAAATACTTGTTCCTGAAACAGTCACACTCATCATTAACAACACAGAGTGACAACATGACTCAAAAAAAAAAATGGCAACATGGCAGTAGATTCTCATTTACCATACTCTTTACACAAGAGGATCAAATTAACAGCTCAAATGAAGAAGAAAAGGTCCAATCTGGTAGTACTGTAGTATTAAAGAAGGAATAGATAAGTAAGTCAGGAAGAGGACTGGAGGGTCCTGCTTCCCATCCTGCTCAACATGTGGCAGGATCCTGGTTAGCTCACAGCATCTTCAGTTTTCCCCTCTATGAACTGGGGCAATAACACCTCTTGGACTTGCAGGAACGAACATAGGATCAACCGGCTTTGGTACAGAAGCGGCTTTGGTGCTCTATATGTATGCAACACACTTAAATACACCCACCTAACCCTATTTAAGTAACACAAGGTAAACAGAAGCTTCAGAGGATGGAGTTCTTTCACTGACGTCACTAAGAAATGCTTCTCTCTCTCACTGCCAATTTATATCTAAAAATTTAACTACTCTCAAAACTTCCCTTTATCAAGTTTAAAGTTTATTGCCCTGCACCAGCACAAAGACAGAATCCCTTGCACATGTTCCATTGGGCTCTAATATCAATAATATTCTTTATAGTATTTTAGTCAGTGGAACGCAGCTCTTTAATAAATAACCATGGGTAAGGAACAAGATAAGTGACAAGAAGAGGAAAAGTCAGCTCTGAATGGTCTGAAGTTGTTCACATCATGTGCATCTACCTACGTGAGCTTCTCAGTTTGGAAGATACACTTCCCTCATCAGTGCCAATACACTTCACTAAAGAAATGTAGTTAAATACGCCTTCAGGAATGGGCTGAATTATTGCTGAAGTGGGGCTTTCAGGTCTGACTTTAAAGCATCAAATCCTACTGTACGGAGTTAAACAGGCACCAAAACTCCTTCTTCTCTTCCACAAGCACTCTTACCTAGACCACCTCCAAAAATATTTAAAAAAAAAAAAAAATTAAAAAAAATTATAGCTGGCCTCAGATTCTTCTAACTTTTACTTATTTTTCTGGCAGTACTGAAAAAATAAATCTGTCTAGATTACTAGATCTTTCTGCTTAAGTTAATTTTTCTTGTCTCAGCGGAACAGATCCTAGATTTGCATGCTTTTCTGCTTGTAAAAACTGTTGTTTTCTTCTGGAACAGAGGACCTAGATTTACTTCAGTCATTACATTCATTTCTCTAATGCATTCCAGGTCTCTGGAGACAGGTGGTTCAGAATGGAGAGAGATAAATATAGCTGCTTCTCCATGGACCATTCTGTCGCCTCAGGTTTCCAAATCCAAATTAAGTAGTTAATGATTTATGTATACACTGAGCATTAGCATCTTTGTGTCACGTTAGTCATCAGATCACAAGTGGCTTTAAAGAGGCTTTAGTCAAACAAATGAATATTAGGTTGAATGATTCAGCTTACTTTATGTAAACAGTTCCAGCATGTTCACATTGATCATCACTAAACTGCACAAAGGCAGGCAGTCTCGGTTGTAAAGTTAAAGAAAAAAAACCAACACTACCACAGACGCAGCAACGAGTCCTTGGCTCTTTTTTTAATTCAAGTTTTATCACACTGATATGCCCTTCTCCAGATGTATTATCCAAGGTTGCAAGCATTCACTGCAGCTAGTGCTTTTATTAAAGCTTCACTGATGCCGTTATGAAATTGCAGGACTGCGTCTCTTCCTTTAAAGATAACTTTCAGCTTCCGTAGTCACAAGAACCCCTGAATGCATACGCTCTAAATCCATAACCAGAGGCCAGGTGTATTTATGCCTGCATGCAAGTATTAATGATTTTTTAAAAGTAATTTTCTGGTGCAGAGATCTAACTCGGACTTTTTAGACACTGAGTAGGCAATACAGGGTAGGTGTAAATTTTTCATACTCACTAAACCTTCTGGTTGTACATATTGCTCTTTAAACCAAAGTTTCCTCTGAGGGGTTGTTGGGTTGGGTTTTTTCCTTTCTCAGATCTGATACTCAACATGAATCCTTTTATCACCTTAGCAATATACACAGGTCAGCAAAAATATCATTTTGGATAAGATAGCATCTAGCTGTATCAGTGTTTGTAACAACCTTTTTCAACCTTCAATTACAGAGGTGGCTTGCTCTGCATATGGCAGGTTTTGTTTTGCTAAGAACGTCTCTCTAGAGTCCCGAACAAAATCAACAATCTTTGTCTAGCGAGTAATTACATTTTTTTTCTTTTCAGTACTGCCCGACATTATGCATTCTGTTGTTTCATTTTGATATTTCCTACATGTCAGAAAACATGAATTATACTGTGCCTTCTGCCTGCCTTCTACATGGTGCAAAAAATAGCTGAATTATAGACTATATAGATACTTCCACAATAGTGTAATAATCATCATAACTACCTAATCAGGGCATATTTACCCCAGCAAAGCCTTTTTGAAGTTCTGTCACGAAACACAACATCCAATTATTATAGCAGCAATCATCGAGCTCTCAGTTTTGTTTCACTGGGAAAACTCTACAATGTTTTGTATTCTTAACACCCCCATCCTTCTCCAGGCATGTTCACAGTGGGCATTTCTATTATTCTGAAGCATGGTACAAGTACAACTCACCTTCACCTTCAGTCTTTACTTTTGGTAACGAGCAGAGGCCCTGGTTAAGATTGCGGTGCTGCAATGGTGAGTGCAGTAGAGAGAAGTCTGAAGAAAGAAGCTTCACTTTCAACACAACAGCTGAAGAGTAAAGAGGAATAGCAACAAAGCACACTGCCAAGAGATAAAGCAAAAGAACAAGACATGAGCCATGAGACATTAGACATCTCCTTTCCAGAGATGTTTGCTGGACGAAGGAGGCAGATCCTCGCCATTATGACATTGTTGAATAAGGGATGCTATTAAAAAAAAAAAATCTAACATGTTGATTCCTGTTCTGGAGCAATGCAAGTCTTAGCAAAGAACAGTATAGCTCCTTTTAGATTTTTTTTTCTCTTGGAGGAGAGGGTGGTGCAAGGGTTTACTGTTTCTTAAAGAAATTAAGAAAAGTTTTCTTAGAGACAATGACTATCACTTTCCATAAACACTCTTTAGCAGTGCATTTTTAGAAAACCATTCTGATGGCATCCAACTAGAAATGCAGTGCTAACATGGCAAAGCCAAGTATTCTAGTAGTGAGCAAGGATTGGGTTTACTCTGCAAAATGTAAAGCAAAATAGTTTCAAAAGTAAAGTTAAGAGTACTTGTTAACTTGCAGACATGGCCTTAAAAAGAAAAATTGAGAAGCAACTAGAATAATATTGATTTTCAAGGTTAAATTAGTTTTGTTTTGCAGATACAAGATCATTACTGCAAATAGTTTGGCTTGACCAAGCAGAAAAATTAAGTTTCAAGGAAGGGAATGGTTACCAAAAAAAAAATTTTTTTTTTCTTTTTTGTCTATACTCTGCTTTAGGTAAACTGACATCATAAGTCCTTTAACAACAGTACTGTTCAGCTCTATTCCCAGTCCCACATTGACAACAAGGCAATTCTCTGAATGCAGAGAAGATAAATGGAGTTAATGCCACTAAGCAAACATGACATTTTTGTTGTACTGTGATCATAGATGAGTCACTAAGTAAAATGATTAATCACAAATCAATGTTACTAGGCTCATTTAGAGATGATTCTCCCTTTGCAAAGCAGGTAGAAGCTCTAAATTTATAGGCTAATGCGTTTATTCTAGCTGTAGCAGTCTCGTTATTGGTCTTAAGCATCAGAGTCTGCAGGAAATTTGTGCGCAATTAAGCTAAAGTGATGACCTCCTTATACACATTTTGGCACTTTTTTATCTGATAGTGTGTTGTGCAAATATATAAATGAATTGAAGCATTACATAGAAATTACAGCTAATGCAATACTAAGAAAAATAGACAAATACCAGAATTTTAATACATATGCCAATAAGGTATCTAGACCATAAATTACACTCATTTTATCAGTCTGCAAATGGGTTTATCAGTCCACAAATGGGTTTGTACTAAGATTTTAGACTGCTTCATTTTCAGTTGACTAACATTTGTAACTTCTACAAACAGTTTTATGATCTAAATTGTTCCAGGAGGAAGTGCATGGATTTGTTGAGCGACATGTTTATAAATCATACACACACTGTGAATACTTTCTGTTTGGTAAATAAATTCACCTTATTTAAACATTAAGCAGAAAAAAAAAATATTTCAAACTTCCTAAAGGCTTGCTAGCACCATAATGGTTTTTTTCTCACCTCGAATTTAATGAAATTAAATACTCACATAGACTCATGCACGTATCTTTATCTGCCCACCTAATCTGTCAATATAAATTGTTTATGGAGTGATCATTTCCAACCTACAAAGGGTAATTTTCCAGGGCAAAAGATTGTACCAGTCCTAGACATGATAGGCCCTGGATCCCTGTACCAGACAGGGGCTATTTCAAAGCAGAGCTGGCTGAATATCAAACATGATTTAAAGAACATTAAATAAATACAAGACAATTTGATCAACTTTAGCGTTCAATTATGCTTTCAGAAGGAGTCATTAGTTGACTATAGTAAATATACTCGTGACTGTATGGTGAAAGTCATATAGTCAGCACCATAATTCACAAGTTTTTAGACCCTCCTAACACACCTCATGTTTTTGCTCTGCTCAGCAGTATTTGTAATACTAGGAATCACATAGCCATCTGGAAAACACAAGGTTTACACTGAGACTGCAGTTAGATTCTCCACAATGTAGTAGTGTTAACGAAGGGATGTGGTGGCGAGATCCCCAAGGTGGTCTATGTTCTAGTAGAGCAGAGAGGAGTTGCCAAGCAGAACCACCCAAGAGTTGTGAGATCCTAAGCAAAAATGATCTATAGTAACTGCTAAGCAGCTCACACTGCTCCTGCCAGAAAGTACCAGCCAGGTAGTGAACACACCACTGTGCTCCGGCTTAGGAAAAAGGTCAAGTACAAGATCTTTGGACACGCACAAAACTGTCCTGCATGTGGAGCATTTATTGCTCAAAGAATACACCTGTCGTTAGCAGTTCTTGCATACTTCCAGTGCTCCTCAAAATAGTAATTAATGCATTACACCTTTAGATACCTCTTGAATGCAGGAGACATCAAACCTACAAAGTGATCTAAACTATGTCTGAACGAAGTTGTCCATACATGAAAATTGACCAGCTATTAAAATGAACTTGTCTCAGCTCTTCCTTTGCTCCTACTGTGCACAATGGAAGGTGAAACAAAACCCTGTGACTAATCTATTCATTTCTACACTGAACAAAAAAAGCAAGGACTAAATCAATTGCCCTTTAACTAACTAAGAATGGAAACAAATACCAAGAAATGAGAATTACCTAAATAACTAGGAGGGTCTACAATTAATTAAAAATATCTTTTCAGCAACTCCTATGATGAACTGCCATGTCGTACTTGCTACTTAGTGTTTTCAGGAAGTATAGACAGGAACTAGGTGACAAGAAAACAAGTTGAGAGAGTTATGTAGAAATTAACAGCTATATGTCACATTTTAAAGCTCTTTACCCTGCAATCATAATTTAAAACTTTACTCCCTCCTTTCAAGATTATTTGGGCACACGTTTTCCCTAAGGGAGATATCCTAGAATTAATGACTTAAGAATCTGCTACTGAGAACCTGAGTAGGAAGCATACCTTCACAGGAGCCACGTTACAAACAGGCATCTACACAGATGTTAAAGTGCTATTTTGAACTTGGCACCGCAACTTTCAGACCATTTGCTCTGTATTTTTCTCCATTTACAAGCCATCAATAAGGAGGGATAAGCAAAGCATTCACAAGCAGCTTTACAGCGTGGTCACAGTGGAACTAACAACCCTTCAGACCAGTTCCCCATTTTCAAAGGAAAAGTGCATTTGAGCACCAAGCCACCTCAACTCTTCCACAGCAGAAGCACCATACTGCTGCTAGACATAAGGCAACTTACATTTTGACAATATACTGGTATAATGCAGTTCATTAAACACAGTTGGCAATATTTAACCAACAGATATGATTGGAAGCATCCCGTCTTCTTGCAAGGCCATGCTGTAGCAATCAGGAGAAATACAGTGCATGTGCTTATGAAGTCCAGGATTTCACAAGTACTAGGCCAATGACATCAGTTCTCCCAACACTGAAGAAACAGCAGCCAAGTATACTGAAGGTGAACGTCGCTGGGTCATAGGATTTGCATGATGATGCTTCTGTGAAAACAATTTAGAACTGAGAAGATACTGCTTTTTCTTAAGGGAGCATGGCTAATGCAAGGACCAGACACACTGTTTCCAGCAAGCTGCCTCAGATCACCCTGCCACCAGCCAGCACGCTCGAGGCCTGCCGACAGCAGTTTCCTAGCTGAACATGAGAAAGCATCTCTCTACTATAGTAATATGACAATATTAAACCAAAGACCTTATAAGTCATACACTGAGCAAAGGTTTGTCTAAATAAGTACTTCACTTGATGACTAGAACTTGTATTTCCTTTTGCATTTTGTTTTTATGACAGCTACCAACACAGAGACAGAAGAGGATGAGTCATGAGCATACCTGCACAATCACATAATGCTCAAAGCCTTCCTAATTCTGCACAGGACCATTAAAAGCTTAACTTCCAAGAATGAACCTGAGATTCCAGGGAGAACGCCTCATACGTTCTCTGTGGTTACAATATGCGTTAGCAAGCTTTTTTTAAAGGTAGCTACCTTGTTTGACAATTATGACAAGTAGAGAGAAAAGAAGGAAAAAAAAAAAGACGACTTAACTACAGAACAGCTTCTGTTGAAGCAGTATTTTCCTTCACTCCAAAGGAAGCCCCAAAGGCCTATTCAGAAGTTATTATTCAAAAAATAAGGTAGTCAAGCTACCTCTTCTCTCCCCTACCTCCCAGGGACAGCCAGGTATCTACATTATGAGACTTAGCGCATTAAAAGCTGACTGCTTGTTTTCTATCATCACCTAATATTTTCAACAAATATTCTCAGCCCACATTGCAAAAGGCTGAATTTGAAACAGAGACCAGGAAATTTAAAGCAGCAATACAGTATGCGTACAAGAGTTAACACTAAACAGAAATATACTTCCATCTTTCAATTGCAAAAAGCAGTACCAGGCAAGAATTAGCAATCACCCCAAACAGAAAAAGCAAATTTTTTCCTTAGTCACTGAAAATGTTATTATTGTAAAACTAACCCTTAGCAGACGCTTTCCTCCTTCAAAAACAGCGTAAGAGGAGAAGCAAATCCCCCTAATATCTTTTGATAGGACATAACAGAATAAAGGAAAGTGTGTGTAGCAAAGCAACGTTGCCAGCTGTAGTCCCAAAGGCGAGTAAGATGACTACAGTGCTCCCTCTTGTGGCAATATACATGGGTGAGCGAGTTACCTTCCCTTAAAATCGCAGCAAATCGGTGGTCAAACTCTAAATTTCGGCTACAGCAATAAATCTTCCTTTGAGAAACGTTGTAGCAATACAGGAGGTACTTCAACTGAGACCACTGCAGCATGTAGAAAAAAGCGTGAAATGAGGTCTCTGATCAGAAATGTGGATTTGAATTTAAATTCGATCTCAGCACCAGATAAACCATTTACAAGAGATGAATGTTCTGGAAGGAGGTGAAAAAAAGTATTTTCTATCTAGTAAGACACAGGATGGTTAGGAGCACATACAAAGGATCTCAGGAAACCAAACTGTAACTATTTCTGTACTGGGAAATGTATGGATCAAGTGTACAGTCCAGCCCAGCAGTAAGAGAGGGCTGAGGACAGCAAGATCATAGCCAATGCCATCTTTCCCTATCAATTTACTAAAGGAAGTTTATCAGTTTGTTTTGCCAGTGTGGAAATTTTGGTTCAGTTTGTGCCCAAATAGTGTTTGGCCATCAAATGAGACTTTCTCATTGCAGTGAAACTTGATACACTTGAGAGATAAATGAAATGTTTAAGGAGGGATAAATAAGAGATCCATACCATGCAGTGTTTAGTTGTGACCATATGACCTCACCTGACAGATAGGCAGCAGTTTGCCAGGAGGTATAACAACTCATCCATGCAACTGTTACCTCAGTAATGAACCACTGCAACAGGACTTACTGGGACAGTTCAGAAGTCCAAAGCACAGCAGACCAGCTCACTGAGATCCTGTGATTCAGAAAGCACAAGCATCAACTTCCCTGCAGCGTTTAGGTGCTATCCAGGGAGCAACAGGTCCTCACTACAAGCGACCACCACAACGGGTCAAGGTCCTTGGCAACATTTCAATTTGTTTTGCTGCAAAACACTCTGCACTGTCACTCACCTTTGGGTCAAAACAGACAAAAAACACAAGCAAGTTGCTGAAGTGAACACAAAGCACCACAAGAGCAATAATTTCTGCAGCCTCTCAGTCACAGACTCTGCAACAATCAAAGGTCTCTGACAGTTTGTCTCTGAGACTTGCTGTGACATGCAGTGTTTCTGCCCTCATCTGTCCCTCTCCATCCCTCAGCATCTACAGAAACAGGCTGGGACGGTAACACTTGGTCAATTTTAACTTCTGTAAGCGTTTGATGAGAATCAACTTCTGAAGGCGTTTGATGAGCCTTAGCTGGGATGAACAAGGCAGTTTATATCCCTGAGATGCTGCAGGGGACTTTTTGAACGCTGAGGAATACATCCTTATGCAAGCTATTCTCTTCTCAGGTTTTCAGGATTTTTCTGCTGGATTCCAAGGGGAAAAAGGAATTTTCGTAATATTACACTTGAAACTTCAGTATTGCAGAAAGCAAACTTGGTTCAGAGACAACACAGAATATACAGGCATCCTCACTGTAGCCTGCTTAAACACTGGTGGTTGCAAAGCCATTGCCACTGCCGTGTCCTTGCCGGTGCTGCATGTCTTGGTGTGCATCACTGCAACTTCTGGAACCCCTGAGCATACCTGCTTCTGCTGTAGCAAATGAGATCTGGATTTACAATAGTGACACGCAGGTGCCTGCATGATGAACTGTAAGAGCATGGTAGGTTGTCAGCTTCTAAGTCCTATCAGGGATTTTAAACGTCACAGGGTAGGTGGTGGTTTGATGGCTATGGGTACTGAGGGTGACAGCAGAAGAAGATTCAGAGTTATTGCTGGCAACAAAAGTGATTAGAGTTCCTATGCCCACAGCTATATAGTATATGCCATATATATAAAAAAATCCTTTAGCACAGAAATCAAAACGAAGGACAGCCAGCTTTCAGTACACGATCTTGGGTTATATCATTCACAACAAATGATTGTTTTCCCATGAAACAATTCTGATCAGATTTTGTGGATAAGAAACCACACTAGTTAAGGAGGGACTGGTTCACTTTCTGTCACAAAGAACAGTTAACATGTACCACTTTATTTGTACTTTCTGCATGAACAGTGAATATGCAAGCCCTATATATGAATCCCCCTACTCTGAAGAAGATACCACATAGTTTCATCAGAATATCTTTGCTATGTCATCAATTTTAATTCCAACCTGTACTTCAATATGCACATAACTATTTTCAAATACAATGAAAACTTGAAGTCAACAGCATCAGTAACCAGCTTTGCAGCTTTCAGTAAATCCTTCACAACTTCAGAAAAATCTCTATAAACATTGTGGAAAGTAGATACAGAATGTACAGAGGACAGTTTTCTATACAAAAGTGCATTTTAGCAATAGAATTAGCAGAGAACCTGGGGAAAAAAAACAAACTCAATTTAAGCAGTACCACATACCCTAATCTATACACCCATCTCTTCCCCCTCCAAAAAAAAAAAAAAAAAAAAAAAAAAACCAACAAAAACCAACCACCACACAAAACCCCACTTTCCCCTTGCTTTGGTTATGAACTATATTCAAGGCTTCAACATGACAATTTTTTTTTAAACTGAAGAATTTATTTGTAATTTGGAAATGTTTTAAAGTTAGCCAGATAAGAGAGAATGCAAGTATGATTAATCAGAGTTAACAGTCAAAATAGACAAGCTTTGAATATTACTAGGATTCGCCCTTGGTAGATTAATAAACTATCTTTGCAATCCTTAAATGGAAAATTGCATGTTGACTTGTCTTCTTTATGCCCAAGAACTGCAAGATCAGTAAGCTAAAGAACATTAAACCAATAAATCTAACAATATTTGCCATGAAAATCTGGCTTATAAGAATGAACTTCAAGAGCCCCCCAAAATGGTCAGGTTTATTAATATTTATAGACCAATGCATCAACTGATTTCAAAGCTGAAAGAGTGTTTCAAAGCTTCAGGCCATTCAGCGTAGATGAACAGTAAGTATTGCCATTTTTATGTTTCTATATTGTATATGCACTCTGATGTAAATGCATATGAATAAGTTCAAGCAGGTTGGTTGATTTGTTTTTTCCCCAGAGAATGATCTTCACAGGTTTCAAACCACAATATGAGAACTAAAAGTTAGGCCCAGGAAAGTCTTGCAAAGACTCTTCCTGCCCTTCTTAGTAAGCACCCCATACTGAGCATACTATAACCATCTCTTAATCAGTTTCCCAGATAAAGAAAAATAGATAATATCTTAACAGAGACAAAGGATGACATCAGGTACACACACAAAAATTAGACAGGTTTGTCAGGCAGCTAGCTTTCTTCCTCATGTTTAAAATCGTATTAGAAAAGAACGTTCTCTATTGTTTACAGTCCTATTGCAATCAGACTTTCAGTGCTCCTTCTAAGCCTTTTTAGAGAAAAAGTTACCATGGAAGCAAACCGTTATCGTTACAGAGTGTAAACTGATCACATTCATATTACAGTGGGTACAAAGCACCTAGATATACAGCTTCAGTACCATGGAGTCATAAAACTATGAGCTTTTTCCTGTTTGTCTCTATTTTGCTTTTAAGCGTGACATTTTTTATCTATGAATAAAAAGCAGAGATTTTATTCTTTTTTGAAAAAGCACTAATAAGAATGAATGATCTTAGCAGTCTGTTACTCTTCTTTATCTGTCTGAACCCAGTAATCTGTAGATAACTTCCTGCAAAACAAAGCAGTAGCCACAATGGCCACTCCTCGCACCAGCAAGACCAGGTTTAACTAAAATTCCAACTGTTTGACTAATGCCACAGGTATCCAATACAAATTCATAGAATCATAGAATCATTTCGGTTGGAAAAGACCTTTAAGATCATCGAGTCCAACCGTAAACGTAACACTGCCAAGTCCACCACTAAACCACGTCCCTAAGCCCCACGTCTAAGCACCAGGTCTTTTAAATACCTCCAGGGACAGTGACTCAACCACTTCCCTGGGTAAGCATACAGCATACTGCAGGGAAAGACAAGAATCTGACAAAAACACCTCCCCGCTCCATGAAATGAGTGTGTCATCAGTTCTAAGAAGGATGTGAAAAGAAAAGGGAAAGAAACCCAAACATGGAGAAGTATGTGAGAGCCCTCGAATCCCACAACTACTTCAGGCCTGATTCTCTGAGATGCCAAGTACTTGGCAAAGACAACGTTCAGGTAAGCAAGATGTTATTCTGTGTCCTTAGCAGAACATTTAGAGTTTTGTATTCTTAGGTTATAAGCATCCTGGGACTACAAGATTACAGAGCCATAAATTATTACCATGGAACCCCTGGAAATCCGCTCTCTTCTATCGTTTTAACTGTCACAAGTGACTGAAGTATTCAGCTGGAGATGACACAACCACAATCAGCTACTGCGGCACCCACGACCTTTTCACCCAACGTAACAGATGAGCATCTGGACCCATCTAATCACTTGGATTAATTTATACTTACATGCTCATACTAAGATCAAGATGGAAATACTATCCTCCCTCATTTCATGATCTCTGGAAGCTAATAGACAGGTGATCAAAAAGAACTGTACCTCATCAAAATGAGGAGGTCTTCTCTCAACAAAGCCTGAGGGATTTTAAACTCTGAAGAGCTGCTGAAACAGAATAAAGTGACACACTTTCATGTTCCACCATGCTGAGATATTGCACCTTTCTTACAATTAATTTCAAAGTCTCGGTTCTCTACAGTATTAAGTGTGCATTTTTCTCCAGAAAAAAAAAAAACACACATTTCAAAGTCACTGCAGAAAATAAAGGTTGTACTGAACTGTGACAGTGTACACACACTGAGATATTTCATGATGAATTCATCCATTACAGCCATGGTAAGTTGCAAGAGTTAAACAACTGCACCCTGAAATTAGCCGAATTGACAGCAATTCATTTTTTTCTTCCAAGATATTTAAAAGAAGCTCCAGATTTAAGTCAATCTAAATTCTCAGTAACCTGTATACTGATAAGAGGTTTTTGGTACTGTTTCTACAGGAGGAAGGGAGGCATCAACCAGCTATAGCGCAGTCCAAGCAAATACTGACAGGTAACAGTCACTTCTGGTTAGTGGCCAAATAACTGGCCATATGGGATAGCTAACGCTCGAGTTTACAATGACATTACATAGCTTTTAATCAGCCAATGGCCAAGTCTGGGTACCTCTTGTCTAGCAGCAGTAAGAGCGACTAAGTTCATACATACTAGTTTGACTATGGACCTCGTTTATGTCTTATCAAAGCCCTTTCAGAGCCCATTGTTCAGATATTTTACTGGTCAGTTTATTTTAAGGCTACAAGGAATGCCACTTCTGAAAGAAAAATATTTCAGCTGTCAGGGCTAATAAGTCTGTGCAGGACATGCAAAATGAATGTCAGTAGTCCTATATAAAGTTAATCATGCAATTCTGCAGGATTGGGCTATATCCTGCAATTACAAGCACCTGTGGCCACACTAAACTGCCAAACTCCTTAATTCACAAGAGCAAAATAGAAGTAATGAAGCATCAAGATAATGAAAAATTACTTCCTAAACTCAGAACTAGAAAACACTTTTATAATCTTTTAGGTTTCACGTTGAAATTTAGAAGTATCATTTTTATCTCAGCTGTGGGGGGAAGGAGTTCTGTAACAAGTAGTTCCAAGATAAAGACAAAAGTCACCTTACAGACTGTCAGAATTAGGAAACAGATTAAAACTACCTTTACCTCCCTACCTGAAAGCCACAATTTTACCTCATGTTCTTAGCAAGAGAAATTTCAAAAGTAGATAGACAACAAAAGGAGAATTCTGAAACATGTAATGGTGTAACAACCCACACAGAAGACACATCCTCAGCTAAACATACAATTAAAAAGCACAGCTGCATTAATTAATTTCTCTTGCCAACAACATGAATCTATTTAGATACGCTTCTGGGGAAAAAAGCCACCAAAGTTGTGTGCCACTTGTTTGCACTTCTGTTTCCAGTAGCATTTTTAACAATTGTAAGTTGTGTCCTAGACAACTTAATTGCAGATTAGTGTACTTTCAATGCATAAAGATGTTTTTATTTAAATCTTTTCATAGCAATACTAGGGATGAACTGGTCAACCATTAGTGACAATCATACTATAAGATATTGAGCAGCAAAATAACTTTCTGAAGACTAAGCTTGCAAATTGTTTTTTTGAATTCTAATTGCTTCCTGAAGAACTACATTATTAGGCATTATTTGTGCTACAGATTCCCTGCATTAGAAGTCCTGCTTCTTGTTTTCTTTGTAGTTTGAGCTAAATCACAACTTCTAGAAAAGGATTTATCACAGTACTTTGATTTTGCATGATCTGAGAGCAAGACCAAAGAAAGCCCTATAGAACTAAAGATTTTTTCCTCATTCTAAACAATCTTCCTAATAATGGGAAAGGAAGACAAAACAAGCCAAGTGTAATATTAACTCTAAGTTGAAAAAAACAAAAAAGCTGAAGCATAGTAATGCATGCTTAGTGTCATCCAAAAGCATCCCTAGACTTATGTCTTGCAAGTAAGTTAGCATGTTAGCCAACTTCAAATTTCCTTAAAATTGTACCTGTTCAGCAGCTTTTTTCAGAAGTCAGTTAAGTTTCTGAAGTCTTTGTTGCAAAATTAGTCTCAAAAAGCTGAAGTTACTCAATACTTAGACCTTCTTACCAAAATTACACTTGAGAAAAGATCTGGTTTATACTGTTAACACTAATCAAAATTTGGTCAAGAAATAGATGTAAACAATAAGGATAATACATTTAAGGCTTAGAAAGAACACTGATAAATTCACCCCTGTCACATTAAAACATCCACATCTCCTTCATGGTCCTCCTCAGTCACTTTTAAAGAGAGCACTTCTTCATTAAGAAATAATCCGCTCAGTCTTTCCTTACGAGCTTGTCTTTGTTCTTTCAGCTGTCTCTTGCGTAAGGCCTTTTGCTGTAGTTTCCGTTGCTTGGAACGTTTCTGTGCAAATAAGAGAAGAGAAAAAAATAAGATTTTGTTCCGTAAATTAGAAACCTTTAAAGCTGGCAAATATAAGTTAACCTCTAAAATAACGTCTGCTCTGAAAAAAAACTAAAATGAATTCTCAGAGGTGGTGCAAACATCCATCCAAAATCGTATCTAATATTAAAATATCAAGACTATTTACCACATCTGAGTTATGAGGCACAACATCACTCTGTGATGCTGCATAGCTGAGTCTTCGATCAGAAGAATCTTTATTGCAGGGGAAATTTGTCAGTCTTAGAATAACAACCTGAAATGTTGAAGAGCAAGCAGGATCTGCTCCTCTCCTCCGCACTTGAAATTGAAATTATGGAGACAGGACAAGTGCCACAGTACTACTTTAATTTAAACATGCTTCAGTAGGTCACTCCTCACCAAGTAATCTCATAAGACATGTTGGAAAAATAAACTGAAGAAGATTCAAAAAGCCTGATGAAACTTCTAGTTGGGAAAAAAAAACACAACCAAGACAGTCTTTACTATCCAGAAATTATGCCTAGATTAGGTTGATCAATCTTGAATAAATTTTTTTGGTAAAACTGTGAGTTCATTCAAAGAATTAAGTTAGATGTACAAGCTGTTATTCAACCTCCACTCACCTTAATCTAAACAAAAGTATTGAGAAGATCTACTACATAGAAACATCAGACTTTCACTTAGAAGAGAAGTGATGGGAAGAGCAAAAGTTTAGATTCCTTACAGTCATGTCAGAGGAAACAGCACTGGTTTAGCTAGGTTCAGCAGATCCTCAGTTACTAACCATGCTCCTTCAGTACAAATATCCCAGTTAAGATCACATACGCAACCTTAACAAGTTAGCTTAATACACATGTACATAATTAGAAACTTTACTTTTGAATCCCGGATTCTTTCTGCAGCACTTGTGGACAAATTACTATCACTGTGCGCTCGACTCATGTTGGCACTCGAGTTTGAAGCGGAGTTAGCAACACTAGAACCACTGCTGCTTGCTGAGCTGACCATGCTGGCGCTGCTGCTGCTGGCACTGGCACCACTCACACCGCTGGTGCTTGCACAACTGTAGCTACTCCTCTTCCAGCTTTCCCTTGCAGACCGTTGACGAGGTCCATGTTCCTTGATATAGTTTCTCACCTTTAGAACAGAGTGAGAAGAATTACTAAAGCCTGATAAATACCCTACTGAGATACTCCTTTTCATGGAAAAAACACAATTTGCCTATTAATAATGGTAAGTTATTGGATCAGTTCAGTTAGTCTTTTAAAACATTTTGCTGTGGCTGCTTAAATCCCAAGCCATCTGGCAGTCATCAAGAGAACTTAACTAAGAACTAAATTAATATTAACTTCATTATGGAAGGAAGAAAACTAAGTAACAAGGTTTGGGGTTTTTTCCCCTCTCCTGCCCCGCAAGTTTTCTACTACGTAACAGGAAGTTATTATAACACCACACAGGAATATCAGTCAAGTTCAACTGAACCAAGTTGTTTACCTAATGTATCGAACCCCTTTATTTTGCTAGGTATACTCAAACAAAAGTGGCTTTAAGGAAAGCAGTACTTTTCTACTTTAAGATGATACTTACAAAATGCTCGAAATATGAATTAGGCCAAGCACATAAGAGCAGTGAGTGTTTTCCATTTTCAATTTTTACCCTTATCATAATCACAAATACAGAGTAACACTGAGGAGTCCAGCTTGTTTGGATACGGTATCTTTTCCCAACAACACATCACAATAGAACAAAGACCAAGAAGACAGTAGCATGTACCTACCATACCGATCAGGTATCCTTCTTTGTTATAATTTGTATTTTGTAACATCTTTAAAATGCATTTTTCTATATCCCTTTTTACATGCAATTTATGGTCTTCCCCAATGAGTTCCAATCCTTTGGAGTTTGAAATGCCAGTTTATATACGGTGAGCAAATGAAGATCCTCAATCAGTTGATGGTCATGAAGCGGAATATGCTTTGTCATAAGCAGTACTGGGCGTAACTCATTACACACACACCAGATTAGGCTTAACACATATTGAGAATATATAGCCACAGACTTTCATATAAAGGTTTAAAACACACAATATGCTTTTGAACTCTAGTTTCCCTCATTGACAATATTGTGCTCTAGCGTATCTCCCTATATCTCAAGATTATGTATAAAAATTGATGACAACTCCATCAGAGATTTTGCAAGACATATCAGATGCTGAAACCCCAAAGCCGTATGCACAAACCTTAACTCACCTGTTTCAGTTTTTCATCTGTGAGACAGTTCAATTCAATAATGAATTCACTATCTGTAGGTGAGATCTGAGCAGTAGGATCAATAATTTTAATAATATCAAGTTGCTCTCGAAGGCCCATCTCTGTACTGACTTTGCGACTCAAATATTCAATATATTCAACCTAGGACCCAAAGAAAGGCAGGTCATTTTAAAGTATTACTGATTCTAAATGAGTGACAGAAAAAAGGAAGGACCAACAGAATAAAATGTGCTCAAATATCACACTTCCTACGATTCTAGCCTCATTGAGTACCCTCAAAAACTCAGGGTAAAAACTTGAGTACATGTTAAACCGCCTACCACAGATGCAAAAGACAAGAAGATTTAGTTTCAAGAATCAAGTAGTACTGCATAGGTCTACATTTACCTATGTCATCAGTATGTCTTTTAAGATGTGGCACTAATTGGAAGTTCTCCTGTATATTACAGTTCTCACATAGGAAAAAAGTCAATTTCACCTGTTCATCATTTGTCATTGCACTCCACGGAAGTTCATCAAGATTCCTATGCTTGTTTTTCTTTTTTGGAAGCAGACAAGGAGAGCTCGGAATACTAGGTATAACATCAGAAAGTACATCACTCCCACTTGTAATGTCGCTGCCAGGCAACTTGCAATATGCAACAGAAAGAACAAAGCCTTAGAATACAGTAGGCAGATTTAAAGTTATTCTAACACTATTAACAATTCAAAACATACCATCAAATTAGCAAAGCATCGCTTATCTATGTACTCTAACAACTTCTTAATAATTACTCATAACCCTGTAGTACTCCTTTGAATCTTCCAACAAACAGCAAGTAGAGCAAACTCAATTCACACTATGCTCTACTTATCAATCCTCTTTTTAAAAATTTGCATTTAAGAAAACAGCAGAATGATCTGGCATTTCAACTATTTCCCTTCTCCATCAGTGTAAATTGTCCATTACAATGCAAACCTAAATCTAAACCTCGCATTTTAAAGCATAAGTCTAGTTTAAGGAAGACCATTTCAAAGCAGGTTTGTAGTTTATACCTCACCCCATAATTATACAAGACAATTCAATTAAAATCACTGTCATTTTCCTGGAAGCAACTGCAGAACTTTAGCTAGCTTCATTTATACAACTGACATGCAATTTCTGAATGCACTTCCAGTTAAAGTGTGACAGTTGGATTACTCATGCTCATATTCTGCCAGATAACACCATAAAGAGCCACAAAAAAGTCTTTCCAAAATTCTACAAGTCCAATCAAGTAAGTCTCTTAAGAAATTCTTGTTTTAAAAAACAAGGAATAATTAAAAAAAGCTATTTAGTAATCAAACATGCTGTCAGCTAACTAAGACATGGGAAATTGCTTCTTTTCAAAACAATCGCCGAGTTTATCAGGCAATTAAAATTTCACAACTCAGTGAAGCTCTGAATCTTTGGGATCCAAACTGAGCTGTTCCTACAGGCTGCATTATACAAATGCACTTGTGTGATACAACTTCTGTGATACAATATACATAGAGACTAGCAATTAGACTAAAACAGTAAGAAATCTCAGCCCATGTTATCTTAAGTTCATTTGCACCTTCTGGAACAGGATTTGCGCTTTCTTGAAATCTGTTTTCAGTCCTTATACTGCACTTAGAAGACTCTGTACACGCTTTGTCTAAGCTTTATGACAAAATTTAAAAGTATGCCTCAGTACATTCTGAAGCACCATGTTTCCTATTTCAAAAGTTATGTATATGTTCACAGTTGATTTAAGTCTATAATATAAAAAGTCAATTTAAGTCTATAATATATAAAAAGATTTGCTTATCACAATTGAAAAAATGCTGAACAAAGAAGACTGGGAAAACCAGAGATACCTGACCAGGACTGCATCCAACACAGACTAGGAAAAAGGAGGATGTGATTCATCTTCACACTTTTCCCATCCTGGTGAGACAAAGTGAGCGCTATACTCTTACTGGCACAGAAAAAAAGATGGAAATAGGCTATGGCAAGAGCTTCTACACTTTACCTAAGCACCAGCTCCATTCCAAAGGAAGATTTAATACGACCAAATCACTCGAAGCAGACATCTATAACCAGATTTCAGCAGCAGGGCAGATCCTCAGTACAAAGGATCTAAGCTCATGGCTACAAAACGCGTGTTGGTCACTAAAACCAAACTACCATAATATGTAAGCATCCCCCTTTGAAGAGCTGACCTTCAGTCTCTCCTCCAGATTAAGAACACTGGAATAAAATGCAACAAAACATTTTATTTACTGCTGAAGATTCAGATATCTGCTCTTATGTTCAGTAGTTACCAAGAAACAAGTGCTGAGGACTTTTCAATTAAAGCTGAACCCAGCACTTAATGTTCTATACAAAATTTTACAGTGGAACTAGTTTACCTGCCATTCAAACTCACTGTCTGACCAATCCCAGTATGTGCTGATAGAAGAAGAGACATCACTGCAGACACTGCCCTCGGGGAACAAATCAAAAGAGGTGAACTCCTGGTCATCCAGCAGAGAGTAACAGTCGTCCTGATCACCAACCGAAACCGATGAGAACAGCTCCTCACTGCACTCTGAGCTGGCTACGCTGGTTCCACAAGACGTCAAGTTCCACCTGCAAAACAGGACAAACAAATAGAAAGCAGCAAACATATTGGCATCATGTGTCCTGAAAAACACTTAGCTCTTTTAAGCCTTATAAAACTATCTCCACTTTGCTTGTCAGTAACATTATATATTGATTTTACTGAAATAAGTTATAATTAAGTAAATTGAAGTATTCTATTTTAGAATATTTTTAAAGGTCCATAAACAACACCAAAGTGAATTCAACATTAAAAATGGCAAGGCAAAAATCCATACACAATTAATATAATTACACCTTTATTTTAATATATTAACACTTTCCAGCCCAGAGCAATGATTCCTGTAGTGTGTAAATTGTCTTTTTTTGTTGGTTGGTTGTTTTTTTTTTTAAATACATGAACTAAAAATATAATTTCCTGTATGTTGGGATATTTAAACTTCCATGTGAATTGCAATAAGCAAAACTAAGTAGTAAATCAATTGGACTTCAGGACAAGTAGGAGTCAAAAAGAAATTCTAGGTTGATAATCCCACACAAAACTAAGGCTTAATAAGGAACCACATTATGGATATACTCAAGGCTCCATTATTCACTATTTTCAACTCTGAATGCCAAAAATATTGGACATGCTGTTGGAATGAGACAGTGCAAGATGGGAAAATGACCTGTGTGAAAATGCTACCATTGCAAAACTAAACACTTCCCCCCCCCCCATAATTTCTTTTAAAAAGCTAGTTAATGCTGTTGCTAAAGGAAAGCAACTGAGGACTCAAACTTCACAGAACAGGTTTTCCACTGTAATGAGAGTAAGCCAGAATTTAACAAGCTCACGAAATCAGTCACTGTATCTGGATTTATTTTACATATTGGTGAAAAGTAGGTTGAGACAACTATGAGTCAGCAGAGCACTGCGATATGGCCAAAACAATTTGAAAAGGGCTTCTAAAATTCACAACACAAACCCATGCTTCATCTCGTCTTCCGTCAGCCTATCCACTTCAGCCTGGGTAACTAGAAAAACATTCCTCTACCCAACTGCAAAAGCTGAGCAATGCCATCATCCAGAAAGGCTGGTCCTCACCATTGTTATTTGAACTGCACACCAGGTTGGCTAAATATGTTTGTATTAACTCACTCCCACATCTATTTGGCCAGCAGTGATTTTACCCAACGTTAAAGACATTTCAAAAACTTTTCTTTTAGCAGATCCAGGAGATCTTGCCCTCCCTCCCTTTCTGCATCCCTTATACACATGCAATGTTTTACTGGTACAGACTTTTGTGGGCAGGGCCATCAATCAGTATAGAACAGAATCTGCGCATGGTGACACAACATGCTTTTGAACATTACTACAGTTTCAGTACTCATAAAATATCGATGAAAGGAAAGATAGGGTGGACAAAGTTTCCAGACCCATCAAAACGCAGGATGAGGTACGGGGGCTCTACCACCAGCCAACTACGCACAGAGACTCCCGGTATGCGGTATCATTGCAGGTATAGGCAGACGCCCTCGCCTTCTCCTACCTAGGGGGGCCTGCGTGCTGTACTTGCTGGGGTGAACTGGATTAACAAGTGGGAACTACATTAAAATGACTCGCAACTTTAAAAAATAGAAAGCCTCGTGCGAACACCACAGATCGAGCTGTGCATCTGCAATGGCTTAATCAGCGCAAGACAGGGCATGTCCTTGCCCAAAGAAGTGAAATACGCACTCAAGATGCCTGGGTTACAAACCTGGGTTTGTAAAATAAGCAAGCCTGAATAACACACTCGGGAAGTGAAAGGCAATACAAAGAGAAATGTATAAAATTAATTAAATGCAAGTTTGTTGAATATCCCACACTTATCTTACAGATGTGCTACGAATACATCTTACTGTTCATGTCACAATTGGCTCTGACGACGTAAGAACTACATCACCAAAGTGTATCATATTTGAATAAGTTTCTTCATGCTGAATCATTTAAGAATCTATAATTAAGAGCTTGCCCTTGTGAATGACACTTTTAAAGTGTAATTTCCATGATTTCATACAAATTCAGTTGAAAGATTATCTTATTATTCACTCTTCATTATGGTGTAGTAGAAACACTAATAACCAGTAAAAGTACCTTGCAACTCTGGAACAGGTACTAAAACTACCCCACACGTATGTTCAAGGCTGAAATCTCACAAATTGTTCTCAAAAAAATCTACTGCTGTATTCAAGTTTGGTGCTATGCATAAATAGTAGCAGAATTAGATTCTTAGGTAACCAGGACTGTTTGGTTTTGACTTTATAAGAACAACTGGAATTTCTTTGCAGAGCTGCATTTGCATTTTTAGAATAGACCTTTTCTACAAGTTACAGGCAGAATAATTTGCCCTTAATTAGCAGCATGGGATGGAAATGTTTCTGCAGGAATCGGTGCAGTCACAAAGCCTCCTGACTCATTCCGAACCCCTACAGGTTTGCTTGGTGTCCACGCCAGGCCTGCTTTTAATTATTATAAACACGCCGCTCTCTAGCTGCCCATCCTACAGCGCTCAGAACTGCGTTTTAAGAAATCCGGAAAGGAATAAATACATCTCAAAAAGCGACCAAGCTCACACTGATTAACACCTGTAATGTCATGAGCCAGAACCAGACTAAGCGCACGCACACAGCCCTGCCAAAGGGAAGCGTAACCCAGGCAGGGGCGGGCGAGCGGGCCGCCCGGAGCAGCCGCAGCCGGAGCACAGCCGCAGCCAGCCTCGCACCGGGCAGGGGAGCGGGGAAGGACGCACGGCCCTCCCGCCCGGGGAGCTCCGACCCCGCCGCTGCCTCGGGGGCAGCCCGACGGGCCCCCGGCGAGGGGCGGCTGCCGCCGCCGCGCCTCCGGCCGCCTCAGCCCCTCGCCGCTCGCCCGCCCCGGCCCCCCTCGGCATCACCGAGCCGCCGCGGCCCAGCCGCCTCGGTCCGCCGGGCGGGCAGCGGCCGGGGGGCCCCGCGGAGCCGCGGGCGGACCTGTTGGAGTGGAAGCGGTGCAGCGGGTCGGTGCGGTGGCAGGAGGAGAGCTGGCAGCCGAAGTCGCTGACGTCCAGGCAGCCCTCCTCGCTCAGGCTCAAGCTGCCGCCCCGCGGCGGGTGCTGGTGCGAGAGCAGCGGGCACGGCTCCTCGGGGGCCAGGAACTTCTCGTACGGCTCCTCGGTCATGGCGGCGGGAGCGGGAACGGCTCCGGCGCAGCCCGGCGGCGGCGGGGAGGGGGCGAGCGCCTCACGCACGCAGCGGCCGAGCCGCAGGCGCCGCCATGAGCTGCCGGTCCCGGGATGCGCCTCAGTCTCGCGGACCGGCGCGGCGGGCTCCTTCCGGCGCCGGCCCTCCTCGCCGGGACAGCACAGCGCCCCCTGCCGCGGCGGAGGGGGGATGGCGGCCCACGCGTGCCCGCCCCCAGCACGCGCCCCCGCCCTCCGCCCCGCGCGTGGGGCGGTGCGTCCCGTCAGCGGCAGGCGGGGCCGCGCTGCCATGGCGGCGGCGGTGGGCAAGGCCGCGGGGGCGGCCTACGGGCACGGCGAGAGCGGCGGGGGCCGCGGCGGCGGCTTCCTGGGGCCGCGGGTGCCGGCCGAGGTGGAGGCCATGGCCCGCGGCGTGCAGGACGTGGGCAAGGAGACCTTCCGGCGGCTCCTCAAAGGTAGGGCCCGAGCGTGGCCTGCCCTCGGCAGGCAGCCGGGGCTCGCCCTGCCCGGCGCTCCCCGCCGCCCTCCGCGTGGTGTGGGCGCGGGAGGGGCCCAGCTGGGGATTTCCCAGCCAGACCCGCCGGGCAGGCCGTGGACCCTCTGGGGGGTCTGCTCTCCTCCGCCGTGCCTGGGCAGCGCAGCGCTCTCCCGGGACGCTTCCCGTTGCTTCTCCCTGCAGGAAGCTAAAGCCGAGGGTTCAATACGATGGCGGGTTTTCTTGGTTGTATTCTAAAATTCTGTAAAATCCGTTGGAATGAGGTACGGACGTTTGCGGCTGTGGATGCCCCCACGCTCACACTGAGCACTCTCAAAATCATTCCCCTCACCCCTCAGTCCCAGAGCCGGTGGTCGAGTCACTGTCGGATTGTGTGGGGCACCTGAAAGCCAGAGGCCCCATGGATATTTTCATAACGTGCGAGAGAAAATAAAGGAACGTCAAAGCGCGGGTGTTACTGAAGTGGGGGCTGCAAGATTGAAAATGGTTGATCGATTGATTTGATTTTTGTCTGCAAGGCTTCTCCCTGTGGTAAGGCAAGACAGGTGAGATTTTCTCAAGGCACCTTTGACCACCAAAATCAGAGTTTCTCGGTTGAGTAAATTATTGTATGCAAAATAATCACAGAATAATCAAAGAGTAGATTAGCAGAGCTAAAGCACAGTTTGTTTGCGGCCAGCTGAGAGGAGACCAACTGCTGCACAGCATGGCGTGCTGCTGCGACCCTTACATCCACGTTCTCTCAGCTAACTTCCTTGCAGGCTTTTTCTTCCTGATTTTGAGTCAATAAGGACTCAAAGCATCTGCTAGCTGGGTTGTCTTTAAAAGTGTTGCTGCACAGCGTCAGAAACGGAGCAATGTGTCCAGGGTTTCCTTACAATAATTGAAAGCAATAAAGCTACGTATAGGCAGAGGCATTTGGGACAAAAGTAAATACAGATGTTGAAGCATATTTGCTGTCTAGTGCAGGGGCAACAGAGACCGAAAAGTTACACCAGTGCCAGGAAGCCTGACCGTCTCCGAAGCCCCATCTGGGTTTAATTCCGCTGTAAATTATCGCCTACATTTAGGTGTGCAATAAATGCTTCCTACTGTAGGGGGAGCAAACAATCCTTCAAAACCTTCTGAAGCCAGGGCGGGTAACCCCACCGCACCCATGGACCCAAGTGCCCGTGTCCCCAGAGCGGGTGGAGACGGCCTCCAGATCATGCAGAGCTGGCAGAAATCTCCAGTCGTCTTCTGCTCTTGCTGGTCTGTGATTAACAGCTTGCAGGACAGCGGTTTTTCCTTTGAAGGTTTAGTAGCCTTTGAAGAACATGAGGGATTTCAACAGAGTATATCTAAATTGCTCTGGCAGTGGCACCAAGTTAGTTTTTTGAGGATGTTGCTGTTACTCTATTGCTAAATAATAACTAATATTAAAAAATGAGATACTGCTTCATATGCCTGCTCAGTTCACGATGTGAAAACTGCATATACCATTACCTCAGGGTTATCTAGCCAGTGTTATTGCAGGCTCTGCTAAACCGCAAGTGTAAGTTTGAGACCGCAGGCATCTTCTACTAGGAGCAAATGACCCAGCAGTGAGATTTTCTTGGGATGTTTTTGGGTTATTCTTTTCTTTCTCCCTCAGATTTTTGACTGTTGGAAATGTTGGTACAGCTGATATTTCTGAGTTCCCTGAGCTATACTGAGTAAAAAAATCTTGTATTCTAGGGTAATGCAAGTAGGTTATAAAAGAAGACATGGATTTTCAACCAGTTATTAGGGTTGGTCAACAGAAAGAAGACCAATACTGTCATTAAACTCATCTAGTTAAAAACTATAAGCAACCTGTTGTTCTTTGAAGAGACAGATCAAAGTTGTATTGAAGCAGGTAAGTAGACAGCGACCTGTTTCCTGCTCTGCGCGTGATCTAGTAGACGGGCCTCGGTGCTGATCTGTATTTGACCTTTCCAGTAAATAGACTCTTCTCAAAGTCCGTTTTGTTATCGCAGAGCAGAACCTTTTTCAGACAGCGTGGAAAGCTTGGTATTAGCACCTTGCACATCCTAGCTACGCTGTGCGAAATCTGCTACGCAGATAGTGCCAAACAAATTCAGCCATGTGAACGATCCAGGACTCGCCACTGAATTTGGTGTGCATTTAAAAATGTGAAAAGCAAAGAGAATTTATTCAGAATTAGAAGATAGTAGCCAGTGGAACTCATCTAATACCAAAAGGAAGGCTGGCAGTTTGATTAAAAATCCTTTTTTTTTTAACCTTAGTATTAAGCTAGTCTCTTACTGTTGGCTTTCAGTAACACTTGCTGGCCATTTTTAACTTTTCATGTTTTATTCGCAGCACTAAATATGGCTTATTATAAATTACTAATCTAATGCCCAAATCCTGCAATGGGATTGTGTCGGTAATCTTTTTTTTATCCACAGTGGGACTTCCTGTGGCTCCAGCAGTCCATCCAGACTGATCAGAGCACAGGACAGAGGCTGACATGACAACAGAAATTTATATAAGCCAGTGCATATATGGAAAAAGGAAGAGTAACTCACTGATGGGGATTGAAATAAACCCACACCAGTTATTAGTGTATAATATTGCTACATGGATTAACAGTACTTTCCTTTAAAGTCTGTATTATCAACCATTGTGCAAACTACAAGACTTGAAGGTTTAGTTTTGTCTCCTTGCTCATTTAATCCTTAGTCTCTGCTGACATTGCAAGATAAATTAATTATGTGAAATGTTGGAGAACAGTGTAGAATTGTTTACTCTCTCAATCCTCTCTTATCCCGGCTATCAGAAGTATAATTAAGCTGTAAGCAGACTTCTGATGTGAACAAGTTTGTTGATAGAAGCTCAAGTTGGATTTGAACTCATGAGCAATGAATTTTTTTATCTTTTTTGCATTATCCCACTGGACAAATTTCAACAGTGAAGTAAAATCTTCAATTTTACAATGCAAAAGCTTAATCCATTGAAGTTCTCTTGGTGAAGTGTTGTGAAACTGACCTGTGGTGATGGATGATCAGAGACCTGAAGTGACAGTTTCACATCAAGAAAAATGTCAATACATTAAGTCAAGTAAAGTCATAGACGTGTTTACGGTCTCCAGGTCTTCCTCTTTTTAAAGGAATCTTGCTTTGCTTTCTTATTCACAGTCACTGTTAATGCATTGGAAGGAAAAGACTGCAAGGAATCTGTCAAGCTGATTGCAGAAAGCACTAATCTCTCAGAAGAGCAGCTTGCTTTCCTCATTTCTGGCATGTATACCCTTCTCCGAGAAGCATTGAGACTCCCCTTATCAACTTTCAAACAAGAAGTAAGTTCTGGGAGTACTTGGAGTCCTGATAAGTTAAAAGCTGCATCAGACGCAAGTTACCATCTAAACCCTATTTGCCAGGGTGAGGAGCTGCACATAAAAATGTTGCTCCAAGCTAAAGTGGTGGGAAGAAACTGTTAAAAATCTAGAGCTTATTATTTTACTTGTTGGGTAGAGTTACGGTGAGCTTTTTGGAAGAGCATTTAAGCTTTGGGAAAGAGATTCCTGTGTCTTTTTCTGCTTCAGCATCTTGTTTACTGTGGATGTTTGTTTTCACTCTTAAATTAAACCCCCAGAAGAAACCATTGCAAAGTGTTATTTAATTGGCATCAACTCTCTCTCCTACCCTAACTGCTTATTTTGTCCATGCTTATAATTTCTCATATTTGTTTGTCTGCCTTTCTTCATACTTCTGCCATAGAGGAAGGAAGGTCTTATGGCCAGAACAATATAGTGGAAATTGGGAGAAAGTGCTATTTCTGCTTATACTATGGATGTTCTGTGTGAATATGTATACATCTGCCATATTCCCAACCCCTGCTCCTTCTTCATGGCTATTTTCTTTCCTTTTTCATGTTACTTTACCTTACGTTTTTTCTTTTCTCATTTTATTTTTGTGTGAGCGAACCACTTCTGGGCTTCCAGCACCTCTCTCTTGTTTAAGATACTGTTTTTATATTTACTCAGGCATACTGGGAAAGCTTATAAATTGCAGGAAACAGTGAAAGTATGCTTTTAGTATTCAGTGCTTATCTTTTGCCACTTCCTTTCTGTTGTCATAGTTTAAACAAGTTACTGCAAAACATATTTGAGAATAAGGGCACATAATTACTGTTACAGAAGAATATGTTATGGATAGCTACATAAAAGAAATGGCAGGGATGTTGTTTTCAAAAATAAAGGCTTCCAAGAGATTTAGGTCTTTAAAATTAATTTCTCACAACTTGATTAAACACTTCCAGAAATTCTTCTCAATATGTAACCTGTCATTTCAAAACTACTGGCACTTGAAACTAAAACTTTTGGGGAGAGATGCCAAGCAAGTAACCATTATTAATTCCCTAGGTAAGAAATGATCTTTCAAGACTATATCCTGTAAAATTTCACCTTCCTTGTCTTTCTAGGTTTTTAAGGAAGACCTAAAGGAGCTCAGGTATGCTTGTTTATGCCTGTTTTTTAATGTTTGTTTTTTCATAACTTGATGTAACTACTTCCCCAAATCAACTTTTATACAACAAAGTTGGTATAAAAATTACCTGTAAATAACACATAACAGATCTGTTGCCAAATGTCATGTGAAGCCAGAGGAAAAAAAACAGGTGTTCTGTAAGGCTTGATTTAGCACTGAGCATGAGCAGTAAATTTCACATGCTGGGGAGATTGGTCTAATTTAGTCCGTAATGTAGGTTATGCAAATGTGAGTGACCTTCTCTCTGCCATCCCCACCTTGCCCTGCAGTATTTTTTAACATTTGGTAAGACAGTGGTAACATTTCAGAAGCTAAGAAACTGCCCTACTTTTTTTTTCTTCTTTGAAAGGCCAATGATATAGTGCTCATGAAATCCTATCACCTTGTTCAGCTACGATCTGCCCATTACCCAAGAAAGCATAACGTTTGTTACAGACTTAGTCAAAATCTGTGTCTGTCTGTTCAGAGTATCTCTGAATAGAAGTTCTAAAAGCTAGACATCAGATGCTAATAATCTTTATAGGTTTTCCCTTATTTCCATTCTCAGTAGCAATGAGAGAGTAACAGCAGCTGATGTTTTCATCTATAGAGAAACATCCGCATCAAGGCCCAATTATTTTAAAATGCAAATTTCCCATAATTCTTAGCATTCTGATTGCTACCTAGGAGAAATAGATAGATATGTTTCTAATTCTGTCTTTTTTCACCCTTATTTGTCTGTTAACCTGCAAATTGGCTTTCTCCTCAGACTCTGTTCTGCAGAGTCATAAGCATAAGTTACTCGATGAGCAACCTCAGGCAAATTAAAACTGCAGATTTAGACATGTAATCGGGGTGTAATCGATGAAGGGTGTAATTGGGGCCATGATGAAAGGTGCTTTGCTAGTTGATACAATTTTGTCTGCAGCTCAGTGCTGAAGTTTGGCCTGCCTTTTGTCTTGCGAGCCAAAATGCAAGCTGCTTCCTCTGCCACGTCGTGGAGTTCACACCCAGGTTAAAGTAGGTCAGTAAGAATTGCTTTTGACCCAGTGGGAGTTGGTGTTGTTTGAGGTGCACACAGAATGTGTTCAGTGTGATTAAGGAATAATGAAGAGCACTAAAAGCTCCATGCAAAGTTGTCTGGGGATGGGTGACTATTCCTCTATTGAGCAGTGGAGAAAGTCGGTATACAGGAGTGCCGCAAGTCACTGGCTGGGCTGGCTGTATCTAGAAATACAGACTCCCAGGCCCCTGTCCTTGTCATTTGACCACACTTTAATGCCTTACACTTTTGTAGTTGTGGGGTTTTTTTCTCACTTTATGGTTTATTCATGGAACTATGAAGACACGTCAGTCTGGATGATCTTTTTTATATCTTTTATATCTTGATAAATCTTTTTAATCTTGTTGTGCTGGTTAACATGGCTGATACAGCAGCAATAGTTCAGGTAACTGCGTTTGTATTGCTTGCAGACTTGTATGTTTTATGTGCTGCTCGTTGCTGCTATGCTCCCATGATTCTCACATTATTGGGACTCTTCCTAACTTCCATCTCTGACAGTCTTATTTCCTGTGAGTAGCTCTCTTCACCTTGTCACTAAACTTTTAGAAGACTAAATATTCTACTCTCAAGCTATGATACTTAGTAGATTTGGTAGCACCTTTAGCATCTTTGATTCCTATGGGAAATGTCATTTCCTATGTTTCCCAATGCACTTGGGTTTGGAGACGAAATACCTGCTCGTTTTTAAGGCACCTGCTAATTACATTCAGACACTTATCCTTCTGCAGTGACGTCTGTGGGTCATCGTGTGATCATGTGCATGAAGAACACATGTAATTTGTTGAACAGCAGTGTCTTGGCATTATTGGCACCCAGTGTTTGGGCAGGTATTTTGCATTTTAAGGCAGAAAAATGGCTTATTTCCCTTTTTTTGTTGTGTCTTCTTTTAAAAGGTTTGAGCTCTGAGCCAGGTTACCTTTTTTTCACCTCTCCTGCATTCTATTTTGTTTCTATATCCCCTATTTCTTGGCCTGACTGGCTGAGCCAGTGAGAATAAATTTACTCTAAATTGAGGGTGCTATTTTTTCCCTCCCCTCTCAGGTGGTTTAATAACTTCATGGCTTAGGCCAAAAACATGGGATTGAGACATCCTCACACCTTCTTCCTTGCCCTTTGAGTCCCTTCCTCTGCATGTTCCTTTGAAAACTGATTGCCATCTGTAGCTCAGGCCTGAGCTGTGCCATGGTCTGTGTCTGATCTGCTTAGTGTGTGACTGGCCTCATGTAAGCTGCTTGAGCCAGGAACAGAATTTTCAGCAAAATCATTAACTGCACAGCAAAAATAATGTAAGCTCAAAGGTAGCATTAATGCTTCTGTTTTAGTAACACTTGCTCTTACAGTTGATCAAGTATTGTGGATAGGTATCGTAATAATCATAATGACAACCCCCTGTCTCCAGCTATTCCACTACATACAGAGGATATTTGGTCATCATCAGGATGGGTTAAGTGATACACCTGCACGGAAAGTATAAGTAATGTTTGCAGAAATAGTCTTGTCTCTTCTGAGAGAAAGACAGACAGACACATGCAGCGAAAAAAGACCTGTCTAGTCCCTCCTCCTCACTTCCCAGTTTGCCTCAGATAATTACCTTGCTAATATGAATTCAGTTTTATCCAAGCACCATTTAAAAATGTGTTTTAAACCCACTTCTTCCATTAAGAATTCAAGCTCTAATAACTGCTGTTTCATCTTCCCACTGTGTGAGTTGATGAGTTGTTTTTTTCTCCCATCATTAGACACTGTAAGCCCTTTAGGACAGGTAACTTCCTTGTTTGCTTTGATTTTTCTTTGATATACCGCTGTGTACCTCAAGCCACTGGTGAGTAATGTCTCTGGGCACTGATTCATGTTGAGTGCTGGATTTAACTGTGGCAGCAGAAGTTGTTACTTCTCCCACTTGTCTAACCTGCCTCTCTGCAGGAGGTTACTGTCCCTGTGGCAAAGGCAGCTGAATGGATAGTGTTTGCTCTGCAGTCTTTGCAATTCACGGCCTGATATATTGAACCGAAAAATCAACAGCGGCTTGTTCGTAAGGCAACAACAGTGTCGGAGGAATGGTGAAGTAGTGGAGAGGCATAGGGTGGATGGAGTGTGAGTTAGTCTACTCGACAGTTCTCATGGTCCCTGTCAAATTTACGCTTGTCCTCCCCGTGTTAGATATGCTCCCTTTGTAAGTAATCTTAGCTGCCAGGGCCTCTGTTTTTACTTCTTCTGTCTTCTTTTCGTTACACTTCAGGTAAAAGTGAAATGAAATGTGTAGGTTTGGGATTTTTGAAAGCATGCATTGCTGGCTTGCCTTCTGCACTTGTCAGAGCCATCAGTAAAACTATTCTTGACTTTACCAAGAGAAGTTAAGCAAATACTTTTGAAACTCACTGTTGCCATACTAGGTAGGACAGGAAGATGTAATACAGTTTTTAGGGTTCTTGATATAAAAACATAGGCTGTCCTTTTGAGAGCCTAGACTGAATCAATATTTGAAGTGCTTATGTAAGAACTGATGGCAATTTTAAGCAATGGAAGATGGAAAATGTTGACACATTTTTTGTGTTTTAGAATAGATTTTTTTTTTTTTTGGTAGCTAAGGCCATATATTTGTGGTTACAAAACCCTTAACTGTTTTATATTGCTCTTCTCTTTAAGGATACCAGAAGATTTCATCGTGGACTTTTCCAGTATAGTCTTTGGTAACAGGTTAGTATCTTCATGTATCATGTATTGTGCAACCAGCAGGGTTGCACAGAGCTCTGCTGACAAAAATCCCAGGCCTACTGAAGGAACAGCAAAACTCTCTAAATTAATGAGAACAAGATTTGTCCCATTATTTTGATTCAACATAACATGATTTCAATCATGCATGGCTATATATGCAGTGAGTATCTTTCATGCCAATTTTCAATTTTCCTGTGATCATCACCTATCAGTTTTTATAATATTCTGTAGACTCTGTGAGGTGCATCAATACCTACAGATGAAAAACGCATTGCAGAATGAAGCATTTTTATCATCATCATCGTTGCAAGTTCGAGCAACAGCGCAAGACTTGCTTTGTTGAGAGGCAAGCTACATACGCCTTCTACATGCTGCGGTTCGTGGAAGCTTTCTCAGATAGCATTTAATCAAGTCTTAACGTACAGCTGAATTGGGAATTCAGACTGGGTGACTTGATGACACATAGGAGATATCAAGTGCTCTGCTAGCTGTAATTCATTTTCTAAGCAGTATACCTCAGTAGCTCCAGAGGAAGTACTAAATCAAGAACTTTTTGAACAGCCTATCTCTTTTGTCCATTCTAGGGATTCCTTTTTCCTATATGGTTCTCTGCTCAACCACATTTAGCTTATTCTGCATCTAGAAATTGCTTGAACTTTTTGCATAAGCAAAACTTTCCTCCTTGAAGCTTGAGGTCACTCAGCACATAGCATCACTAACCCAACGCTGCTCCAGATATTCTGCATGGAATCCTGATAATCATATTTGTGGTATTTCAGTTACCCTCACAAGGGTCTGAATGCTGCTACCAAAGTTAAAAATATTTTTCATTTCCTTGGTTAAGATCTTGGCTTAAAGCTAAAGGTTCTTGGAGTAAAAATAAATTCAGCCTTCTCATCTTTTCTTTGCTCTTCTGCTTGAATTATAGGTGTTAAGAATGCAAAATTCATGGTTGCAAAGTGGAAATATTGTTTGCGGTGGAGAAAGAAGATAAATTTAGATGTCATTTGAAGCATGCATGATTGTCTGTTTTCTACTGTGAAATCACGATGCTGGAAAATTTAGCTTTTTCTCATTTTGAAAGCTGTGATTATCCAGCGTAATCTTGCTCTGTGTTTTGAGACCATAGAAGAGCACCTCAGATGTGATTTCTAGACAGATCTGCTTTTATAATCTTAAATGTAACACTGAATCATACATATGCTTATTGAGTTGTAAATACATATGATTGTGATGGTAAGAGAAGTATTAGCATCTGATCAAAAATTCAGTATGAGCTAGATAACCCAGAAAAATCCATTTTTAATACTTTTCCTGGCATCTTATCCTATTTTTGCAATTTTGTTCACTAAACAACAGCTCTGAAGTACTGGAAATTTGACATTTGTATTTCTGTGTCCCCATAGTTCCATCAAGCTATATAGACTGAAAGGAATTGACACCGTCAAATAACTGCATTAAATTAAAACTTTTTTTTTTTTTAAGAGAAAAGATAACCCTAACTTCTCCCTCTCTGAATGTTTATAATAAATATATTGCATTTTTTTTAAATACCGTAGCTTTAGTTTATACCAGGAGGGTGCCTGAATGTTTATAATAAATGTACTGCATTTTTTTTTAAACAGTGTAGCTTTAGTTTCTACCGGGAGGGTGCGTTCTGTGTGCCATTTGTCAGCATTTCACACATACCATTTATTCATTCTCCCTGTTCAGTGGCCTGCTGGGCATGTCTCATTATGTGCATAGGGAACCACCCAGAATTTGTCTTTAGTTTGACCAGTTAGGTCAGCTGCTGCTCCAAATTGTCTAATCTTTCATTTTTAAGTGCTCTTCTGTTGCATCCTTTGGCAGATGATGTTCTTGTCACCAGGTGTATCATCCTTTCCACGTATAATTTAGATGGTCTCTAGCTGATCCATGGTGCTTTACTTGTTCTGACTTCTGCCTTCTGCACTATATTGTGCTGACAGTATATTGCAGCTGTTGGCACAGAGTGTTTACAAAATGTAATTATAGTCTACAGGTTTTGGATATAAGATCCGTTGAGTCTTTTCTGCTCCATTTTGCTATTTCTCTTAGAAATCAATGGCCTGTATAATTCATGTATGTTGGCCACTATGCACATTCTGTCATCCTTACAGGATTCTTGCAGTTCCAGCTGTGATCTTGTCCAAGCTGGGAAGGTGCTGACAGAAGCTTAAACTAAGCTACAAAAGCCACAACTTTTTCTGAGGCAATGGTGCTGAAGCGCAGTCCTGACCAGAACTAAAGCTTTGTGCTTTGGTCACAGAAATGCCATAGCTTAACAATATTCAGAAGCTTCACCTCTGTCTGGGCATTGCTGACCTTTCCCACCACTGCTAACTACAACATCTTCCTGTTTTCTCTACTCTTTCTTCCCCCAAAATGCTGGTGCTGCACTGAATGGACTCTCTTCCATTGATGGGAGTTAGCGTGTCTTAAGGAAGCGGTAGCAGTGTGGCTATTTTTAGGCATTCCCCAAATTAAGCAATACTCTGGCAGCAGCTCGCCACTGAGGGAAAGGCCTGTTCTTATTGTTTAATCCTGCTAATGACCATTCTAGAGTCCAGCTCCTCATGGTTGCACCCAGCTCTGGTGACCTACTTCCTATCCAGTAGTTGACAGTGAGTAAGAACCTGCTGATCTATTTTTTCTGCTCATTCCTTTACCGTACTATTAGGAATGTGTGTCACTTCTGGCACCACCCAACACCCCCCCTCCCCCCC
Source organism: Calonectris borealis (assembly GCF_964195595.1). Lineage (NCBI taxonomy): Eukaryota > Metazoa > Chordata > Aves > Procellariiformes > Procellariidae > Calonectris > Calonectris borealis. The sequence goes on from NC_134324.1 coordinate 17,028,451, forward strand.
TCAAAAAAAAAGGATAAATTCTTTCTTATATTGCCTTTGCTAAATGCAAGAGTATTGGAGGATCTCAGCCTGTCAGTCCTGTGTTCCTTATCAAATCATTAATCTTTCTGGGCAGTTTCTAAAGGCACCAGCTAACTTGCACACAAGAATCTGAGTGGGGATTTAGACTATCATTCCTGCAGTCCTTGATTTGTTCAGAGAGGATTCCTTTCTGATGTAAAGTCTGTAATTAGATTATGTCTAGCACCATGGATAAAGGATGTAACGTTTCTTATCCTGCCCTTAGCAGGAATACTGGAGTAGCTTTGAAAGGTACCGTAAATAACTTCCAGAGACATGGGATGCTTAGCAGGAAAAAAAAAAAAAAAAAAAAAAAAAGAAAAAAAAAACCAGAACAAAACAAAAAAACGTAAGTAACACAAAGTCCAGACTAGCTCCTGAATGGACCAGCTGAGTGACCTCATCCTGAAGATATTTCTGCATGTGTATCTAAAAATGGGTGGTTGTTTTGTCTTTGTATCAGATTTGGCTTGTTTACTTACACAGAGCTTAAGATGCTGTTAAAATTTTAAAGATTGTCAACCATCTGAAGTTTAATCACTGTCAACTCAGTTTCCTCGCAGAAATAAACTGAGGCTTGATCAGCCTGATTCTTCCTGCAATATGAGTAATAAATGACGTCCTTGGCTTCTTATACATTAGACTAGACAAAAATGTTGAAGGTTGTGCTGGAGTTGGCAGTGAACGTTATGTAAGGAACTTAGAGTTTGTAAATTATGTTGGATTAGCAAGAACCACTGTGTGACTTGTTTTTTTAAAGTATCCTTCAAAGTACACTCATTTTAAAACATTGCTGCTCGCTAATACTAGATGCTTTCTGCTGAAAGAGCACAGTGACCTTACTCCAACTTTTTTGCTCAAGTCATCTGTCTTGTTCCTGCTTGTTTATTCCTGTTGGATCTGCATGAAGGTAAAGATATATTTGCAGATCCCTTTGTGTGCCTCACAGTTGCATGTAATTGAAATAATAGATATGCCAGCCACCACAATGACTCTTACTAAACTTTCTAGTGACATCAGTTTACTGGAATTACACACAGTCACTTGGTCTCTTTTTTTAAGATGGACCATAGTTAAGCATAGGAAAAGTGGGTAATCTGAGCACAGCTGTCTTAAATACACAAAACCTCCACTCATTCAGACCTCTCTAAATGAGGACAGATGTAGGAGAGAAACAACTTCTGGACAGGTTTGTTCTGAGTAATCTTATTTTCCCTTTAGATTGTCTTTTACGAATTTGCATTTCAGTCTCCCATTTCTGATTTACTCTGTAGGCGTCCTCCTTCCGAAGGCACAGCTTTGATACAAGGAAGTAGGCTGCCAAGTGTCCAGGACTTCAAGTGGAGAGTGGACGTAGCTATATCCACAAGGTATAAAAGAGAATCCTGCATGACCCTAGAAGTTATTTTGCCCAAGGTTAAACTGACTGCTTGTGCTGCCTAAAAATGTTAACGGTGTTAAAACGTATCTTGCTGTTCCGGATTGGCAGGTAGCATTAAATGGTAAGATACAGAGGGGATTTTCTGTACAGAAGTCAGTTTATATACAGGTTACTGCTGTTAACATGGACCTGCCAACAGGCTGCTGCCTTCATCTTCTAATGATACCTTTTAGGCTCCTTATTTGTTTTGATCTCTAAAACCTCTGTGCTAGAAACATGTCGATCAAAGTCTCCCTTTCAATATTTTGAAACTTAATGGGGCTGATAAAACTCCACAGGTCCTCAGAGATGATGGAATAAATTAAATGGATTGAGCCTCATGCAGCCAGCCACGCTCTCAGTTTCACTGGAGCAGGGGAGAAAAATCATCTCTTCAACTTCTCAAGTAGACTATCATTTGTATCTTGCACATGTTAAATAAAATGACTTTCCATCACCCGTACAGTCTGCTGTACATTCTACAAGGAGAGGCTTCAGAACAGCACTTTTACACTGCCATAGTTATGCAATTGGTCATTGATCTACCTCCTAGTTTCTTTCACAGAACAGAAGTAAAGGCTGCTGTGATCATCCTGTCTGTGCCTGCAGTGAATAGCTTCTTGCCATCTGCCACAGCAGAGGCAGCTGGGGCATGGATCTTTGGCTAGAGCCAGAAGGAAATGGAAACTTGTTGTCTGTGCTGTTCCTGGTCTTTGTCTAGTTCTAACCAAGACGGCCCAGGGTGAAAGAAATTGGAAGATGATCCAGTATTTGTCAGTAGCATAAATTGTTAGCATGAGTGACTTCATTTTGCATTCATTAATACCTGCATCTGAGGGAGAGTGCAGTCTCTTTGCTGCCGTAGTTGAGAGGCCTGTGGGTAATCAGGGATAGTCTTCCCGAAATCAAGAAAAAAGTCTCCCAAGTGAAAATTGTAATGGTCACAAGCTACTAGTTCAGGTGATTCTCAGATGAGCAGTGCTGTAAGCACCACATGGTATCACTATGCAGAAAAAATCTGTACCTGTAAGAGAGCAAAATGTACAAATAAACATCCTCAGGCACAATGCTTGCAAGCTGCAGGCAAACCCTGTGATTTGTTTTCCAAACAACACAGGAGCAATACAGATCATAGAATTGTTTAGGTTGGAAAAGACCTTTAAGATCATCAAGTCCAACCATTAACCTAGCACTGCCAAGTCCATCACTAAACCACGTCCCTAAGCACCACATCTACCCGTCTTTTAAATACCTCCAGGGATGGTGACTCAATCACTTCCCTGGGCAGCCTGTTCCAGTGCTTGACAACCCTTTCATTGAAGAAATTTTTCCTAATATCCAATCTAAAACTCCCCTGGTGCAACTTGAGGCCATTTCCTCTCGTCCTATCGCTTGTTACTTGGGAGAAGAGACCAACACCCACCTCGCTACAACCTCCTTCCAGGTAGTTGTAGAGCGCGATGAGGTCTCCCCTCAGCCTCCTCTTCTCCAGGCTAAACAACCCCAGTTCCCTCAGCCGCTCCTCATCAGACTTGTGCTCCAGACCCTTCACCAGCTTCATTGCCCTTCTATCCTTTTCTATTTTCCTTCCTCTTAATTTCCTTTCCAGTCAACCTTCCCCCTGGGATTTCTTGTTTATCATCCAGCAACAGCCTCTGTGAAGAGGTACGGCTTCTGGCTGTAACGCCTGTCAGTACCTGAACAGGCTTTGGCAACGTTAGTTGATGGAAGCTGCACAAGAATGACTCATTTCCCCTCTTTGGGTCATCAAATAAAATAACAATCCACACATTTAGGATGAAGACTGGAATAGCTTGATTCCCCAAATGAGATGGCAGTTGAAAGTATTAAGGGATGGAAAAGATTAATGCAACACAGTAAACTGCATAAGAAAACTGTGCATTACTACTAGCAGTTCTTGGTCAGCTCTTATCCCTGTCCTAGTTCCTAAACGGATTATTATGTAAAATGAAAATGCTCCTAAACTTGCAGTTACTAAACTATTAAAAAAATTTTTAGTCTCAATACTGAGGTAAATTGGACAGGACTCCTATGTTCATGAGTTTACAGCAAGCCAGGTACAGAACTTATGTTCTATGTAAAGCCTACATGAACAACTTAAATTGTTAATGTATAATGCTGTACTCATCACACTGCTGATGTCTATTGTTGTAATACTAATAATGTAAATAATTTCAGTTCACTGGCCCGTGCACTTCAACCATCCATTCTAATGATGATGAAGCTTTCAGATGGGACAGCTCACCGCTTTGAAGTAAGTTTGATTGCCATAATAAATAAAAATGAAATCACTTGAAATTCTCTTTAGAAAGTTGAATTACTATTTAAAATATTAAAGCTTTTGTAAACAATGCATTACCATTGGTTGATTTGCTTTGGAATCCTTCATGTTTGTTGTAGCCACGTACAATATATAATGAAACACCAACCAAAATCGTTTCATACCTTGTTCCTATACACATTTTGCTGAAACCCCATTTGTTAGAAGAATACTAATTACTGAAAAGCACTGTTGCATAATACCTGGTTTGATTAAAAATTACGGTTTTGTTATCAACTGGAACCTTCAGACCTGATGGTGGCTCTTGAAGGCAGAAAAATTACTGGAATAGTTTATATAATATATGATACACTTCTAAACCTCCTACATTTGGTAGAAAATGGTAACATTCTTTTCTGTGGCAGAGGTAGTTTTATTCTTTTTCTTCAATACAATTCTTGCTGCTAGAAAGAAAGTAAAAAAACCACCAAACTCTTTGCTTTTTACCTCAGAATCAGTCAGTGGCAGTATTTATGACACTGTACATAACGGCTTGCCAGAAGATGGCATAAACTCTTCCATATTTTTAACCTTTGAAAAGGAATGCTATTTGTTCTATAAATAACATGGTGGTGCATACAGAAATTCAGTGCACAGCAAGCATTGTTACATTTGAACTCCATAAAGATTTTTGCTTCAGTTCGTGTGTTAGTAGTAGTCTGGAGGAAGCACCAAAGCACTGTGGGTTGAAAAAGGTGGACTGATTTTATTGTTACGATGCTTCACAAGAAGGCAGTTATTGAGGAAGGCACAAATTCTGTGCTACATACATTGCAAAGTGTTGAGGGTGTCACTTCACAGGAGATCAAATTCACCCCTCTGTGGACAGTCCAGCTCAGAGCATCGCATACGCTCTTTTGAGGTCTTCCATGGAATTTAAATGATGCCATGGACTTCAGATTAATCCTTTACAACAGGGTAAATTTCACTTGTGAGAATAAAACCTAGGATATATTCTTTACTGTTTAGATTTGGGGCTTTATTTCCTGGTATTTAATGTCAAGTCTTGGTCTTGGTGGCATTGTTCCTGGTTGTTTTGATTTGGTTTTAGGTTTTTTTGTTGTAAGTCTGTGGAAGACCCTTTGCTGTTCTGCAGTAGACATGTGTTGGTGTGCCTGAGCAGTACGTGCAGAAGTGCAGATATCTGATAGCAAACAATGTGCTTCTCTTAGAATCGGCTCTTTGCTGCTGCTGTTTAGATCGGAATGCCAAAGATCTGTCTGTAAACACAATTTCTGTATCTGATGAGTGGTTTTCCTGCAGTTAGTAGCTCTTTGGGATAAACCTGTGTTTTGGATGAAGGTATCATATGCAAGCAAATATAGTCCTCAGCTCTTCAGTTTCCTTTCATTCGGACACGTTCAGAATGTCCTGCTAATTAACAGTGCTTATGTAAGATAGCGAGTCCAGAAGATAATTCCATTACGAATGGTTTTAAAATGTGTATGCCATAGGGAGAAGTTACACTCTTTGGTCTCTTGGCTTTGGTTTGGTTTGGTTTTTTAATCACAGTGTGACTTCTGACAACGAAAATTTTTTAAAAAGCAATGGGAATTGCAGCATCTCGAGTCTTGTTGTATATATGTCAAAAGTGAAAAGGACATGATGCCTTTTTATGCATTTCTGATGCATATGGAAAATGCAAATCAGATGTTGGATTCCTCTCACATAATTGATATCTGTGCTACAGTAGGCAGAAGGATGACAAGGGACTCTGTCAAAAGAACTGCGTGTCTTCAATGTAGTCAAAGAAGTAGAGTAAATTAGACAGTGCTCTGCAGAGCAGCCTGGGACTAGCTGGACTGCTACTGGTACTCATGTGAGCACGTGCGTTTGTGCGCTGCACTAATGTTAATCTGTGTCACCCAATCTGTGCCTGTGCTCAGACGTGGTTCTGTCTTAACAGATAACAGATTTCCATCCATTTGGCTTCTCAGGCTTGAAATGGTAAAGGAAGGTCCATTAGTCTCCTGCACAGTTGAAAATGTTTTGTATATTCAATCAAAATCTTTTGCCTTCCACATATAGACAGTGCCCAGTCCTCTTTGCTCTCGAGGTTGCTGACAAGTCTCTTGCTTTGAGGCTCAATTCCTTTCTCCTGCAAGTTTGGACGAGCAGAATATCTGGAATTTGTTGCTTGAGAATTCTGTAGGCTCCATGACCTTCCAGGTGTCTTTATCTTTCCTTCCAATCCATGACTCTCTTACTTCACCACAGCAGCCATCAGTTTATATTCTGGAGTACTTCCTTTCTCATATCAAGCAGTATAGAAAATGTACTATGTAGCTGTTATTTCTGGTTTTTCCCACTCTCCTCTTCTTTTTCACCGAGATGATTTAGTTGAACTAACTGAATTTTATTAACCTCGAATCCTTTGTCTTAAGTCTTAAAAAAAAAAAGTATTTTAAGAGATTGGGCTGACACTGTGGAATGTTCCCTATCCATAGGCATGCCTAGTCGAAGTTCCTAAGATGTTTCATGTTTTCTAACCTGAATATTCTGTTTCAGGTGCCAGTTGCAAAGTTTCAAGAACTGAGATACAATGTTGCCCTTATACTGAAGGAAATGAATGATTTGGAGAAAAGGAGCATACTGAAGATCCAGGACTGAACACTTTTAAATTGGGAGTTTATAGAACAGATCCGAAACCCTCAGCGTGTTTTGTGAATGGCAAAGCAGGCGACCATCACCACTTTGCCTGTCTGAACTGCAGCGTAGCATTTATGATGTCTGCTGTAAATATTTTTTCGATTCAAGCGTTAAAAGCACAAGCTCTTTTCATAAGACTTCAGAAAAACAAAAAATATATCTATGAAAAAGTATAATGCTGTTTGTGAGCATTTTTGCATGATTCATCAAAACATTTTTTAAATAACTGTCTTAATAGATGTAAGAGTCATTTATTTCTGGTTATGATTCATCACTCTAATTATTTTTGAAAGCCTGCTACCGGAAGCCCCATCAATGTGTATCATAAGAAAGCTCTGCAATATCTCAAATAAAAAATAAAATTAAAAAAACACTCCTGCGCTCTACTATGACAAATATGAACTTGAGTTTTGCATAAGTAAAATTGCTGTCTGGCTTCTCGCTGAGTGACTGAGGTATAGCTACAGGTACTTAAAGGCTAATTTTGTAGAAAATTGGAAGTCTGTGGATCAAGAAAGAAGTATCGACTGAGCTTCCAGAACTAATTCTATGGCATTGCAGAAGTGGAAAGGTGCAATCTAAGTCTTTATCTGGTTGATCAGAACAGGCTAAATACCAGTAATCTCATAGATTTCTAACTGGAAATGCCTGCCTCTTGTTTCATGTATTTCCTATATGTTCGATGTGAACAGAATCATCTGACTCATAACTGGGCAGAAACCTCTGGCACTGCGATGATAGCGAACAGCAGGAGGCAGTAACCTTGTAGACCACTGCGGCTATATACTCTTTAACAGTGCAAATCAGACCCCCAGATGAAGAGGCTGCGTAGAGCCTCTGGGATGAAAGTCACAGGTACGAGGATATCCAAGCCCCCAGGTCAAGAAGACAGTTAAGCATAGGCTGAACTTCCCTGAATTGGTCAGGCAGCCCCTGAATTGGTCAGGCAGTTGGACTGGATCATTGTAGGTCCCTTCTAACTGAAATATTCTAAGTTACTCCTTTGCCCCATGAGTAAACCTCGGAAGAACTCCCTTAACTTGAAGCATATGTTTTAAGTCTCATTTAAACGCCGTGGGACCACAAGTATGTCCTTAAGAGTTTTGCCAAGAAGGGATGCATTCCTCAATCATTGCCTGAACGAGTTTTCCCCCTGCAGCAAAGATATGGAGGCTGTGAGCAACAGCCCAAAGACAGCCCAGGCTGTGGGCCCTAGAGCTATGGGATTTATCTGGCTGTCAAAGGTAGTTTAGAAAGCACATGCCACTACCATTGTTAAGCATTGGCTTATTCTAGCTGCTTTCAGGGTTTCTACCTCAGTAGTACTACCCATACTTCTCTCTCCCATTTTTTGTGATTGTAGAGCTTGCCTTTATCTTGCTCATTCCCCGCAGAAAACTACTGAAATTAAAATCGTGGATTCAGGAGGCCTTTTACACTCCCACAGATGTTTGTGTAGGAAAGGATGACTTGGCTGTTGGATTTTAAGAATCACAACAGGCATAAAAAGATTTCATTGTCACACTTTTTAAGAGGAGACTTCTCTGACAGCAGTCCATACCAATCTAAAAACAGCTAAATAGCTGTGGTCCAGAAAGCTTTTAAAACCTGTGCAAGACTGTGTCCTGTAGTTTCAAATAAACCTTCCAGCCATGATTTCAAACTGTTCAGAGGCTGCATGTTCCATTTGCTTTGTAGGCTACTCATCAATAACTTCCAGGTTTGATCCATACTGCATCTTAACTACTGTGTTCAGGTCACACCAAAGCATATAAAGAGGAATCGGCTCCTATAACTTCAAGTGGACGGTAGATTGCATTAATGTGATGTTTTCTTTTTGTTTTTAATTTGTGAAACTTGTTTGTCTTCTTTCTGGAATTACATTAGCTCAAGCCATGAAACAAAACATACATTCTTATGTTCCCTGTTATAACCTTTCCCTTCTGAATGTTTAGGTTTACGTGGTTTCAAACTGGAAAGGTATCTTAACTGAGACCGTAAGTGAAGTCTTTTCAGACAAACGGAACACTGCATGGGTGTAAAATGACCTATTGCTCAAGACATTTGCAAAGTGCTTTTTTACTGGTCAGAGTAGAAGAATCCATAAATACCTTTACCTTCCAGACAGAATATATTCATTCAGTTGTTCTCCTCTAACAGCAATTGCCCATGTTCTCCAGGAATTGAAAGGCTTCCTGACTGTTTTCCTCATGTTCTCTGCAAGGGGTTATGGACCTCTTAGTCTCAAGTTTGTCTTGCCACACATTAAGCAGGAGTTTACTGTAATTGGAGGTTTACCATGCACACTAGGGGGTACTTAAACACTTGGGATTTTCGTTCTTCTGTACTTAAAATAAGAGTTCATTTGGGCTTTCCTTCTGACAGATTAGCTTTCCAGTAAAACAGCAGTTGTCACCAAAATGGCTAGTGGGAGTGGCTAGTGGATAGTTCCTCAGTTTTGATAAAATACGAGCCTTCAAATTATTGTTAGGTTTCTCAGAATTTCATGGTAAATTATGTGTTAAATATTTGTTCAACACTGAAATATATTCTTACTTCACAATTAAAATACTCTGGAATTTTAATTCCACTGAATTTCTGACTGTAGCCCTTTCATTTCAATACAGAACAAAAGTAACTTTTAAGAATCTGGGTATGTCTGAACAGAAATTATTTTATCCAATTCACTCTAGGTTTGGTTACGCTTCAAGGACACACTGTGAATCCCCCTTTCTGTATCACGTGGTGAAAGATACAACTTGAATGGGTTGCTCGCTTTGTTGGTCCCGAGGTCTTGTCAAGCTGATCACTAGTCAGTCATCAATTAGGAAGGTAGGAGGTTTGCGTGGGAAGGGCACTGGTTTTTTTCTTATTACACACTGTTCACAGACCAATAGGTAACAGGGACCTTTCACAGGTTCTGCTGGTAGTTTTCCCTGAAAAACAAATCCCAGTGATCCAATTGCTTTCTCTATTTGATGGTGCCATGCATTTATTTAAACTGGATAATGTATTTGTGAATGTCTTAATTCTAGCGATTTTCTAACCATGGCATATGGTTACATACATCTCCATTACACCTTTTCTTTCATTTCCTTTATAGTATGTGGAACATTATGCCTTTTCTTTCAAGATTAATGTGTCAAAACACATTTAAAATAGAACTCAATTGTTTTTCAATGTAAATCATGTGTGTATAATAGCAGAGATGCCCAGTGCACGCAGGAGTAGTCACAGCAGGCAGAATGCAAAAGGAGAGTTAAAGACAGTTGCCAGAAGTCACTCAGAGATTCAGTGGCCAAATCACACAGAACTCACATGTCTTCACTTCCTGTTCTCTAACCGAAAGTTAGCGCAGCTTCCTGACGTGATGGGTTTTTTAATTGGCTCAACTCCATGGGCCATCAGTCCAAATCTGTTCTTGCCTATGGACTATTACAGTGTGTGCAGAGCACTTGAAAATAAAAAGCCATCTGTGGCTGTATTTGTTATGTGGCTTTTCCCATCCTACTTCCACTAGAGAAGGAGCTTTGTCAGCATGACTAGCAGGTCGGAATTTCACACTTGGGTTAGTTGTGTTTGAGAGGGGAAAGAAACAGGTTTGTTGGTTGTTTTTGTGGTCTCAAAGTGTGATGCAGATTGTAGCTCCAGAAGAAGGCTGAAGTATGTAGTCATGCTCTCATACTGCCTGTGATGCCAGCCATTAACTGCTGGAAGAAGATCAGTATTGTGCTCATTGTCATTAAAAGGAAGAAATTAAACCTCCCTTTGTAGAAAAATCATACAAGGGAGATGTGCTTTTGCAGAGTGAGTCAGCTCCTAGCTTTAACTTCTTCTGTTTTAGTGAAGGATAAATCCGTTCTTGATCTCATGAACAATGCAGGGAGGTAGGGGGTTGCTTTTTTTTTCTGCTTTTTTCTTTTTCTTTTTTTGCTTTCTAATCAAGTACACCTCATGACCCACTGCTGCTCCAACTCCATGAATATATGTATGAATGTATGAAAAATCCATGCTTTCAGGATGTGTTATATAAAAACACCCCAGCATATCTAGATTGAGTATGTACATTCAATTTACACAGCTGTTTTTGCTAAAATAGTCTTTGCAGAGCCGGGCCTGATGTCAGAATCAAATATTTTGTAGTTGTTTGACTTCTAGTGAACAGTAGATTAGTATCTTGGCTTCAAAATATTTTGCCGTTAGTGACTGTACGGCTCACTCTGTACCTGTCACACCCCACAAAGTACTAACATTTACCAAACACCATGCATACCAGGAACTAGCAGAGGCAGAGCCAGCTGGTTTCTCCCCTAAGTCACGGAGCTGTTGCCCATAGGCCATCCATTATAAGGTCTTAACTGTTTTCTGGCTTTGGATAAAGGTCTGTGTTCTGAACCCTCCTAAGCATACCGCTTCTACCACGGGAGTAGTTCATAAGCACAGCTGCCCTTTTCTCTTGAAATGTTTCAGCCGCGTCCCTGCTGGTGTAAGAGAATTCCCAGAAGTACATTTCACAGTGCTTTTTTGAGACTCATTTCAGTCCCGAGTGATCAGACTGTCAGCTAGCCCTGCGGATGCTTTCATACATTGTAAATAGAAACTGTGGAAGTTCCTTGCAGAGCACAAATGCTGATTACATTTTCTATGATAATGTATTTCCATTCCCTATCTTGAATTCATGTGCTGCTCGAAACCCTTCTTTTATACCATGACTTATCTCTTTAAGTGTCTGCTATGTAACTATGTAAATACTGGTGGCGTATCCCTGATAGAGAGATTGTCATTGCATTGCTACTGGTAACCAGTGGTTATGTCACTTTCCCTCGCTTGAATAGGCTTTGACTCATAGTGGTTTTCAGGACAATGGTTATAAAATAACACACTGAGGGGTTGCCGAGACTATAGTTTTGCAACAGAGACAACTGTCGACCTCAAGACTGCAAGAAAGCATTTTTCTTTGCTTTTTTCTTTTTTTTGTTAAGGGTTTTATTCTTTTATGGTATGAGTTTTTCTTGCATGGAAGTTTGGAAAACAAGAAGTCTATGTAAGCAAACGAGTCTGGTGGGAAAACCCCACACTTCTGAGCACAAACACTAATTCTTTCTAGCTGTTCTGAAGCATTGCTTAACTGAAATTTTAAGTGCTTCAGTTGTCCCACCTTTGAATTATTTGATGGCAGGCTGTGCTATACTTTGGATTATTGTCTGACTTAAGTGATGGCAGAAAGAATTACTGAAACCAGCGGTTATTCAATTAACTTTTTTCTTTTTCTAATTAAAGGACTTGCCTGGGAACAATGGTTAGATGTTGAACTTTTGCTTTTTCTTTTTTTTTTTTTTTTAAAAGATTCAAGAGCCCTAGAGAGGGTGGCCAAGTTTTTGGCAGGTGCAAAATTCTTAGCATCATAGGAATCAAAGACAATTGAAGGGTCTGATGGCTGGCTTCTGTTTCCAGGTATATATCTGACTTTCTGTATAAGCTTAGGTTTGCCCACACATGGACACATAAACGTCACAAAATTAGCCCTCATTATTAATTTAAAGTGTATATTATTAAAAGTTAAGATCCAGAATTTAAGTGGCTTTAAATTAGTTTTTCACTTTAAATCTAAGTTCATCTAAACTTTCTCAAATACCATCTCTAAAAAAGGTCTTACAAAAGTCATGTTACCTCCCCTTTCTTCCATCTTTTGTCCTGTCCATTCAAACCCCATAATTAGGCTTGTCCCCTAATACCTGCTTAGCTTACACAGTCTAAGCTGGGGAGTCCAGACGCTCCCGTAAGTAAGAAATGGGAAATTAATTCCTTCATCCCCTCTCTTGAGCTTTGTGAGGAGGCCAATAGTATCAGTAATAGGATATGCTCAGAAATTTCAAATTCTGCAGTGGATTTTAAGACAGTGTGAAAAATGCCCTATATTTTTAGAGTATTTGCAAATGTATGTATATATATCATGGACATTTCTAGAAACTTGAACAGTAGATCTGCGTAAAACTGCAAACAAAAAAATCAGACAACTTCTTTTAAAACAACTGCTTCTATTCTGTGGTAGCACAGGTCATTTTCTCCCTAGGCTACATTTAGCACAAACAGTTACACAACTAGTGTGATCCTTTCGTATAATGAAAATCGGTGGGAATGTGCAGACTGAAGTGGTCAGCACAGCTGGTCTGGTCTTAAATAAAACAAACATATAAGGCATGTGCTCTTTTATCTCTGGCATGGACAGGTATACCTATGCGATATGCCACACCGCATCACCAAATAAACACGACATTTTCCTTCTAATGTTCTGCTTACTTGTCCTAAAAGCATGATTACCTGACAATAAAATAGCTTCACTACTACATAGATTCGCTTAAAGAGAGTGATTAGCCTATAAAATGCCAGTTCTAGCAGGAAATGGCATTCTCGTCTTTCAAAATCGCTTTGAGCCACTATTTCTTTTGTGTTACCGCAGGTACCAAAACACCGAACCCGGGAGTGAATTCAGTTTCTCACCGTGCTGTCCCTGCCGACCAGCGGGTCAAACGTAACTTTGAAGCCCCGTGGAACGGGGCTGCCCGGCGGGAGGCGGCTGCCCGCCGGGTGCCCGCCTTTGGTGCGCGGCTCTGCCAAGCCCGTCAGTGCCCGCGGGGAAACACAGCCCGGGCCGGGCTGTCAGCCAGGAGGGCGAGTGCCGGCCGATGTCGGCCGTGCGGGAGACCTACCGCAGCGGGAGGTGCCGAGGCGGAGCCGCTTCCGCGCCCGACGGGGCCCTCTCACACCGGCCCGGCCCGGCCCGGCGCGGCCTGCCCGCTGCTGACAGGGCGCCCCCTCCCCTCCCCGCCACAGCCCCCCCACGGGGGCAGCGCTGGCTTCCCCCCGCTCTTGCGGGCCCTCAGCGGGGAGTCCGGGCGGCGGCTGCCCGCGGTGCGGCTGAGGCGGCGGGCGAGCGCCTCGCCGGGCCGGGCCGGGCCGGGCCGGGCCGGGCCGGGCCGGGCCGGGGGCCGCTGTCGGCGCGTTACAAAACCGCCTGGTTTTGTAACAACCTGCGGGCGCTGCCCAATGAGCGCCGCCGCCCGGCGTCACGTGCCCGCCTTTATATAAGCGGCGGCGGCGCGGGGCGCTCCCGGCGCGGGGCGGCAGCAGCATGGGCCGGCGGGGCCGCGCCGCGCCCGCGCCCCCTTTGCCTCCGCGCCCCGGCGCCCCGCACCGCCCGCCCTGCTAGAGGCGCTGCCCGCCGCCGCCATGGGCTCCCACCTGCCGCCGCAGCAGCAGCGCCCGGAGCCCCAGCTGGTGCTGCAGCTGGCGGCCGGGGCTCTGCAGGCGCAGAACTTGGAGCTGTCGGGCGGCGGCCTGGGGCCCGAGTGGCAGGTGCTGCTCGGGCGGGCCGACGCGCTCGCCTTCGGCGGGCGGCTGCACGAAGCCCTGCCGCTCTACCAGCTGGCGTCCCGCCACCAGCAGCTGCGGGCGGAGCAGCTGGAGAAGCTGGTGGAGTGCCTGGCGCAGAGCGTCCGGATCAAAGAGGGGCTGCCCGCCGCCGGGAGCGGCCCCCCGCAGCCCCGCGAGTGGGACGTCTTCAGGTGCCGCAAATGCCAGGGCTTCCTCTTCGAGCCCGTTTCCTTGCCTTGCGGACACACGTTCTGCAAAAAGTGCCTGGAGAGGGACCGGGCGGCCGAGTCCCGCTGCGTCCTGTGCAAGGAGGAGGGCAGCGCGGCGGCCGGGCAGCTCCCGCGGGTCAATGTCATCCTCAGCAACCTGCTGGCCAAGTGGTTCCCCTGCCAGGTGAAGGCTTCGCAGCTCAGGCACGAAGGGAACCTCTTGTACAAGGAGAAGAAGCTACAAGCCGCCTTGCAGAAGTACAACGAAGCGGTCAGCCTAGGTAACGGCTCCCCCTCCCCGACGCCCGCCCTGGGGGACGCGCTCCCCGCCGGGCGCAGCGGGGGAGGCAAGTTACCGCCGGCCGGGGCTCGCTGGCGCCCGCTCCGGCGCGTCTCGCCCCGCCGAACCCCGGGCTCAGCCGGGGGCAGCCGCCGTGCCGGGGCCGCGCACCCGCCGGCTTCCCGCGGTGGGCGGCCGCCGGGCGGGTGGCGGGGGAGCCCCGGGGGGGAGGGGGGACGCGGGCGCCGCGGCCCGCGGTGAAACTGGGTCAGGAGAGCAGCGGTTGCGTAAGCCGGGGCCCGCGGTCCGGCCGCGCTCCCCCCCGCCGGCGCCGTTGTGTAACCGGCGGAGCCAGGCGGGAGCGGGCCGCCTCGCCCAGGGCACCCGGGAGGGCTCCGCCGCCCGCGGGGTGTCCCCGGGCAGCGCCGCGGGGCGGGGGGAGCTGCGCGGCCGCCGGGGCAAAGCGAGCGGCGGGGGTGCGTGTCTGGGGCGGCGGCGCGGAGCCAAGGCTGTAAACGGCCGCGGGGGTTGTGCAGGGAAAACTTTTGATGCGGTCGTTTTAATCTAGTTTGAGGAAGAGCAGCTAACGCTGCACGCAGCGAGTGGAAATTAAAGGCAAGGTATTACGGGGAAGAGTTTCATTTAAATGAGAGAGTATTCCAGACAAAAGCGTACAGCCGTAATCCGGTACGCACCGTGTCTTGATGCTACGACAGGCGGTGTGTGTAACTAGGAGATCACTTCATCTGCACTGCTGTAGCGTGATCCGATTCTTGTCGTTGTCACTTGTTTTCCTGTGTTGAGCTATGGCACGAAAAGATCCTTATCTATCATTTAAAAACTTGGATGCTAAAAATTTTGAAACTCCTCCCTACAGTATGACAGCATTCCTCTTGCCACCTTAAATGTCTCCTGTATGTTTCTATCAACCATCGATCCTCAGTCAGAGCTGCTAATTTATTGCGTGAGCGTCTCAGCATTTATTTATGCAATGTTCCCTGCAGTTATATAATACGTAGCTGACACTTTGTCTGGAGTTGCCCGAAGAGGTTTCAAGATTTCATTCAGTACATAGCTGTTTAAAAACTGGGTGTTTTGGAGATTTGTACAACTTGGAAGCACCAACATGTGTTTAAAAAAAAAAATTAAGGAATAAAGCTTATGTAACTAATTTTTAATTTACTTCAATCAACCAATTTTTCTATTTCCTACAGCTCCAAATGACCACTTACTATACAGCAACCGGTCCCAGATTAACTCTACTTTGAAAGCTTGCGAAGATGCGTTGCATGATGCAGAAACAGCATGCAGGCTCCAGCCATACTGGTTGAAAGTAAGTTCTCACTCCAGTTGTACTTTGTTTTAAAACCTTGATACTTCCTTGGATAGAAAACTGTTAGAATGGTCAGACAGCTGAATCGGGGGGAGGCTTTAAGTCCTTTAACTTTTTGGACTCCTCTGATTTACATTTAACCATGATACTCCTGAGCTTCCTGAGGTGAAGGAAGAGAGTGATAATCCTGGAGGATGAGCTAACGCTATTGCCTTTGACCTGGATGAATCTCAAGTTCATGAACTCTTTCTAAAAATCGAATGCTGTGCTTATGTCATTCTATAAGGATGGAATTACTGTTTTAGGCATGTAGGGAAAGTAGATTTCTCCAAGATCAGTTGGGCTCAGGTGCTGTGAGAATCATACTTGCTTGAGTTAGAGAATATGCCAGTTCTGTCTGTAAGAGTTTTCAGGACCATTGTGGTTAAAAATCGAGACACCGGTGGTGTCTAGGTGTAAGAGACGGTTACAGTGATTCTCCCTGCCTAAATTTTTCTTCTCTGGAAAGATCTTTTGTGATTTCATCTTGGTTTTATTGCATATTCTCATGACAAAAGAACAAAAGCTGCAACTATGGATGTGTTTCATTGCAGGGTCACCTAAGGAAAGGACAAGCATTAGCTAATCTGGGGAAAACAGAAGAAGCTTTAAGAGAGTTTCTATTCTGCCTTGCTTTAGATACTGGGAACAAGACGGCCAAGTCTGAGGCACAAAAGGTGAGTTCCCTAAATCATCTGGAACTGCACTGTTGTTTTCAGTGGCCTTTTATAAAGGAGGATAAGAATTTTTCTTCTCTTTTCCCCTCTCTGTCGTTACTGCAAAGAGCTGGATGGAGAGATGTATCCAGACTGTTGTTCAAACTTGAGTTACGTGTATTGCTCACTTGAAAATAGGGAGGTACCTGGAAAACATACTTGGCAGGCACTATGTGGAAACAGTTACTCATGGTGTTAGCATCAGCAAATTTGAAGCAAAGCTGAATTGTTAATAATTGCCACCCACAGACTATTGTGATTCCCTATAGTCAAATTTCTAATCTGTTTCCTAGCTTGGCAATGTATTACCAATGACAGAGTGCAGAAGAGGGGGAGTTGCTACTGAATGTTGTATCAGGCCGTTGACTGGCAGAATGTAACACGCAGCACCCGTCAAACTCCACTTGGGAGCAGCAGCTCTCTTCCTACTGCCAGTCGTGCTGCGCTGAGTATCAGTGTGTGGAGAAGGTGTGAAAGGAAGCAGTCAACAAAAGAAGAGCTGTTTTAAAATAGTTTTTAAAGATTGCTAATAATTAATGCTAAATAAGCAACAAAATGGATCTGCAGTGAGACTTTTTTCAGTAGCAGCCCTAAGATGTCTGTGGATTCTGAAATGGTTTTTGTGAAGACTGCTCTGTTTTGCACACCCTCTGATTTCCTGTGAATCGGCGTTTTGACATTTGACCTTTTTTTTTGTTGTCGTAGCTAAAAGGCTCAGCGTTGCAGTGATAGCTTATGGTAATAAAAATGTAATAGTTCTATTTTCCTTGTACTCAATTTTCTTTTATGGCAGTGTATTCGCGCTTTTCTCCATCACTGGTGGGATGGGTTAGTGTGCTGTAATACGTAAGGCTTTCTAAAAGCACAGAAGAATTCTTACAGTAAAGCACTGTTCATGAAGGTAACTGAGAGGGTATAACCTGGATGGCTGTAGTGCAGTCAAATTTTTCTCTCATTTTGTGTATGGTTAAGATTTCCATCTCCTGTGAGTTTTTTGTCACTGATATTTGGGGGTTTTGGTTGGTTGGTTTTTTTCCCAGTGGGTTCCATGCAGTCTTTCACTGTCATTGTGTCATGATTTGTTCTCATAGTCATGCTGGGAGACTTTCTGTGCACTAGAGCAAGAAGAGCAGGAACAAACGATATGTTTCTAAATTCAGACTCCAAATAGCCTTATCCAAGACACCTAATTTCTCAGCAGTGGGGTTCTGAGAAAAACTAGGCTTCTTATGACTGAAAGAATTACTCGTGCACTCATCAGACACAGAGTTCATCCATGATGCAATATTCTACTGGGTCGTTTCCAAGGCTGTTTGCATAACAATGACATAGTACATTTTACCAAATTCTTCGGGTGCAGCTGTGATGTACTGCTTGTATTAACTGTCTGTCCATGTTAGTTTTGACATAGTGTGGTCCTGTGGAATCCTTTTTGGCTTTAAAAAGAAATCTTAGCTGTCATGTGGCTTCCTCAGGCATCAGCAGGATCACCTCAGTAGTATGTTGAAATTAGTTTTCGAAGGGTGAATCTTCCATTCAGCTCTGTTTCTTTCCTTAAATAATCATCTGATAAGCTATGCTGTACAAGTGGCTACAAGCTGCTACTTGATACAGATTCACTTATTTTCTGATAGCAAATGAAGAAACAGTATTTTTCTACTGCCTACATTTTTTTGTATTCTCACATAAGTGAATTAAAAATAGCTACAGTTTACAATATCAGAAACGTTTACTTAACTGAACTTGGATTAAGCCTGTGAGATGAGTGCTTTCTGTACTAGTAAACTCCAGCAAAAGCTTCTGATGTGCAGCAAAAAACATATTTAAAGATGTTAGTAATTTCTGGTGAGCTCTGAACTTCAGGACAAGAGGACAAAGGCATGTGTGTGTCACATCAGAGAATGGTTAATAACTTTATGGGCTTATTTAACTCTGAAAATGTCTCTTGCTGTCTGTTTGACCTATACTGCATTAGCTCTTGCACTTCTTATTGTTCTTACCCTAGTCTAAAGGGCTCTTTAAATGGTTTTAACAAAATCAAGGATGCTTCTTTCAGCTATTCCCTTACTTGCTTTTTCATTTAGAGGTTGCAAGGAAGGAACTAAGCAGTGAAGTATTCTGTTTTATATCACAGCTTCTACTTAGTTTGTTTTCACTCATCCCGGGAAATGCTCAGGAACACTTACCCGATATCCTGCAGCTGTTGTCACATCACTCTAGATTAAAGGGGAATCTCCTAAATTCAGTGGGATCTGGAGGCACCAGCCATAACCTACAAAGGTTGCTCAAGGTAAAGATCAAGTCTGATGTGTGGTTCTTAATTTGTTGTGTGTTTTATGTTCACGTTGGGAAACTTTCCCTCCTTTTCACCTCTGGGAGATAGCAGGATACATTTTCTCAGATTTTTATTGAGTTTCAGAACATGCAAACCAAAGTTGACTTACTGAAGCCTCTTTGTCTGACTTCTTTTTCTTTAATAGAAGTCCTCTGTTGCTGTTCTGATAAATTTAATGCCAGAATTGAGTGGGTACTATTCCTGTAACTGTCTTTAGCTCTTCCAAGTAGTTGGTAGTGGGAAAGGGCCTCTGAAGATTGGATTGAGATACCCTCAAAGCTGTGAAATGCTAAAATCTAGGGTTTCAGCTTGAACTGTAACTGATGATGTCAGTGAGAAAATCATCCTGCATTCAGATTCTGTACACTCGTTTAGAGGTTATTGTAGAGCCACATAAGATATATTAGCTACTCCGTAAATTTGGTTTCACAGCCATAGTTTCATAAATGGCTATAGAGGTTTACATTCGTGGGTTTGTAAGGACCACTTTTGCTTCACTGAAACCTGAACTTTGAGGGTAGGTGTATCCTCATATACCGTATGTATAGGAGAAAACTTCGCTAGTCCTTATAAAAATGGTAGGTTTTGAGCAGCCTTGTTGAGACTGATAAGAACAATCAGTGACATTGCCTTCTGGAAAGGCTATTAGGATATTCTGAAAAGAAATCCTTTTGTATGACCCTTTCATGAAGTCATTTGAGGGACAGTTCACTCATTTTTCTGCATGTTACACATCACTACAGCTCCTGATCACAATCCACAGTGTCTGCTTTCAGGTTCACCTGGGGAGTTGATGTGACAAGCTGATAGGTGATGTCCTGTGTAATGGCTGCTCACAGGTTGTTCTGTAGCCATAACGGGATAAAGAATGATCGTTTTATCCTTTGCGAAAGAAATCTGTCTTGCTGAAGGAAGCTCTGTGCATTTTGTGTGTTATAAATTTTGTTTGTTTATGCTGCTTCCTAAAAATAAACTCGCATTGTTTTGATTGTTTGGTGGTTGATACCATCATTATGATATAAACAATATGCATTTTTCCATAGGTTAAATGATAACAATATATTTAACTTGAGATCTAGCCACATTTCTGCCTGAATCAAGTTTCATGACCAAGCTATAAAGCCACATATAAGGGCTGAAAATATTCAGTGCCATGGTGGGGTGGGGGGATGGGGTGGGGACAGAAATAGTTTGCTTTTTTTTTTTCCATTAAAATCAGGCCCTGACACAGCAATTCTCAAACTGTTGCTTCTTGACCTACAAAGTCCTTCCTGGTGATCCATAATATTAAAGACTTGTGACAGGTTTGGGGTTTTTTCCTTACCAAGTTGTTGGAACATTGGTCTAATGTCAATTCTCGCTTCACACAGGTAAATGTGGAACAGAAAAAGGCTTTTCCCATTCAAGAGGAACCAAATGTAACTACTTCTGGTAGTTTGAGGAAATCTGTACAAATTACAGAGAGCAAAAAGGACTGCTCAGAGGAGGAGAACAAACTCACCTCCGTGCCAGAGTCTGCCTTTCTCATTTCTGAGAAGTGCAGCCTCCTGAAAAGGAAGTGCTGCTCAGAGGAGGTGCGAAATGCTGAGGTACCCTGCAAACTGATGAAGAAAGGTATGTTTAATTACACACAGGATAAGTTCCGTGGCATGCAATTAGTGGAAATTTTGCTTTTATAAAACTCAGAGGAAGAGGGTCCAAATTATACTTTGGCTTTTATATTTTCTCTTTAGACTAATGAGGGCATGATGTGGAATCTTTCTTGTGTCTTAAAAAAAAATTATGTTGGGCTAAGAAGGTTGGGTCAAGTGCTTGTTTATCAGCAGAGCTCTGAATCTTTTAAGGAACGTCAATGTTGTGCATGGTCTTAGTGCTTTCTGGATCAACTTTTAAAAGTTTGTTTAAAAGCACAAATTCTGTTTGTTTGTGATATCTGGCCTTGTTTTTGTGCTGTGGGATGCATTTACAATGGTATAACAGAAGAATTTGTCCCACTTTAGACTTCCAACACTAATAAAAAATGTTTTGACATTAATTGTTAATGCAAGGCTAAATTCAGCCCTCTGTAAGTGGGTATAACGTCAGCAAAATTAAGGGGAGGTATGCTGATTTGTGCCAAAGCTGAATTTGATGCTCTGCATAGAAATTATTGTAATGATGGTTAATGGTTCAGTAACTTGCAAGTACAATACACATTTAAATATTGGATGCTGCTTGTAGATACACAGAATACTGTTGTGTTTACATAGTTCTGTTCAATCACATTATAATATGTTTTTTATTGATAGATACAGTTGATACTAAGGGAAATAGTACTGGACAACATATTCCATTTGAATTTGTGGATCCATCAGATTTGGACTGCTCCCTGTGTATGAGGTATCCATTGCTTTCTTGTGGATGTCTTTAGCTTTTAAGACACATCTTCCCCTTTTATGACCTAGATATTTTCTCGCTGTCTTGGTACTTATTTTTCCTTCTGACTTGAAATTAGCTTTTATAATTGTTACTCCAGTTATGCATTTCTAGACCTTTGGTTCTGAATACCGTTGATGAATAGGAACTTTTTGATCTGCTCTAGGCTAGTCATTGTTTGGGAAAGGACACATAAGGTCATGTGAGGGCTAAGTATGTTAGTGAAGGTGTCTGAAAGATTTCCTCTCACCACTTACACACGCCCACCCACTGACACACATAGTGCACAAAACCACAGTTTGTCCTTTGGAATTTGTAGAGCCATGCATGATGTTATATAACGCACAAAATAGCTAAAGAGACTACATCCTGTGAATATTCCAAGTTTGCGTGTAAAGTACTGTGTTGCTGCTATTGCAATTGGAGGATTTTGCAAGCAAACAAGAGCATGTTTTTCCTCTATTGCTTTAGAGGTGTGTTCCTTAGTTTATTAAGGCCATCACTACCCTTGCTTGATGATGATCTTCCAGTTAAATAACAGAGTTATTCTTGGGGACAGCAATGACTTGATAAAAACAGTAAGAGTTGTCAACTACATCTATTTCACTACTTGTTCACGGTAATTTTGGTAAATACACGTGGGGTTTTGTTACTGACTTTTTAGAAGGAAATGTTGGGAAGGTGTTTCACGGGGGTCTTGACCTCTGCAATGAGAGTTGCTTAGGTTTGTCTTTTTACTCACTCAGATCTATCAATAATGTATGTTGGGGTTAGTCTTGCACTACATTTTAAATTCTTAAATAGCAGATAGCCTCTTCGTGGATTTATTTCTGAAGGCTGTGCCTGGAGAAATGTGGATTGGCTTTGCTTTGTTGTTTGTATACTGGGGGGGGCGGAGCTTCAATTTATTTCAAACAGAAACCTTTGGGGGAACAACTGCTGTGTTGTTTGATTTGCTTCTGCTTGGAATAAATCAGATCTGCCCCCTCTCCCTCTGTCTGCCTACAGCTGAAACGTGCTCCAAAAGTTTATACAGCTGTCAAAACACTTGATACTGCAAAGAGCAAAACTTTCCTCTAACAGAAAGCCACACAATTGGTCTTAGCTGGTTTTAATGAGTCTGTGTGTTTATGATCGTTATGTCCACAAAACATTTTTTAGATGTTTTTAATAAAATTAATTAGCCCTACTTCCTCATCCTCTATGTTAAATCAGAAACAGCCAGACTAAAATACACTTGTAAAGGAATGAGCTCAAGGACTGCTGGTTCCCTTACAGTACAGAGGATGTTGATGCTGATTTTGTAATTGCAATCACGAACACAGGCCTTGCATCTAGAAGGATGTTAGCTTTGTAACATCACTGCAACGATGGAGGCTTGGGCTAAGGGAAGCTGTCACAAGATCTTTTTCTTGCTATTGATGCAGATTGATCATAATTATTTCCTGCCATGTTCTTCAGAAGTATTTTAGGGATTTGGAACTTGAGATACTTTGGACTAATTACCTAGTAACCTACTGACCTGTTCACAATTAACTGCAGGAGCTGTTATTAACCTATTTGTCTGACAGAGTGGCCAAAATGTTATCGATCTACGTTTGCTCCAGCAGCAAGCAGAAAATAAAAAATAATAGTCAAAGCAGCATATTGGTGAGAAATGAAGGAGCATTACTCAGCAGGAGTGAATATTTAGCTTCTGCTGTTACAATAGCTTAAAGTGATGTCATGAGAAATCTTGGTGTGTAGTGTTTCTTTCTGCAAGTCATGAGGCTGGTCCAGGTCTCCTCAGAGTTGTTGGGAAAAAGCTGTTGCTGGCTTCAGTGAGCACTAGAGCAGAATCATGCATTTTAACAGGAATTTTTCTTGTCTTTATGCTAACATTTCAGATCAAGTAAGTTGCTACTAAATAATTACCTATGCAAATCAGTTCTTACTGAAACATATTGTAGAATTTAGTATTTTACATAGTTCAAAGCAATAACATAGCCTTGGTGCAGTGAGGTTTCTGTTCACTAAACAATTAACAAGGGTTTTCAATTATACAGTCAAGCTGCAATAAGATAGGTGTGGTATTTTAGATACTTCATATGTTCCCTTGCTTAAATGTCAATATTTATAGTAACTAATGACATTTAATAAACTGGCTATGGCAATCTTGTTAAGAGCCAATTATGTTCTTAAATACATGCATCTTGTTAAAGATGTCAGTAAATGCGGGTTACATATTTATAATTTCCACATGTATGATAGAACTTAGTGTACTGCTTTGATAATTTTTAAAGTAAACTTACTACTTAAATTATGATTGGACTAATATTTGAGAGCCTAAAATGCTTAGACAGTATGTTGTAAAATATAGTATACGCCAAACAACTTAATGTCTAGTTTTGCATGTTTTCTATTTAAAAAAAAACTTCTATATTATTTACATGTCTTTAAGGTACTTATTGGCAAGGAAACATCACTTTGCAATATCACATAATCATAAGTCAAAAATCCCTATGTGAAAATAAGTGTCAGAGTTACTTGAAATAGGTAAAGATTAGATACCGTGATACTTTGAAGACTTGGCCTTATATATTTAATATTTTTTTTTCTAGATGAAACATGAATCTGATGTCACTTATTTTGCAGAAAAGCAGTCATTTGAAGGTTAAAAACTGTCTATTCCAACAAAACTGCTTTCCAAGTCCACTTTAGAGTTGGCAGTAATACAGTTTATTGCAATCACTTATGTGGGCTATTACTGCAAATAGCTATTTTGTGCTAAGCTTTACACATACAAGTAATCACATGATTTCCACAATAATAGTTGTGCAAGTATTGCTCAATTTCATTAGAAAAAGTTAGATGGCCCAACTTCTGCTTCTATTTATCGCTCACATGGAGGAAAATTAAATCCTGGCGTGTTGGAAGTCAATGACAATATTTTCCCTCACATTCACTGAAATCAAGGCTGCCTTTCACATTAGGTGGCAATACGAAAGTCTAAGCTGAATAAATACAAAAGTTCGTTGAAAAAATGAAAAGCAAGGAACAACTTTAGCCCTGGAGTAGTCAGTAGTTAGTGAACGAATACAGCTTTTTCTGGTAATACCTTTGTATTTTACTTTGGTATACGATATTGTTGTCTTTTTTGGTTTGGATTTTTCCAATCCAGGCTCTTCTATGAACCTGTCACTACACCTTGTGGACACACCTTCTGTCTCAAATGTCTTGAGAGATGCCTGGATCACAACCCAAAATGTCCCCTGTGCAAGGAAGGGCTCTCGGAGGTAATGATGCTTGGATTTTCTTGGAATAAATTCAAGGGCATAGGATAGGATCAAGTACCACCTTCAGAAACCTTTGGTATTTCCTAACTCAAAAGAAATATTACATAACTTAAGAAAAATGTGATTTGTTTTTTTTTTTTTTTTAAATTAAATGCCCTTATCACTTAGAAAGCACGGATAGTCTCCCCTGTTCAAACCTTAGGGCCAGATCTGTACTTGGAAAATCTGGGAAGGGAAATCACCTACAGATTGTCTAAGATAATGACCGTAACATACGGAATAGTTCAATAAACATCTTTTCAGTGGCACCGCAAGGTTAAAAGATCGTTTTTTGCTATAGATATAAGAAAATGGAGCTAACAGATTACTACCTCTTGCATAGGCACCATATACTTTGAAATGCTAGACATTATCTGTAACTGCTTGTGTGTGTTTTTACTGCAGTGCTTGGCTATGAGGAAATACTGTAAAACAGTACTAATGGAGGAATTAATAGCTAGATATCTTCCAGAGGAACTCACTGAAAGAAGAAAGATCTATGAAGAGGAAATAGCAGAGCTTTCCAAGTATGTAATCCATTTATGTAAAATCCAATCTCTAATGCTACTGCTGTTAGCTGATGAATGGCTCCTGCTGCTGTGGAGCACGAGCTAAGATGCTGATAGAAGAGCTTCTTTTTGGTATCATGTGATTCCAAGCAGAACAGGGTCCAGGTGAAATTGTGCTTTGAGTTATCATAAAAACTGGATACTGTGCTAAACAATAAACAGAAGTAGAAGAAATCCAGAAGGTTGCTTTATAAACAAGGTATAAAGCAATGTGGTTGCTTTCTGCAGCCCTCCATGAAAGCCACAGAGTGAGACAATAAGTGGAAGCAGTCTCACAGGCTGGGGGTTGGAATGTAATGGGTAGGGAAGAAATGAGATTAAGGAAAACAAAGTAAATAAAAGCAATAATAGAGATGCATGAATGCTCTCACTAGCAAAACCAGAAAGCCTAACTAAAAAAGCATAACTTCTGCTAGTAAGTGGTATGTCACTTTCCATAATATCTAGTCAATTAAGGGGAAAAATAATTTTAGTTTTTACTTACTCCATTAAGAATTTTATTCTGAAGATGTTATAATTTCTATTTAAAGATATCATAATTTTAAAGAATATGTTACTGTATAAAATGTATTTTATACCTTGTCAGTAGTTTGGTCAAAAGTCATATCTGGTTTGTCCTTTTTTTCTTACAGCCTAAATAAGAATGTTCCTATATTTGTCTGCACAATGGCTTATCCTACAGTCCCGTGCCCTTTGCACATTTTTGAGCCATGTTATCGCCTGATGATTCGAAGGTGCATGGAAACTGGCACCAAACAATTTGGGATGTGCATCAGTGACCCTGTAAAGGGGTGAGTGAGCAGCATGCTCGGACCATGTCATCTACCCCACTTAGTCTGGAGCAAGTCTCTTTGGAGAGGTGCAGAAAGGTCCATGGCTGCAGTATCTGTGATAGTTTTCCAGTAGAGAAAGTTTCTTCCTAATCATGCTGGTTAAAGACATTGAGAAGACTGGTTTCTCTCTTGAGCACTTAGATTCTGATTAATATGACTACCCATTTTTCTTGAAACACACATAGCTAGTGTGTATTATACAAAGTTGAGCTGCAGACCTCTTGTAATACATGAAAAGGAAGTGTATTTTCTACTGTTTTGAAATCTGTTGAATGCTTTTGCACAAGAACTCAAATTGAAATGGCAGTAAGGTGTGTTGGTAGGTTTAGCTTTTTCGAAGTATTAAAAGAATAGCTAAGCTATGGGATACATTTATATCCTCACTGTTCTGAATACAGTGGAGGCTGCAGAGGTACAACAGGACCTTCATAAGGACTGGCTGAGCGTTTACATTGAGCCATTTACAGTCAGTCTTAGGTAATTTGACCTTAACGTCTGTCTCCGTATTTAGCTTTCCTCCCTTCTTTTTATGGTGTATACCTACAGGGTATGTATACACCATAAAAAGTATGATGTGCCCAAAATACACACCTACAAAGTAAAATCTGCTGAAATTGTGGGAAAACTTTTTTCTTTATAGATTTCATAGTCCTTCCATAATTCTAATATTCTGAATTGCACTTGTTCTTCTGTACAAATTGACTGAACATATTAGGATTCTGGAGAAAGTGTGCTTCTGGGCTGTATAACTTTCAGTTTCATAAGACGTTCCCTGTATTCCAAAACATGCAGTTAGTGTTAATCAGATTAGTCAGCCTGATTCTTCCTGATAGTTTTGAAAACAACTGTGGAATAATTGGAACTACAGCAGGGTCAGTACTATGAACAATAGAAATGAGCTGACACTGGTAAATACCTTTGTGGTAGGGACTGGCTGTATGGCAGTTCTGTGGAACTAAGGGTGGAGAGAATAAGACTTGTTTACTTGCTTTTGTTCTGATTTCAATAGGTTTGCAGATTATGGCTGCATTCTGGAGATAAGAAATGTTGAATTCTTTGCTGATGGTCGCTCTGTTGTAGACAGCATCGGCAAGAGGAGATTTAAGGTGATACAGCACAGCCAGCGTGATGGCTATAATACAGCGGATATTGAGTACATTGAGGATCAAAAGGTAAATTTAGAAATATTTCATTTAAACTGTATTACGTGTGAAATTCTAAGCACATACGTTTTGAGCGAGTTCTTTTTTTGTAGAACAGTTTCTAGTAAAACAAATTTGTGGTATTTACTAACTGCTCATGGTTAAAGATGGGAAACATAGTGGTTACCACAAGCATGCACACACACTGCCCGTATACTGAGGGGTGTTTTTCCTGGAGGTTTTTAGCAGAAGACAAAACTATGTGAATCCAGGATGAGATCTTGCTACTCTTCTAGACAGAATAACTGCAGTTTATAAGGGGGTGGGGGGGAACCTGCCTCCATTTGCATGGAAGCCAATTAGAAAACTCCCATTCAGGTGAGAAGGAGTAGGATTGGGTCCACTACACCTTCAAAATTATTTACATTAATTCTTATTAAAATATATATGTATATATATGTAGGCAGTCAAAGTATTCTGGGTGATGTATGAGCTTTTGGTATACAATGGGATGATAAAATGTCTAGTCTGAGGAGCTGCTAATAATTTAAAAAAAAAAGGCTTTCCATAATCTTTGGTTCTGTGTTGTATGATGTTTATGTAAAGGTTTTTTCATATAGCAATCCAGAAAGCGCTTGTTCTGCAAATAGGTATCTTTGGTTCAAAATATAGGGTAAGAAAGTGAAGGCTTTGATAGATGAGGGGCGGGGGGTGGGGTGGGGAGCAGAATGGGGGACACCAAACTAGCTTTCAGGATTTATCCCAGAACTCCCTTGGCATGCTTTTCTTTCTTTTCCTTTCCCCTACCACCCCAGAAAATCCTAAAAATTAATGTCGTGCCTTCCCCAATATGCAGACTGAACTAACAGCAACGTTCCCCCTCTCTTTACTCATTTCAGGTGCAAGGACAAGAGTATGCTGCATTACTTGTTCTCCATGATTCTGTCTATGATCAGGCATATATGTGGTTCAACTCCCTCAAGCAAGCACTTAAAAGTCGAATTCTCAGTCATTTTGGTCCAATGCCAGCTAAGGATCCTGACCCACAGGTATCCAGAATCAGTGGCTTATGTAACTCTTAGAGACAGAAATAGCAGGAATATCCGATAAGCTGGGAGGCATTGTGTTTTAAGAGGAAAATATGAATACTCTTCATTTATCCTGCATAAGCTAACTATCTAAGTTATGTTGCTGTATCCCAATGGTAGCACAGTTGCGAACAAAAAGCTCCTATTTAATGTTGGGGAGACTACTTAGCCGACTGTATTAATCCCAGGAGACTTAAATGCCTTTTTGCCTACTTTACTTTCCCAATTAAATGACTGGGAGAAAATAGACAAGAGGAAACTTGGTACTTTTGTTCAAGGACTGCAAATGGTAGGGATCCTAAAAAAACAGAATGTAACAACAGAAACTAAATATGAAGTAGTGTCATGAAGTATGAAGAAGGGAGGCAGGAATCCCAAAGAACTGGGTCGATAATAACATGGGAACAAAATACATAAAAAAAAAAAATCTAGAAGGCCCAACCTGTAAACTGTTGCTAGAAATAGAAATGCATCTTGCTTCTGCCTTCAACATCCTATTTTTAGGAAAGGTGCAACTTTTGTTGTAATTTGTTTCAAGGCAACCTGATAAACCATTAGGTTGGCAATTAAATGACCTGCTTGCTAGCTGGCTATCAAAATACGGTGTTTTCCAAGTTCAATCTTCAAAAACAAGACCTTACCATGTATATGTATCCTAACTTCTATTTTTTTTTTTCCCCTTACTGCAGGCTAACCCTAATGGGCCAGCCTGGTGCTGGTGGGTCCTAGCTGTTCTTCCACTTGAGAACAGAGCTCAGCTCCCTTTCCTTGCCATGAAATCCCTCAAAGACCGCTTGAATGGCATCAGACGTGTCCTTACATTCATGTCTCGTACACGATCACGGTGATGGTGAGAAGGAGAGCTGTGAAGTCTCCCACAGTACTTGACTGTAGACTGTCTCGTGTAACTTCATCTAACTGCAATAATGTCTTACAGATTTGAGTGTCAGGATATTTCAAGCCTGAATTTCAAAGGAAGTGAGTTATAAAGAGCAAGGGATGTTTATGGATACTTCAATAGTTTCCATTTGGAACTCTGAGATGATTATTCAATCACTGCACTGTTAAATTAATAACAAATGTGATAGAACAAAAAGTGATCTTGTTTGCCATAAACCTTTTAAAAAGCTTAAGAGGTTTTTTTAATTTATTTTATTTTTATTTTTTTAGTGGATAAAGGATAAACTGTGCAGTTTAATGTGAAGCAGAAATAATAATGTTAATGCATTATTTCAGTGAACTGCAAAGTCTTTTATTCCAAATGGTTCAGGTTTTATATAGCATTGTGTAAAATAATGTTCACAAGTTCCGTTTGATAATTTATTTTTGCACTATGATTTTTTTGTTTCAAAATGTATATTATTTATGTGTTCATTCTCTAAAAGACAGTGAGCTGCTCTATTTATTTATAGTGGTTTTACCCTGTATTTATGACTGGGGCAAAATGGTGATTCTAGCAGTGCACAAGCAACTGCTTTGATAATTTTTCAGATATTTCTGTTCAAATACTTTGAATGTTTTTTTACTTATCCCCAGTTCTACTGTAGCCTAAGAAGGATTTTTTCCCCCCTGAAACAGCCTGCCGTGAAGTCTCTGAATACACAGATTGTCTGAGATAATTCAAGCACAGTTGTTGGAGCTTGATTCTATGCTTGCAACTAGGTTCCTGATACCACAAAACAGTCAAGCACATGCTTAACCTTAAGCATGAGTGTGTAAGCGCTTGGGTAAATTCAAGTATTGATCAGTTGATGTCAGTGGGAATTGGCCATAGTGGTGGCAGAAGGATCTATCCCCTAATTTTTCACAGACCAGAGAATAACTTGGAGTTGAATTTATATCTGAACTCTTTCTTGCAAGAATGGATAATGGCTACAAACAACTGCGAAGAGCGAGCCACTATATATGAAAAGTGGCTTCTCCTAAAGAAAACTGGAAGTACTGGTATCATTTCATTGTAGGTTACTACATAGATTTTTTTTTTTTTTACATCAACTCTTGTTGCTGTTAAGATCAGTTTTATTTCTTTTAATTGGTTGGTGGGATTTGGCTTTGGAGTGTGTGTATGTGGCAGGGAGGAGGGAGTTATTTTGACTGTAGGACTCAGAGGGCAGTTTGTGTCACATGAGAAGGAATATGTTGTAATAAATGCTATTTATTTCACCCCAATCTTCAGGTTTCTGTTAGCTTCAAATCTCTACCCAGCCTTTGCATTTCTCTTAAGAGACTGGGTAGTGTTGCTAATAATAGCTAGCTCCCAAGGAAAACAAGTGAATTTTAGCGTGATTACTTCTAGGTATAAAGCAGGTAAAAACAGAATGAGAAATGAGAATAGGAAGTATCTTGGTTTTGATTATTTTTTTTGAATCAACAGTTCATACACTTGGTTTGCTGCTTTTCTTGCTTTCAGTGTACCACTTTCTGGGACTGATCTTGCCTCCATCTGACTTTAACTTTCACTGATTTCAATCTGAGCAGAACTGGGCCTTTTATTCTAAGCTATTGTTTTCCTTTTCAATGGCAAAAAATAGATTGAATTGAGAATGTTACGGAATGCTACAAATTTTTGTTATTTTTACCCAGGATAGCACTCTTTGCCATTCCATGCCTTTATGGAAAAATGTAGTAGAATTTAATGTCAATTTTCCGTGTGTTTTTCCATCATCATCTCATCAGAAACATTTATTAGTTAAAAGTAATTTCCATATTGTTAAGTTTCCATAAAATTACCTTTGGTTCCCCCTCTTGTTAAATTCTATAGAACTTTTCCATAAGGGTACCAAAGAAACAAATGGAAGACAAACATGTTTCAACCTTGTGATGCAAATGGAATATGTATCCTGTGTTTGCAGTAAGCTACTCTAGAAATGCTACAACTTATTTCCATACTGCTAGATTGCTGCACTTCTTCCATAGGTGGTACTTTACATGCTTCTCTGTAAACAATGTATAGAAATACATACATGTTCGGAACAATAACAAGCATATGGTGGCTGACAACTGCTCTGGCATTTGTCTTCATAAGTCAATAATGAAGTGGTTTCTACTTGTTTGGAAGTGAAGCTGCATTAAATGCAATTCTTCCTTAAACTATTATGTATTGCTGCATAACATAAGGAGCCCATATTGCTCCCATAGAAAAAAGCTGTCACTTTGTTACTCTTATCTGTGAGAAAAGGACTTTAAATATCTACTTTAAACTATTTTCTCACTGATGTCATTGTTCTTTTTTCCTGCATGCTATGTCTTCTACATACTCACATTCTGCCTATTTTGTTGATTTAGAAATTGACATGGAAAAAATCCTTGATTTTAAAAGTGAATATTGTCTTTTCTATTAGCCTTGAGTAAAGCTGCCAGAATTTCCTAAGCAGAAACTCATGTACATGCCCTATATCATGACCACTTGTTCATGTGCATTAGTTGCAATCTGGAAACACCGGACCCTACCGCATGTAATGGATCTGCGCATATGCATAACAAATTAAACACATCAAGAAAGTTCATCTGTACATGTGCAGTAGCAGTCTGATTGGGACTGCTCTATGGCCACACATTCTAGATTAATGGCTAAAGTCTGCAAATTCCATCAGAAGAAAAAAGATAGTGAGAAACAGATTTGCTAGAGAACACAAACCTGTCCAGGAAAAGGAGTAGCCTCAGCCTTCAGTGAGTTGAGACGGTAAAGTTTCAGTAATAAGGTTTAAAAACTAAAAAATCTTCTAGTTATGCCACAGTATTGCTGATTTTTTTTTTTCAGTTGTATTAATCAGTACAAGGATGTAAATGCACCATTTATTACAGGAGTGAATAAACAGCTGAACAGATTTAAAAATACCTTCACTTTAATTATAGAAAGCAGCATTGATCAGATAAAATACTAATTGGGGGGAGTATTTTATTTAGCCTTCTTACATTTTTCTAGACACCAAATCCAGTCCCATAACCAGTCTCGTTCATCTCATAAAAAAAAAAACCAACATGATTCAAACTTGCATTTCCTGTGTGGCCAGAAGTATTGATTGATCTTTGTTGTGAGTGCATAAGTAATGCATAGGCTTCTTGCTAGTTCTTCAAAGAAGTGAATTTCCATTGACCCTAGATCACTGAATTAGGATTACTAAAATCAATAGAAATTTTATTTCCAAGGAAATATGATCATTCCCCCTTTAAAAAAAAAAAAAGGGGAGGGGGGAAATACAAAAAGCAAGTCTTCTATAATGAGGGTGGAGAGGGAACCAAGAATAGATCAAACTATAACTGATTAAGTGCCAGTCTCCTGGGCGGTACCACCTAAACATCTCCCAGAGACTTCTTGAAAGTTTTAGACTTGCATTTGTAAGATATGGTTTTGTTAATTTAAAATCTCTTCACTTTTCTGTAAATGAAGTATTTAACAAAATACATTAAAATAAATAAGAAAGACTGGCTGTATCACCTTTCCAAATCTCTGTACATATACATTATATGGTTTCTAACTAAAAACAGACAGAAGTTTTCTGCAGGAAGTAATACTAATTTTTCATTTCCATATATAGACAAACTTATGACACTCAAAATAACTTTGCTTTGTCTTATATGCTCCTTTGTCTAGCAGTAACTTAAGGGGATATGCTTCCATGAAAATAGCTGTTATCTTGGCTAGCATGACTTGGTTGAAAGTAAACCTGAGACAGGACTGGATTAATCAGGAAAAATCATGAAACCTGACAGTGAACTCAGACACAGTAGTTTTAATAATGAAATTATAAAATGGTGTGATAGGCCATTATCATGCTAAGTCTTAAGTGACATTTGGTGTTAGTTGTAAAAGTTGTTCTTTATGTTTTTTTTTTATTTTAAGTGCTGATATCTTATCTTCCATTACCTTGTAGCAATAAGAGATACCAGCTGTCATACTGAACGGCTGACCTATTGCTTGGCCTATCCTTCTGTCCTGTATGACTGCTTACTAACAGAACACCTGAACCATGGATTTCTTAATCCAAAGATTATTTAACCTAAAAAAAAATCATGTGGATTTGGATGTAGCAGGTCTGTCTTAAGCTGTGCTGTAGAGAAAGAGCTTTATAAAATTAAGTTTTGTTTTAGATGGTCTTTCAATGATTTCTACTTGGTGCTGAAGTTTTACTGGTGTTTAATGAGACAGGAGTTACATTTAAATGCAGTGTTTAGGAATGGAGAACATGTTCACAAACTCTTATTTTAAGAGAGTATAAATTAACTGCAGGTTTTTTGTGCATAAAAACCCGATGGAACTATATGCACTTAGGGTAGTGCTCCCTGTTTCCCCGAGTCCTACATCAGATGAATTCCACCCCTGCTTAGTTCTCATTTAATGTCAGCTTCACAACCTAACTTGTAACTGGTGCAGCGCACATAGTTTAGGATCTGGGGTTTATTCCAAAGCCCAGTAAATCACTGAAAGTCTTACAGCTACAGAAAAATGGTAGTTTCGGCAAAGTCACTATTTTGAAACACTTTGCTAAATAAATATTGTCTGGGTACAAGAAACTAATCTGCTTAGACAGGATTAAAATGGTAGATAATAAAAAACTGAACTATTACATTCTTACTCATCCAGGTATCATGTGAAGTGCTTACTAATGTTGGAGTTCCATAAGGTCTAAAGTAACCCTCACATAGAAGTGCCTGTATTCTGTTATTGCCATTCTTGAGCTTTTTAATAGAGTCATAGCCATATATTTTATAAATATAAACATATGCACCTTTAAATCTTTACATTCAACTTGCAGAACAAAGGTTTACAGAGCAGAAGTGTAGCAAAACCAATGTAATAGCTTCTATAATTCCCTGGTGAGGAACGGGAGAAGTACAAAAATGAGGAGCAAAAGACTATCTGTGTAAGATGTCTTAATTTGGCACCAGATACTTTTCCAATTTAATTCCATCAAGCTATTGAGTTACAAGAGTGCCAGAAATATATCTATCAAGCCATTTTAAATAAACAGTTTTGTGGACTTGTGTATTCCATTTGTTTGTAAAACATCCTTTTGTGCACTGTAATGAACTTGAAATGAAACTTAAGTTATACTCTCATATCACTGAACAGAGTACTGTTCAGCTACCTCTACATAAGGTTGAAGTAATTTGTTTTTTCCAGATTTGTTCACATCGTCATATAAAATATATTTTAAAAAATCATAGTCCAAAGAACCTGTATGTGTTTGTAGATGTACTTATAACTGTTGTACCAACAAAGTCTGTGTGGAGAGTTGTTTGCTAATTAAAATTTTTGTGTTCTTTACTCTTTGGCTTGCATAACAAAGAACTACAGAGGTGAAAAAACATTACCTGTGAGCTGCTTTTTTAGGTGTTTTAGATAAAGGAACAAAGAACAGATCCTAGATCCTGCAGTTACACAACAACACTTGATGTGAAGGAACCAAACCACAGAAATGAAGTTGTCCAAACCTCATCGCTTGTAAAGGACATCAAGTGCTTTTTTCCCTCTTTGCTGTAGTAAAGTAAGAATAACGGGAACTGAAGAGGGCCTGGCTTACAGCACTACCATGCACTTCTCTGGATTTGGTACCTCTCATGCATTACTGTTTGCTTTACAGGTTTCTGTGATTTAAAACTATAACCAGGATACCTTTTAATTTACAGGTATTTATATATGCATTTAAGCTGCATCTGTGAGGCGATGAAAGGACTATTTTCAGTGAAAGCCCCTTAACAAGAAGTTCCATAGGATTGTCAAAGTCCTTAACTTCACCGAAAAAGCTAGAGAATAGTTTTATTCATAAAGCTAGCATTGAGAGGAGTGACTCCATATCTTATTCCACTAAAAAATGTGTAACAGTTGCCAAAATTTTTAAAAGTTACATATGTACGGGCTGCTCCTTTTGCCTTGTCATTTAAGCAAGATGTGGCATGCTTGTGATTTGCTGCCTAAGTCCCAACCACCTCTGGTATCACAGATTGGCTTGCTGGTCTCTTATATAAGCTTGTTCAGGCCCTGTATTTATTTTAGAATCCAGGGCACAGGCTAAGACTGTATATGGTAAGCCAACAACTAATTATGTCAAGACTGCTATTTTCTATAACAAAATACATTTGCATCTGAGTAGAGGAAGTGTTTTGGATGAAGTTCTTTTCCATCAGGAAATAGTAAATAGTCAAAACTGAGGCTTTGCTTGGGAACATATTGATTTAAACTATTCCTTCTAAGTAATTATTTTAGTTTTGAAAGCTTTAAGAATGATTATAAAGTGGTGTTCAGATGCAGTATAAAGCAGAGAAAATTTAAACCAAATATAGGATAGCAAATTATTTCCCAACTACTTGCTCACTGTGTTCTCATTTTATAAGTGTACCTACGCAGATTTATTCAAATGATATTTGAAATACTCTAAAGTCATCTACACTTACATAATGCTTCATATTAAAATGATCATCCAAAACTCCTAATGATCTCTATCATGTAAAGCAGTTCAAACAGATTTTTATCAGCAGTCACTAATACCAAGTTCTCAAAAACTACACAGTAAAAGAACAGATGAAATCATGCTTACCTGAAAACAGTAATGTTGTCAGGCCCTCTTTACCAGAAATATTTATGTTTTTAACTAACCAGATAAATTGTATATTGATACCAAAAATTAATATACAGAGGCTACCTGAAAAAACAGAGCACTGACATAAAGAGCAAGATTTGCTATGAAGACTAGCCTTCAGCTGCCACATACTGAACAGTTTACAGCTTATGATAGGATGGTTTTCAAGTTGTTAAAGCAGAAAAATTACTGGCTGAAAGAATCTATATAATGAAAGCCTGCATATGCTGTCAATACCGGTTTTAGGCCAGTGTAACATCTTCTGCTTCAGTAGATCTGCTCTTGATTTATAATGCCATAAATGAAAGGAGTATTAAGCTATTTATGTAAGTGACTTTATTTATATAACTGACTTATGCTGTATTATGTGATGGAAAAGAAAACCAAGCTCGTGCCCATTTTGTGTTTTCTATGAGCTACAGAAAGATTTTGTAAAAGTAATGCTAGTAATAAATAGTTTTCTCTATGTGGCATATTAGAAATTCGGTCTCATCCACATGGAGGTTTTATCAGGCGTAAAGTACATGGTAATAGATGACATGATAATGTGGAAGGATTTTAGCAAGTCTGTAGACAGTCTAGAAAATGTGAATGCTGAACATCACAATTTAGACTAAGTTAGTTCAACAAAGCAATTGTTATTCAGGCTCTTCCTTGGATGAGTCAATGATTTGTACTGTGACTATTAGTACTGAATGTACCATCTAAAATTCATTTTGAAAGATTACTGAAGCATTAATGATTTAAAAGTGGTTTCTACAAGTATCTTTTATCAATGAGAAGCCCAAGCACTATCAAGGCTAAAGAGCATACGCAGGGATTTTCAACATAGCAGAATTAGGGTTTTTTCACGTGCTTTTACATTGTTTTTTACTCCTTAGTGAATGATGGCTATATAATATTTAGGAAATCAGGGTCAGTAGAGTAAATGTTTCTGTAGCAATTTGGCAGACACACCTTTCGTAACTCATAAAGTCACTACTGGAAAGGCACAACTGGGTCACAGAAGTGCATGGTGGGATGCTGCTTTCCAGTTATGCAACCAGGGTAACTAAAGGTTAGAGCAAGCACTTGAATAACGAGCTTTTTGCCAGAAAGAGTAGAACAGAAAAACACAGTGTTTTTAAATGCTGGCTTCTGAGCAGCAGCCGCCTAACGTGTCTAGTTAGGAGTCATCAAACCAAAATAGAACCGGATGCGTCAGAACTTTGAAGAATGGTAATTCAACATCCCAAAAGAAAAATACATCTGCTTGTATTCCAAAAGCAGATCCTACCGGTTCTCTCATTCCGATAGATGATACCAGAGTCATTTGCTGCGTGCTGCTCAGCTTTTTCTCCTGGCCCACTGTAACTGGCTTTATCACTCGCCTCTTGTCTTTTTACTTTCTTTTTACTTTCTCCATCTTCCAGCAACATCTTCAACTTTAAGGAATTCCACAGTTTGCCTCTGTTCTCTTTCCTGCTTCTATGTATATGTTACTGGATTACTTCTAATAAATATAATTATTGCAGAATTCTTACCTAACTTCTGACAGAGGAAAGAAGAGAGAAAGGAAGTTGTGTTTCCACACTATAAAGGTTCTCCAAGGTTTGGAGGGCTAGGACCATAACCCAAGGGCACAAATCATGACATTAACTAACAAATAACTCCCATAAAGTTTGGGGATGTTAGTTACAGAAACTGAACACTATTGCAAAGAGACTAAATAAAACGGTGCTCTTTTAATCACAATTGTTACAGCTCCTGTTACAGCTGCACACCAGATAAATATATTAATCAAAATGACCTCGTTTTGAGGCATGCGTAGCAGTGTGTTATATAACTATGTTAAGTATGCTATTTTATTTCCCTCCCGCCAAGGAGAAATGGTGTTTGTCTTTCTTACAAGAGTTCCAAATAAGTCTGGCTATAAAGTGATGGGGAAAAGAGCAGGAGGGAGAGACGAAAGTGAGAGAATTAATAAGCAAAATGACTCATTCCCTGAGTGCAGAGGTGATGTTACACTCCACTTAAATCTCAGTTGCTCTATAGGAAGCTAATGTTGTCACCAGCAGTCTCAGCATTCTTAACACGCCCAATATTTCTCAGGATCGGAAAAACAGATGTGTTACAAGGATGGAAACTACGTCTTTTCAGACCTCATCGGTTCACAGCATTCCTGTTTCGTTTTCAAAGCTGTTTGTGAAGGCTGCCTCCATAAACAAGGAGTTTGCAGAATCCCCTGCCATTCTTTTAGTTGCTCAATTCTTTGGTGAAAAGTGGCATTCAATTCTTTTCTAGTGCTACTAATGATGCTTTAAATAAGCTCAAAAGCACCCTTAAAAGTAGAATACATCCCCCCCACACACATAACAAGGCTGAGACTCATGTAGATTTATACTGCACTACAGAAAAAAGGACCAAGAGGCGTACATTTTTGCAATATAAGATCACTCAGCCAGAGAACTCTGATAAGTGCTGAAAATGTGAAAAACAAATGGCAGGGTATGCATTTCCCATTTGCTCAGTACACACACATAAAAGAAACACTGTGTAGGCTTCACTGCAGCATACCAGTCCGTCCAAAACTCAAAGGTTAGTTACATAAATGATAAGGCGTGGGCTTAAATGCTTCATTCAGCTTGTTAATTACTTGCTTTGTGGCCTGAGCCAATGTTCTGAAACAGGTTCATCCAATATTGTGTTGCTTCCTCTGCATTTTCATTTAGTGTATTAAGCTGAAGTGCTGGGAACAATTTGTTGCAATACCTAGGAAGAGTCTGTTTTCTTTTCAAGCAATTTACAGAACAAACTTACTCAGACCAATCCACACATGCTCTTTAAATGTCCTCGCTATTTCAGAAAATTATGAAATCTAATTCCTACAGCATTCTCTTTAAATAAGGGAACTGCTGGCTGCATAAACATATATATATTATTGGCATATGTTTTGAGGGTTCCTTCTTTCTGTTCTTTTTAATCTACACATCCAACGTGGGGAAATGAATGGCGGTGTGTTAGAAAACTCTCAAAATAAAATACTTAAGATGTCTGTTACAGAAAACTAGTAGAAGCTATGTTTTGATAGTAGATGGAAATATTTCCACCTTCAATTCAGTTAACTGGGATACCTAGTTGATGAGGCTCTTTAACGCCATGGCTACGAACAAGCCTTCATTATTGAACAGCTTATCCTAAGACAGACAGACCACCTATCTATTTCATGAGATGTGCAGGCAGAAGCTGGAGGTTTAGAATTCCTTACCTGTGTGGAAATAAATCATATTGTATTTATTTGGAGCAAACTGTAGTTTTATCACGAGGTATCTCATCAACATTGTACCTGGGAACCCCAGCTAAGATTTACTTCAAACAACAGAATTTATTTTAAAACTAAAACTGCATAACTTGCCCTGTTTCCATCAGTGTACACTTGCAGACATCTTGATTTCTGACTCAGACATGGGCTAAGAAGCCTATTGAGACCTTGAATTTAACAGCTCAACGAAGTGGAAGCAAACTGAATGCAAACATTTCAGACGTTTTTGACTACCGGCATTTTAAAAGACTGTAATGAATATCCTTCAGGCCTCACCTTTCTATTTCTACATGAAGGCTCCATCTTTTTCCTCTATGATAAGGATGCCACTTAGAGATTTCTGAGTCACAAATGCAGATTAGCATTTGGATTTGAATTACAAGTCAAAAAAACGGAGGTTGACTGAAACAGAAATCTCATCTGGTCCATTATATGGACCAACTGCAAAATATAGATTAAAGCTGCAGATCTGGGCTGAAGCTATCTGGCAGTATGCACTGCTACGTGAAAGGTGATGAGATTATCACATTGCCACTCTATGTATAACCTTCCTTCTACATCATTCTCCAGATTTTTTAGAAGTATTACTTCTGAGGTTGCTCATTCCCGTTGGTTCTGCATTTCATATTCTTTTCCCTACTTGTACTGGCTTGCTTTACTTTCCACATTTCGTTATTTCCTGCCCATGGGCCATATCATATCATTTCATCAATATTTCATCAGAATGACTCCCTACTGGAATCAGTATGGATTTCTGCTTAAAAATTGATACCGCAATATGGCCCCACATTTCTATCCTTATGCACCTGTTCCTCTTGAGTTACAATGCCTTAATACTTCCGTTCTTCACATTGCTCAGAACACCAGAGTATTCTTAACTGTATTTAAACTATCAAATGAATACAATTTCTAAGTTAGAACATGTATAAAAATGCCTTTTCTGTTAGCAAGTGAGACTCAACCACGCTATTTAGCTGATTTCACTACACAGATCACTTTTGTCTTCAGGCTAAACATTGTTTCTTCAAATTGAAGATGAAAATTGCAATTAAATATAGGCCACAGATGTTCAGGATGCAGAGGACAAAAATATAGGTTTCATAACTCGACAGTTATGCAACCAGTTGCTTTTCGTATATTAAATCGAACATTTAATTTTATGCTCTTATTTACCCTTAATCTAAACACAAATAAACCCATAAGGGGTCGTTAAACTGGTGACACTTAAAGAAAGATGTTTCTGATCTATTTTAATCATTGATAACATTTTCCTCAAGATGTTCATTGTTTTCTAATTTAACTTCAGATCCCCAAATACTCAGACATCCAGTTCTCCACTGCATTAATGAGACACCTAAATAACTTTGAGGATATCAATCAGCCTTAATTTTGTTGCAGATCTGGTAAAGGCAAGGCTATTTTAAAATAAGGTCATTATAGATAAATGTTATTTACCTTACCTACTGAATCTCATTTAAAGTGTCTACCCTGATAGTCAAAGTCCTCTCTGGGACTGGCTGCATGACACCCTGCAGCAGTGGAACTCTCATCTAATATAGCACAGTCATGCATGCAAGAGACAAAATTTTTATAGCAGCTGAATCTAGACTATGGAATTTAATCCTTTAGCAGATAAAAATGATCAGGGCACTAAGCACTTTCTGTACTTACATAAAAATCCTTTTCTTCAACTTAGCTTCCTTCTAGTAAATATTAATTCTCTCAGTCAAAAATAAAGAAGCAAACCAAACAAGTTGTTCTGTTTGCTGACTGTAAATGGAGACAGAATGCAAAAATAAAAGAATGTTCTTCTTACAACTATTTATACTTTTAGCCTGGTTTTCAACAGAAGCTTCACTTAAAATATGATACTGTGTGGTGGTGCATTTCCCCCCCTCCCCTGGGCCACTCTGCGATCTCAGGAACTCCTGTTAAGCCTTAGCCATTGTGTAACGAGTTGGGCAGTTGAGCGTCCCTTGACCGTACCAGGCACTCTTGCATGGCTAAGGTGGGGAGCCACACTGATCGTACCAGGTACACCGGCTACCTCATCAAGGTAGGGAACAAGAGCGGGGGATAATTCGTCATCTCTGACAGCCCTGAAGCATTCCCTACCTGGATCGTAGCTCAAGTGGAACGATACCATGGTTACCGTGGAACAATACTATAATTACTATCCTGGATCACCCCGGACAGTGGCCAGGATGGAAATTTACTGATGACTAAAGCCAATCATCTTGCCAACCTATAAACAGCAGTCCCAGGCGAGACCCTTTGAGCTCTCCTGGACCGCAGCGGGCTGTGCCCAGAGTCTCCGGCTGAGTGGGACGCCTCTCAGAGTTCGCAAACTCTTGAGTTTGTGATATTCGGAGGACCTTCGGGACCTGGGCTGAAACACTCCTCGGCCGAGACACTCCTCGGGGCTCAACCCTTTGCCCGTTGAGAAATGCCAAGACATTTAACATGAGTATTTCACGAGACTTGAGGGGAATTTTTAACAGGTATATCTTTATAAACTTATCTAGCTTTAGGCCTTTATAAATTTATCTAGCTTTAGGCCCTTATGTGTGAACTGATCTAGATCTTTTGTGTGTGTGTGTGTGTTTGTGTGTACTGATTTAGATAACCAGTAATAAGCATAATCTGTAATCAAGTCACTTTAGTAATTGTAGTAAACTTGATCAGCTCACTTTGTAACTGTTAAATTAGTCAATGATTAAGTGCTGTCAAAATCTTATGATCTACCTTGAAACTGTAAATGAACTTCAAATTGCTGCTAAACACATATAATCCCTCAGGCATAAACCGTCAACCAGGTCTGAGACTAGGGGTAGATCCAGCCGCACCTGGACTCCTCTCCGAGAAGGAGTTTAGAAAGCAAGGGGGTCTACTCTGAACCTCGTGACTCACCGGGAGGGTCTCCTTATCCCTTTTGTATTAGACACAAACCGTTGTCCAAGTCTGAGACTAAGATTGGATCCAGCTGCGTCTTCTCTGAACCTTGTGACTCAATGGGAGGGTCTTCCTTACCCTTTTTTGTCCACGGTCTTTCTATAAATCATTCCAACACAATTCTTACACCATTTTCCCTGTATATACTTAATCCATGTAATGAGTAATAGAGTGAACCTTGCCATCGAATTCTGTTAAGTCGCGCTTTTATAAATTTCTATTAAAATCACTTTTTGCTGATACCTTTGCCAGTGATTCTTTAAGCAGCCTCAAAACCACTCATTCGCGACATACTGCCTATCCATCATCTCTCATAAGTTTTGAACCAGGTGGCTGATTTTTAACCAATTTTTTTGAGATTTCTACCACCTCCTTTCAAATTTGAAACTGCCAGCCAGACACTCAGCATGCACACACACACACACAGAGGAGGTGGTGAGCTTCCAGGTGGCTCTGGACTAGCTGCAATGTGAAGGGGACGGCACAAGGGACAGGGGGGACAGATGCGGTGGGACATATGGAAGAGAAGGTACACAACTCTGTATGAGAGCAAACTTCTTCAATTTCAGCATTCACAAAATTAACTTAAATATTCAGAAGACACTTGAATACTTTGGCAATATGAGCATAGTTCACAGAATGAGAAACTGAAAGGCTTGCTGGATATTTCACAATTTTTTTTAAACTAAGGCCACAAAACATTATCTTAATAATAAAAACAGTAACAACCAAAAGCAGAATAAGACGACAACAGGTTTGCCCAGAGTCAATAAAGGCAGTCATTTTTCGTGATGAATGAGATAGACCATGTAGGTATCTCAATTTGTTTTTTACATCACAGTGTGAATATGCAGAACTGGTATGCTTTTATTTTTAAGCTAAAGAAGTTTAATTCAGACGTAACACAGAGCCTCACAACACCATTTTGCAGCCATTTTAGAAGCAGAATTGCACTTTGGAGAATGCAGATAAGAAGAGCTAAGAGCCTAAGATTTCTTAGAACAAAATCCGTGTAAAGATCTAGAAGAGCTCTTGACCCTTTTGCAATGTCTGAGAACTCGAAAACTACACAAACAAGACACTTAATAACCTTGAATTACAGTTGCTGGTATAAACCCCTAATGGTGCGTCTGTTCGTCCTGGGTCCCCGCAGCCTTGCAAAGGCAGAATCAGCTGTTCCCAACCCCTGGAGAAAATCTTCATTAATCTCTTCTAAGAATCTGACACAAGTTGGTTGGGTTTGTCAGGTTCAGCTAAGCCGCATGAGTCGGGTCGCACAAGTCAAGAATAGAGTTCTTCTCGTAACTCAGAAAGAGAGGGACAGAGAGATGGTTGTTTTAAACCCCCTATAATAGCCAGTCTGAATCTGGCAGGCCAGTTCCTCTCCACAGCACAAAGCAAGCTTCTCACAGTTTCTAAATGAAGCACAAAGTCCTTAATGCAGTTACTAAATGAGAAGTGGCATCTCAGTGGGCTGCCTCAGTGGATTAATTTTAAATGCATAATTCAATATAGACCCACATAAACCTTTATGAATAGAAATAGAGGTTATATAAGCACATTCTTACAG
Source organism: Calonectris borealis (assembly GCF_964195595.1). Taxonomy (NCBI): domain Eukaryota; kingdom Metazoa; phylum Chordata; class Aves; order Procellariiformes; family Procellariidae; genus Calonectris; species Calonectris borealis. Next base: position 17,071,971 of record NC_134324.1, read on the forward strand.
CGTATACTGCAAATTTAAAGGCCAGTTTGAGTATAAATCAACTCTATCTTTTATTAATATTTTCACCTTCCCATTGCTTCATTTCTCTAGCAAATGTGCTAATCAGATTACTTCCCTCACTCATACATTGAGAAGCCTGAAATAAAAACAGAATTTCATTGCCAGAGACCAACTTTTTTCCTCAATCCTTTAAGAAAAGTTTACGTCGGGCTTGTTCTGTGGAGGCAGGTTGCATCAGTGGCAGTTCAGCAAAGGCACTGAATGCAAAACCATCATTTCACCCTGGTCAAAGTTAAACACCCACAAGTTCTCCATGCACCTGCGTGTCTTACAAAGCCTTGTCTCACAAGAGCAAAAAAGATGTTGGACAAGCTTCTACAGAAAACCAGTGCTAGGAGGCAAATTTGCAGCCCTTTTACGTCCCAGGAAACATCCTTGGGCAAGTTTAACAAGGTATCAGGTAAGAGTGAAGTGGGATGTCTCCTAAAAACAAAGCAAAAACTTTATGTCTGCTCCTTGTCTTCTCTGGAGCCAAAACAGACACACTCCTCAGGGAAACCAGAATGGAAACCAGCTTCCTATTTTCAGCCCTTCCTAGCTAGACAAATTGGCCTGCCAGCTTTAGACACACAGGCACTTTGCTACTCCTGCTACAATAAATAGTCACAGGTTCATCAGTTTAGCTATCATTTCTGTGCTTTCAGCACACAGCTGTTAACTGATCAATTCAGAGACTTCAGAAAGCCAAAATAAATTAAGACCTACCTCAAAACTATTTTTCACGTGGTAGATGAACCACTTCCCATAAATCAATTTCTTCCAAACCAATAATGGTATACGTCACAGCACTACAAAAAAAAAAAAAAAGTAAAGAAGGATTAGTTTGATGATCCCAGAAATACAAAGATAGTCGTCTTTTTAGCCAGGGATTAATATTGCCTTCAAGCAAGGTAAATCCCTAGCCCACTGAATGCCAGTTTTGCAAAACTGATAGCAGCTTCACCAGCTAAAAAATATGTCCAAAGCATTACTACAATTTATTATTAAACATAATCAGATTAATTAAAGTCAGAATGTCAGGCTTGGGCTATTAGTAGAAATATTTATAATTACTTGTTGATAGTAGCAGCTATTCTGCTGTTAGGCTGTATATTAACAGACTGAGTCCAAAATTAATACAGTTTATAAGAGCTAGAAAATTGTATGGGTTTAAAAACAAAAACAATCCTCCAAAGATCCCCAAGCTTTGAGGGAGTTCAGATCCAGATCTAGACCAGAGCAGTGCATCCGAATTACAGTTCCACGACACACAGAACCAAAACCTTAACTCATGTATTTGCTGAACTCTGGAGAACTTTACATCTAGCTCAAAATGTAGCCTTCTTTCTTAGGTCCACCATCAATGTAAACATAAATGAAGAACATGCTGTGGATGACTGTGGAAATGCCAACGCTGTGTTTTGCAGGAAGATGCGAGCTTGCTCTGCTTTCTCTCAGAGTCAGGTGGATGTCAGCCATTACACTTAAAAGCCATTACACCACAGGCACTGCCTTACATCAGTAATGCTGTACAACAGGTGACACATGGTGGCACCCAGTCTGGTGCCAACTCTCATCCCCACAGCTTTGAACAAGAGCCGAGTTAGCCGTGGTTGGCCTGTGAAATCTCCCACCTAGTGAAAGTTCAGTGGAAGAAATGTCTGCAGTGACAAGGAGGAACTCAAAGAAGCCAATAAAACAGTATTTTTAGTAAGAAACAGCTATTAATTATAAGTCAAGTTCTGAAAGGACTACCTAGAAAACAGATATTTATTCAACAATTTTTTCACTGTAGACTATCGGACAGTGTGAATTTGGGGCAATTTCTCCCAACTTCAGCATAGTTCTGGCATAGCTAGGAGAAGACTTGACCCCAAGTTATTTACTGAGATTTATTTTTGAGCAATGCAGAAACAAAAAGGCCCAATTATAATCTTATTTAGACCAGACTAATTCCATTGGCTTCAGTAGATTTGTTCCTGACTGACAGCGCTGATCCTGAGATCGGAAAGAAAGCCCGAAGTGCCACTTAGCGCTGAAATCCTTCTTGTTATTTCACATTTCTTTGGAAAATTGCATAAAGTCTGTTGCTGTTTAAGTCACTCCCTCAAAGAAAAAAATCTTTGCTGCAGTACTGTGGTTACAGACCCATACTGTTAATAAAAACAAATGCAAAAGTCTAGCAAAAGTATCAGTTCTGTCTGGAAAATTGTTGGTTTTATCTGCTCAGTCAATACAAAAGTGTGTGCACACACTTCTAAAATTCCCATTATTAAACAGAGTGAGAAGCTGACAAGCTGCCTGTCCAAGGCAAAGAAATCAGATGTTCCAGCAGCTCTGGCTCTGGACATTGCTGGCTCAACTTCTTTCACATGGTAAAAGCTATGAGAAATTCATTTTGAATACCAGGTTATTATGCAATGGTCCTGGTTACATCAGGACAGCAAGGGAAACACTAGGGGAGAGTAAATAAATTTCAAGGCTGTGTGCCTGCGAGACGGCAGCCGCCTGCAGAGTGCCTGCAGGAAGCCGAACCACCGATCCCAGCCGGGGAGAGCACGAGCAGCACCGGGTCAGCACAGGCGCTGCCACCCTCCCGCAGCAGCGGACCTCAAGGCTGGCTCAGACCGTGAGGCTCTGGTATCCACAGCAGCCCCCAGCGCAGGGCTGGGACTGGGCGTGCCAACCCCCTGGTTCACCCCATTGCACCCAAGCCAGGTTTCAGCACTGCTGGCCAGGGCAGAGCAGGTGAAGCAGGGAGGGGAACAGGCTCTGGTGCACCTGAAGTCTCCACAGAGGGGTCCAGGCATCCCACTGCTCCATCCCTCTGCTATGCCATTAGCTTTCCAGGGATACAAACTGTCTTTCTAAAGGAGTGGCATGCTCTAAAGATGAATGAGTCATGGCAGTACATCTGTATCATCTCACTTTTGAGTCACTGCCTTCAAAGGAGAAATCCATAAGAAAAAGGATGGAATAAGATATAAACCAGCATTAACAAATTACATGCCCACCTGATTCCAGTCAGCTCCAGTGACTTTGATGAAATTGCAAACGAGACTGTCGCTACATGTGAACTGAACATATTGGGCCAAATCAGTGGCATGCAGTCATAAGTCCACCTGTGCTGTAGGAAACCCACTGAACTAAACTAATTAAACATGCTATGAAAGACACCAGAGATCACATCTGGACAATAACTGGCAGCAGCTCACTCATGAGAGTCCTTAAACTGAAGCTGCACAAACATTTCTCTTGCTGTATCGCCACAGGGAGCTTCTGTCTGAAAGGAAAGCAAAATGTTCTGTAGAGCATAGCCTGTTGGCACAGATGCAAGCACGCTGCACGGTGCAGCTACTCCTCATTTGGATTTAAAGACTCTCAGGAGTGAGTTATCAAACTTGGCTTTAGGGAAGATGCATTTGCTTGGAACATCTGACTGACGTCATCAGATCCTTCAGATAACACCATTTGGGGGTGCATTACCTAGGAATAAGTGAAGACCTTCAGACCCAGGAAGTTTAAAGCCAAACAGGTCTCCTAGAGGTGTTAGCCTGATCACAGCCCCAGAGCCACACCGACCTGGTTACCAGACTGATTCCCAGGAGCGAGTGGTAACACCTAACTTTCCCCCCATCCAAGGGTGTTGGACTTGCAACATTACGCTTTGTCACCACAGCCCATGCCATTTTAACCCCCAAGTTATATGGCTCAAATTTGCATGATGTGATTGACTACGAAAAAAAAAAAAAAAAAAGCACTTTCCTGAAAGATTTTGTTCCATTTTGCTTAAACATCCCTTAGAAGGGACCAAATCCAATTTCCACTGTGGCCAGTCAAGAACGGGACTAGACCTGTAGTCTACCTTTCAACAGGCCACACATGGTCAGTCCAAGCCCCAGCCCATACTGATCCATGCTAGAGTACTTTGCAGAATTTGGGCTTTAGTAGCAAGTCATGCTCTGAAACTATTAAATAAATAGCAAGTAAAAAGTGATGTTGATTCTTCTAGCATTTTACATGCAATGTACATATTCCCAGTTATTATTCTACCACAATATGTAGTACTTCTCACAGCCAAAGCTCTTATTTTATAAACAATGTGAAGTAAGGAGAGTTATTTTTATAAGGGATCATAACACTAAGAATGCTTACGTAATAAATTGTCCTGTCAAAATGGGAAAAAAACCCCACCAAACATAAAATGAGACTCTGTTCCGATTTCCTTTCATGCAAGTACAGATCAGGTCACTCATCTTTGGGTAGAACTCCCTTTACCAATGGAATGCTCTACTAGAACACATATATATTCCTCCTCTTTGAAATATGTATGATTCAGGATCCAAACTGAGTAAATGCCTCTTGTGTTTAAAACACAGCTCTAGTTTAATGTAGGTATATCCTAATTTGTACATCTAGCTGTGACAGAAAAGTCACTTTATTTACTCCTCACGAATAAAACATACGTCCACAGCTCACGAAGTCCAGTGAAGTTATTTCATCCCACATGCACAACTGGTAAAATGCTGCACCTTTGGGGGGCACATCACCCCTCCATTGCTTCTCAATGACTGTCACTTTACTCCATTTGCCCACGTCACCAATGACGTAGGTATTTAGCAGGAATGATGCACTTGCTAGGAGCCAGCCAGCCACATCTCCTCTTGCTTTGTTAGCTCTCAACGGTGCCAGTGATGTCATTAGGGAAGGCTGCTGCATGTAATTTAAACTCTATGGAAACACAACACAGCCCCAGGACTTCGGCCCTTTCCCATACATTTCTGCAGTTGCTACAATGAACGTACTGTGTAATTTGGAAAAAGTTACCTCAATGTCACAGAAACATATTCCTGAGCAATGTGGAAAGCTTCTAATTTTAAAGCAGTCAACCTCACCCATCTGTGCTGGAAAAATACCTGTAAATCAAAACTAATTTGGAGCCAGAATGGTATAATAGGGAAAATGTAATGAAGTATTAGCTTAACAAAGGAGGTTAGGGTGAACTATGAACAAGGCAGTGTTGCCAGTATTGATAGGTATGTGATCCTGGACTTGTCAGCTTTTCATTAGATTTCTGTAAAATACAGCTGACTACAAAACAGGTTAAGTAAAAAGTGGGTTTGATCCCACAAATGAGAAGTAAGAATACTTAGAAAGAGAAGCTATGTTTTTTTTAACAGAACTATTCTGAGGCAGATGGAAGAAAGGCTGGAACAAGTTTCAGGTACCAAACAACCTTTTCCATTTAGGTTATTTATGTCAATCAATCCCTTCTTGCTGCCTTTTCATTTCTACATCATACAAAATTGTATCAATGAAATACTCCACACCTCAGCCATTTTCATACCTGTTTCTTGTTTAGTGACCAACTTGGTTTATAGATTAGTCTAAGAATTGACAGTTAATAATCCCATTTAGATAATCTGCCTCTAGATTTTTCTTCTTTTAACTGCCTCTAAAAAATAAACAGCTATTAAAAGAGCTTATTTTTAAATCTCTCCTAGCACAATAAGAATAATAATAGCATCTCACATTTTCCATAGTCAATAATCTGTCCCTCAAGTCAGGGGAAGCTGCTAAACTTTGGCTTAGCTCACTTCTGAGAAGCTGCATTTTAACACACAGATCATACAGCGCTTTAACTGGAAGTGCTGCACTGCTGTGGACTTGACCAGCAGGTCACAACATGCTTTGATTTGCAGTGCAGTCAAGGTGCTCACCTGCTTAATGTGGTTCAGAATAAGTAATGAGGTCTAGTAACAAAGCGTTACCTCTCCCGGACCAAATAAAGTGAACATGCATGGACTGCATCAAATGAAAGAAAAAAAAAAAAGCTGCGAATAGCAGTGGGCATCTCTGATGTATTTCCATTCATCTACAAGAACATATGAAGTTCTCCTTCTTCATGTGCAGAGAGAAGAGATGCATGAAGAGCTTAAAGGCCCCTTTCCATACCTCTCCTTGGGCTTAGACACATCCCACTATGGAAGAGTAATTTGAATTGTAGCTTCCCGCTCTAAGCCTTTTGTTTCTCAACTTGAACTGTCATTCTTCCCTAGTCATTCACCTTCATCTAGCCATGCCCCTTCATCCATCCAGCCGGAAATACCTGAGCAATCTTTTTGTTCTGGGCAGATGCCTGGTTTTGTGTTCCAAGTTCAGAATTTATAGTTTATTTCACCTGTCTACTTCCATAAAAGACATTAAAAAACATTTTCAATGAAAAACAGAGGCTTCAGTCAACCTCTGCACCAAGAACTAACCCAGACCGTAACAACAATAGCCTGTAACAAATATTGACACTTTGGGTGCAATACTTCCCAACAACATAGAAGAGACGGAATGCAACAACTACAGCAAGCAAGAACTCAGGGTCAGAATCCTGAACAGATGCTCAGATTCCCCAAATATAAGAGGTTCCACATCATCATTACTAACATTTTGGTGACAGTTGATGAAACAAGTTTGTCAAATCTTGTAACCAGGATAAATCTCTAACAGAAATGTAGATAGGCTAACACACACTAGACGAAAAGACAAAGAGAGATGTTTGCCTTATTTATTAGGCTGCTAATCACAATTCTCATTACCAGTATCCTTCAGATGTATCATCTTCCAGTAGCAGTTCTAAAGGACAAAGTATCTTCACACACTAATATCTTTCCTGTATTGATCTCAAAAGCACTTAACAGAGCAGGTGGCACTAACTCAGGAATTACAGCTTTTCTAAGCTGAGCACTTCTACTGTAATACTTCAAAACAAATTGCATTTAATATTTTAGACTACAGCACTTAAAAAGACATAATGTAACACTAATTAGGGGGCCAAACTTTCTAACAGGAAAAGGGCTAGTGTTTAGGGTTTTCAATATGGTTAGTCTTTCCTCACTATTCTAAGACTTTCCTTCTAAGTATGGTAATTGAAATGAGTATTGGCTCCTCAATTACATCTGAATTTTAGAATTTATTCTTTGGGTCTATTTAAGGAGATGTGTACACAAGATTCTCGTAATAAAAGTGTTATCAGAGTTGTGCTAGAGCAGAAATGCATAGCTTTGGAAATTTTGGAGTCTTTTTCCCTCATTTAAATTGACTCATTCCCTTTTGTCCACAAACCCACTTAATTACAAGTAGATTCCCAGCTGGATGATAACATAAGAGATTCTCTTTTAGCCCAAGTCTTCACAGCTCACTGTTACAGCAAAAGGAATCTCTGTAATCTACAGCTAGGTGCACGCCAAGTTTCTGTTTCTCTCTCTAATCTCTTCTGTAAAATCATCAGATTCTACATCTGGCTGGGATGAAGATCAACCTCTAGCCAGGTAACAGTTGTTCAAAGCAGCAGAGTTAAAATGCCGAAATGCAATGCTCTTTTTGGACACGTCCACGTATCTTCCCACACAGCCCCACTGCAGGACTGAATTCACCATGTAACCTACCTTTCCCCATCGTCATCACCAATTCTCAGGAGTTTCTTGTAACAACAAGGTAAAGTATTTTTTCCATACTTTATAGCTCCAAACACTCCATCAAATCACAAACAGAAATACACCTCTCTTTCAGACCTCTCTGCATTAATGGAATGATGCATAATTCTCTGCATTAATAAAAGTCTCCAGTCTCCTTACTGTAATAGTGCACATATAAATGCATACTGAAATCTGCTTTCTATAACACCGAGAACCCTTCTGCACTCCGCAGGGATGGTACTAGCACCCTCTGTTGTCACACAGCAGCACCAAAGTCAGCTGAAAGCCCAGTCGCTGTCCTGTGCACAGGGAATTTCAGGGACAGCTTTATAGATCCTCCACGAAAGATCCTGAGCCATAAAACCTCACAATGACATTCTGAAATGAACTCTGCACTGCAAGACAGCTTATTTTCAAAGACAGTGACTGTGTCTAGAACTAATTACCCAAAATGAGCTTCTTATATTAGTTACTTGCACTGATCGAACACCTAAAAACTACTCTAGGATGACAGGAAATGAAAGCCATGCTAATAGAGCTATCAACTTCTATAAATGCATCAATAAATCACTGATATTTCAATGTTTGTCTTAAAACCCCATCTTCCAAACTCTTGTGATCCCATGAGACTCAGTTTTGATTTTTTCTCTACATGCTTTTTGTTCTCTTGGTTGCAAAGAGAAACTTGAAACATTAATTTCAGCAGGCAAGTGAATTTCAAATGTAACATCACATGATTCTCATGTGGCTTTCTTCTTTTTTAAAGCAACCCCAAAACGTCTTACAGCAGCTGGCTAGCAATGCCAAAACACATTCAAATGAGTATTTACAAGGCTTCCTACGACCACAAGTGCTAGCCTTTAAGCCAACCCTGTACTGAAGGAGCAATAACTCCAGAATAAAAGGAGAGCCATCAGCTCTCTGGTGATGTTTTACACTTTTAAATAGCTAGATTTAGAAAAGTTCATTAGTCTGACCAGCTGTGTTGATCAGTCCTAGGCCACACGAAATCATCTCAAAACAAGATCTATGCAGTATATCCATATATAGAGTCTATATTGACCAAAGACCTCTTTATTTTTTTCCTTAATGAATGAGGGCCACCTATCACTCTTCTTGTCCCAGGAATTATATCATCATCACTGGCAACAGCATTTAATTGTAAACCAAATACAGGAATGGAATACAAAAGGGGTTCCTTCAAGACAAGGATTACAAAAACATATATACATACCAAACATAAAAGACAGAAACAATATTAAGACCAAAAGCAAACACAGGGAAAGAGAGATTATAGCATCATTTGCAGTACTTTGGGTGAAGGATCACAATCCACACTAATAAAAAGAGAAGAGTCTGCTGAATATAGAAATGCACGTATTTTATACAGGGTCAGTAAGCTTGTGATGGGATGGCAGCTGTACAAAACTTCAGGAATCAAAGCTAAGTATGTTCATTCACATTACACTCAAAAGTTTCAGAGAAATACAAATGTTTCAGTTCTTTGTAAGAGAAGTTATGCTTCTTAAAATAGACAAACACAAGTAGTAAAATAGGCGTGGATTACCAAGTCAACATGAAACTCTTACTCTTTCTGGTGTTAGTACAAAAACAGTATCTATAGCTTCAGTGAACCTACTTGGGTGAGTAAGTTTTCACCTTGTAAAAAAAAAAAAAAAATCACAGTCTAGCTCCTAATTAATACTGTTTTCAAATTGCAAGAGCTACATATTAAATTCAGACCAAGACTGGAAGATTAAAGTCTTGCTTGAGCTGATCTGAAACCAAATTTTTTGTTTTGCAGTTAATCCTATCAATAGATAATATTTTCCTTAAAAATACCTACCAACTTTCCGGCTAAAAAGTGTCCATCGGCCAAGTCAGCCTTCCAATTTTGCACTGACTGTAAACAAAACCTACATAAATGTGCAACGCTGCAAGAACTGTAAAGGACCAGTAAGTACCACTGCCACTTAAGCCACTAACATCATTTTACAAAGCTACTTTTTCAATCATCTGCTTCCTTCAAAGTCAATAGCAAAACTTCTGTCAACTTAAGTGACTGCAAGGCCAGGCCCTGAGAGAATAATCCTCTCCCAGCTGCACATTTTTAGACTGATGTTGAGTTACTGGTTAAAGACTCCTGAGGCAAGGAGGAAAGCAGATGCCTCTTTTATCACTAATATTAAATACACCTGACTAAATATACATCCACATGAACATGGAGAGTAGAGTAGGTAGGTAGCAAATAGTTCCCATCCCCAACATACTCTGTAAGAGAGACAATTGGCTGAGGAATCTCACAAAAAATAAATCGCTATTTGCCATAATTAAAGAAAGGACTTTTTTTTTTTTTGTAGAATGCCCAAATTATCCCAGATTTCCAAAGGTGTAACCAAAAGCAGAGTATATGCTAGAGTGTGGTGGTTTTCTAGTGTACGGGAGAGAACAGAAGGTGTGTGGCTCCAGTAGGCATCAATGAGCAAAGCACAAGACCGACAGCATTGTGACTTCAAACCACCCAAAAGCCAGAATTACTCCAACTCACAATGCTGTTTAGATCCTACAGCTATCACAGAACAGATCCATTAACAATCAGAAGCAGCCAGGCTGCCCATCCCAGAGCATTAGAGAAAGAAGTGTGATGACATCAACGCCCATGAGTCATGATGTGTCAGTGCCCAGCATTAGATCTATTTTCTAGCATACATTAATTTCTTAGCCAAAGCCACATTGCACAAAATACCGTATGGTCTGTGGAAACTTTAAAAACATATTTTACAAGTGCAATGTTTCAAAAGTCTGAAGCATGTCTTCTTAGAACATCGCTGTCAAATGTGTAAGGATATAACAAATTGATCAAGTTTTCCTAGTATTTGGTAGTAGGAAATGCTCAGCTTCCTAATACTTAAAATTAAGCCTGCGATGGTATTTCTTCATTGTGTATTTACACACAACAGTCTGATCAAAAGTTTTAAGGCTCTTATTTCTCAAAAAATTGGTCACAGTAAAGAAGTTATTAAATGGAGTTAACGCAGGTATTGGCAATACAGAGAAGGATGTTCATGTCATTTGCTATTGTACAATCTGGGGCATTTCACTCCATGCTTTGGCTTTCTTCTTGGCCAGGGATAGCCATGGTGGTTCAGCAGGGCTGCATGGTGTCATTGGCAGGTTAGAGGAGTGTCTTGCTTCCTTTTCAACAGCAGGAATCACAGATGCTTCCTGAGCAATAGGTCCAACTTTACCTGCCAACAACAAGATATCCATCACTCATCAGAAGGCTAGAGAGTTAAAAACTCAGTTTCTGCCAATAATATTTCCTTCTCTCCAAAGCAATTGTTTTACAGTCCAGAATGTTTGTGACTCAAAATTAAGTCAGAGGAATTGTTAAACTGGGTATCGCTAGCACTATCTGATCCAGCTACAACAATGGCAAGGACTAGCTATTGCAATGGAAAACTTGATACTAAACTGTTAGTGAATAATCTGACCATAAAAGAATCTTCTCCTCAGTCCCAACAGCAAGTGTCTAAGCCCTGATAAATGAAGACATTCTTCAAAATTCTTCAAACATATGGAGACTATAGCCCCAGGTATTTTTATAATTCATATTCTTGGCTAACTTGCTGCTTAATCTTTTCAAACTCTTAATTTCCATGACAGTGCAGTGCAGGGAGTTCCACAGGCTTATTCTGCTCTGTGAGTGCAAGAAAATCTAGGAATAAGACTCCTGAGTATGCAAGAAAATGGAAACAAAGTATCTGCAGGGCAAAGATCACCCCAGGCTTGCTGTGGGGTTAAAAGTAACTGGTATATGTTTTTCAACACTGAAGAGCCTTAAGGATTTTTTTCAGTCTTCACTGCCAGCACAAATATTACTCCAGCAGTATTATTAAATACTAGGTAGGGATCAAACCAGTGCTTTATGTTCTTGGCCTCCTAAGCCAGGAAGGTGGGATTCTGGTGGGACTAGGTGTTCCTCTTCATGCAGCCTGACACAGCCTGTCATCCTCACAAAGGACGGAGGAATACAGATAACACTCCTTGTATGGCTTTGAGTTACTATTTAGAAAAGGTCTCCTCCATCCACCTTGTTTGAAAATCTTCAAGATTAGTGTCTTCAGACCGACAGCCTGAAATGGGCCTTCACAGAATGCAGGTCTGAACAGATGCAGCTCTCGTTTCTCGAGACACAGGTCACAACTCTTTCAACATCGTGCTCTCTCCATCCATTTCAAACCAGGCAGTGTTCATTGCCGTGTGTAAGTCAAACTGAGAAAATTCAAACTTCTTCTCATACTTGATTAGTCTGCGCACGGCATGTGGCAGGCATGATGAGGCTGCTGTGCTCCAGCGCAAGAAGAGAGGCCACATGGGGACTTAAGCAATGTTAAGTACAAGAAGCTTTATCTTGCTTGCACTGAAATCAATGGAAAATGTCCATCAGCTCCATCAGTCACACTCCTGAGCAAAGCCAAAGCAGTTCCCTGTCTCCACTCAGGAGGTCTCTGGTCTTTTAAAAATCCTGGCTCATGGGTAGTTCTTGCAGGAGGCAAGCTATACTTAGGAATACTGGAGGAAGTATACTATCCATTAAAAACAGGCTGCAGCTCTACATACACAGCAAATTTTTCCAAAGTATCTAAGGTGATGTAGGAATTTAAGTGTTACTGAAATTTTTATTTTGGAAATGAATTTTCACATTTTGGGAGACTTCCTTCTTTGTAATAAGCAAAAGTGAGTCTAAAGCCCTTTGCACGCTCTCAACAGCACAAGGTAAAACAAAACACAAAAAAGTGGCTCATGCCTATTTGAGGGAAGATGGGCTTTGGGACAAACCTCAACATGTTTAGGGTGAAGTGGGAGAGAGAAGAGGCAAGCTAAGTGTTGGTCGACAGCCGGCTGAACATGAGCCGGCAGTGTGCCCAGGTGGCCAAGAAGGCCAATGGCATCCTGGCCTGTATCAGAAACAGTGTGGCCAGCAGGAGCAGGGAGGTGATCGTGCCCCTGTACTCGGCACTGATGAGGCCGCACCTCGAATACTGTGTTCAGTTTTGGGCCCCTCAGGACAAGAAGGACATTGAGGGGCTGGAGTGTGTCCAGAGGAGGGCAACGAAGCTGGAGAAGGGCCTGGAGCACAAGTCTGATGGGGAGCGGCTGAGGGAACTGGGGGTGTTTAGTCTGGAGAAGAGGAGGCTGAGGGGAGACCTCATCGCGCTCTACAACTACCTGAAAGGAGGTTGTAGCGAGGTGGGGGTTGGTCTCTTCTCCCAAGTAACAAGCGATAGGACAAGAGGAAATGGTCTCAAGTTGCACCAGGAGAGGTTTAGATTGGATATTAGGATGAATTTCTTCACCGAAAGGGTTGTCAAGCATTGGAACAGGCTGCCCAGGGAAGTGGTTGAGTCACCATCCCTGGAGGTATTTAAAAGACGGGTAGATGTGGTGCTCAGGGACATGGTTTAGTTAGTGGTGGACTTGGCAGTGCTAGGTTAACGGTTGGACTTGATGATCTTAGGTCTTTTCCAATCTAAATGATTCTATGATTGTAGGTAATCTTTCCTTGGTTATGACATGGGCTGCCACGCAGCAGTAACAAAAAAGTCACACTCAGTAAACTAAGGATCTGATTTCTTGGAATTCTCTTCCAAACTTAGCTGACCTTGAGCTGTCCTGGCTCTTGCTGTTGTGTGCAGGATATATGCATTGCACAGAAAACCTCAACCATCCATCAAGAAAACTGCTAACAGTTAACATAAGCCAAAAAGCATGATCCAAATTAATAACTCCTCTGGATATTAAATCTACATCCTTTCCACCACCAGCACCTTCAAGTAGACAAATTACTGGCAGTGCCAATGGGAACCAAATCAGAGAAGAGGAGAGTTTACATTTGGTATTCCCAATTTCCTACTCGTGCTGACAGTGCTGAACATTTCCTAAACAACAGGGCATGGTCTTCTGAGCAGTAGAGGAGTGTTTTTCTTAAACATCAATGCTGGTCAGAGCTCTTTGTGATATTCAAGGAGGGGAAGACTAGAATATGCCTATAAATGCTACCCCTGCAGGGGAGGAAACAATCATTGGATGTCAGGAAACTAGGCCAATTCTTGGGAAGAGGTGATGCAGAAAAACTTGTAATTCTACTGCAAGGACCACAAGTGGTGTAAGTTCTAGTAAACGAATAGCAGAGTACTTTGTGGAGTTCTGAATTTCGACTGAAGGCTGCTGAGCTTCCAAGGTTTAGATGATTCAACAGGCAGAAATCCAGTCTGTTTGTGCCAGCGTTTCAAAGGAAGACCTTCTAATCTGAGCAAATATCTTGGCCTATTTATGTTTCATTTCTCACTTTGCCATACGAACCATAAGACGAAGCTGGCCTGTAACAGAATCCTTTTTAAAAACTATTGTATTTTAATCACACACACACAGTTAGGCTGGCAACTGACATGAGAGCCTCTGTGTTGGTGCACATCCTCAGCTGGTCAGCTACCTGTAGTAAGGGAGAAAGCTTATTTTGTAGGACCTGTAGATTCAAAAATGGATAACAGCTCTATAAACAACTAGTACAGGGAGCAGGCACAGAGGAACCCCTTAATATCTCTAATACAACAATTCTGGATGCTGGTGGATTATAAGGGGGAAATGGCCAGATGCATGCACTCTCTCTAGACAGCATCTCTTACTGACAGTGTCAGCAACAGGAACCTGGAACAGAAAAGCCACTGCTCTGACACAGTGGGGCATTTCTTATCTTCTTAGGCAGTATCTGAAATCAATAGCTTTCAGGTAGCAGAATATGCTTTTACAGCTGAAGAACTGGCTTATCTATATCTATCTGGAGCGTGTCTCTGAGGTTTGGCACCATGCTGAGTAAGCAGGGAGGGATAAGCTGCAGCCCAGCAGTAGCCTTGGAAGAAGTACGTGAGTCACGATGTCTGAGTCACACTCTTCCCCTGCATCTTTCTTGTGGAGAATCACAGTAACAGGGCAGGAGAGGGGCCACTGAGCCTCTGTGTTCCACCTGAGGGTGGAACTGACTCTACCAAAATTATTCTCGATACATGTTTATCTAGCACATCCAGTAATGGAAACTGCACATACTCTGTAAGCAACCTATGCTATTCCACTTCACCACTCTTATTGTTAGAAAGTATTTCCTAATGTCTAAGCTAAACCTTCCCTGGTGCATTTGAAGCTCATACAGCGCATAAAGACTAGTTTTGTCCTCTGCAGCAAATTAAGTTGTCTTCTCTAGACTAAACAACTTCACTCCCATCAGTATTTCCTGGCTGAGTAGAGGTCTAGAAGACCTGACCTTTTTTGCTGCTCTTTTCTGGACACTCTCCAACTTCAACTGCTATTCTTTAGTACTGACCTTTGGCAGTAATAAATCATTACAATGTTTATATGCCATTCCATGAACTGGCAGTGGAAATAAAAGTTCCTTACTTGCTTTCTCTGCTGAGTGAGCAAGCCAATATGTTGACTTATACACAAACTATAGTCTGAACAGGACTTATATAAAGTGTGTTGATTATCAAAAAGGCAGCTATCACCCCCCATTACCCGCCACCCACACTACTTACTGTAAAAGACACTATGTAAAGATGTAAAGAAAGAGAATACCTGCTGCAGCAGACACACTGGTCTTCATTTGCGTTTTCTTGTCCTGAGAGCTCAAGCTGGAAGGCATATTCTTCTTCAGTATGTTCTCACTAGCACAGATCCCTTGCTACAAAAGGAGGAGAGAAGAAAAGAACGTGACTAATAAACCCGCTAGCCACTGGCACTCATAAAGCTTGCCCTGGCAACATCTCTAAACCTGACTGTGGAAATGCAGCAAAAGCCAGACAAGGATGGTTGGGGACCTGTGTGAGGGAGGGAGAAGGCAAGAAGGAAGACCTGCTACAAATGCAGGGTTACTTCACATGCAGGCAAGTTATCCTCTCTCTCTTACAGATGGGGCGTTGAAGAACTTGCCCAAGCTGCACAAGAAACTTGTGCAAGAGGCAGCGGAAAAGCCAAACTTTCAGTACGCAGTCTCCAGAGCAGAGCAGTGAATGCGGTCTGTAAGTCACTAACAGTGGGGAAGCTAGTGCAACTCAAAGCAGCTCTTGGGCTACATAAATATATTCTGGGCAAGAGGTAAGCTCTGAAAAGGTTCAGGTTTGAGTAGTGCAAAGGAACATATAGGAGGATCCAGCTCTGAAACTAATCACTGTGATGGTATAGTCACATATGTGTTTGCTCTCTTGCATCAGTTGTCTGTCTCAATACATTTTAGAGGCCAGTCCTGAAAATCTCTCTTTGAGTAGTGCTCACAACGCACCTCCCATGAAGATGATATTCAACAGTTTGCAAAAGTACCCAGGCAATCTGGTGCCGGATTCACACCCATGCAACATTACTTGGTACTCTACCTGCTCTTGATCCATTTTGATCAAAGCTTTGTCTTCAGGTTTATGTTCTTTGGCAAGAGGGTGGTCCTGGAAACCCTTTTGTTTTAGTTTTGCCATGGAGATCCAAGCTGGTTCAGATGAAGCAGTTTCCAAATATGGAGAAGAGACTTTTTCTACAAAAGAAGCATTTTTGAAGTAAGGAGGGGATTTAGGTCAAGTCAGTCTAAAGCTAGTGTTTTGTGGTTTAAATCCTTCAGCATCTGTAATACCCTTTGAACACTGTGGACACAAAATTACCTTCCCTGATGATTTTGTCCTTGGCAATAACTGTTTTTCTGTTTATTCTGGAGTTTTTGACCTGACTCTGCTTCCATTTAAGTCAATGGCAGAACTCCCACTGAGATCATTGTGAACTGGATTTTGCCTTTGAAACAACATCCTTACATTGCAGATTAAATGAGTATGATAACGATTATTTTTTCATGTAGGCAGTAAAATACAGGCTGCCTTTTCGGTTTTTAAAGATTTTAAATGAAGTGATTGTAGGAAAAAAAAAAATCACACCTAATGCAACTCCTAGTTAAGGTTTGAGCTGCTGTAGTCTGAAAAATTAACTACAAGATAGCAGCAAGTTTTAAAAAGCTGTGTTAAACCTCCAACTATATGCACAAGAAGGTCATACCAGAAATGTTTCAGAGGCCCTTAAGCTATTACTCTGTTGTTATTCTTGCTGGAACACACCCCTCATTAAGATAAACCAAGAATTCTCTTGACTGGCCAAATCATCAAGACAATTAAATTACCGTGCTGACAAACTCAAGGCTGAATTTGGTCCTCGCCAAGAGGATTTTTGTCTTTTGTTTGCCACTCAGCCAAGGTTCTTATATGATCACTGTTTTCTACAATATTTGGATAAAAATACAGTATAAATACCTGAAGGTTTATGACCATTTTGCTTCTTTGCCACTTCTTCGGATCTTGTCTTGGGAGGATTTTTGTCTTCTAGGAGATCTGTTTTTTTAACAAATGATTTTGTGCTGACAGGAAGGCCTGGAGGTGGCTTCCCAGTGCCCACCGATTTCTGATCCTCCTTGACTGAAGCAGAAGTAGCAGTGGGAACAGCTGAGGGGATCAGCTTTGGAGACTCAGCACGGCTTTCATTCTGGTATTTTAGCAAAGAAGATGTTCTCCGTAGTCTAACCCCAAACGGGTTTTCAACATTTTGTGCTTCATGGTCAGCCCACTCCACAGAAGAATTCAAATGCGAATCACTGTCCTTACAATCTCGATCAAATCTATCTGAGTTGATTTTTGCTGATTCCTGGATGACTGCATCAAAACGCGTGTGTTCTTTTGTCATTCCTTCAAACAACTCTGGTCTTATAGGAGACGTTGGGGAACTTCTGGTATAGGAATCTTCCTTTGAATTTGAACCCCCTGAGAGAGATCTTTGCCATGCTGGTGCAATGGTAAATCTGACCGGTTTAGCAGAAGCAGTCTTCAGTGGACTTTTTACATTTTCATCTGAAGATCGACTGTTTTCCACTGTTTTTCTGTGAGAAGCTGTACTGCTTATCTGGTACTCCTTACTGTCATCGTCAGAAGACATATTACTCTTCAAGCCAGCCAAACTTGAAGAGGCGAGACATCCAATGGAAAGTTTTTCAGGAATGTATGATGTGTTGGCCTGTTGACCGCCTTGGTTACCCTTTGAAACAGAAACAGTTTCTGCTTTAAAACATACTTCCAATTTACTGGGAGGTAGCATGCAACCTGCTTCCAAGACAGATGCCGCAGTGTCTTTTTTTTTTTCTGCATTGCCTTTGGATGACTGAAATTCCGTTATTCCACAAGTTTCTTTGTCATTTCTTGTTACTGAACTGTTTTCAGGCTTCAAAACAGCCACTGTCTTGATGTCACAAGACGACTCTGAATCGGCTACCGCAACCTGTGAAGTGCTTGGTGCAGTATCTGAGACAGCGTGGCTGGAACAATTCTCAGTAGTACCCAAGCAGGCTTCTACTTTGCCAATAAACAGCAGATCCCCCTTTTCCTGGTCTTTGATGTTTGGGCCCACAGAATTTACTGAGGACCTTTGTGCAACGTCTGCCAATATATATATGCCCTCAGTTTCCACACCATTGCTAAACAAGTCAGCTGCTAGTACATCTGGAAACACACCACCTTCTCCTTCAATTTGTTGAAATTTTGGAAGTGCAGATACTTCACTATTGGTATTTTGCTGATGTAATTTCAATTCATCAGCAGACTCATCTGAACAGTACAACACTTCTGCGCTGTGGTGTTCCTCCAGGTTCACTGGAGAAGGCTCAGGTCTCAGAAGGGGTGCCGCTGCTTTATAGTGATGGTTCATCTCTGGAAGGCATGCATCCTCTTGCAGAAAAGCACAAGAGTCTTCTGCCACAAGTGTGGAATCACGAGAGTCACAGGCAGCATCAGTGGGACTTTTTACACCTGGTGTCTCCTTAGAACCACTTCCCTTTGCACAGTGTCCCACCTGGGCTGATAATCCTATATTAAGCAGAGAAGAGTGTGCACTTAAAGGTTACAATTCAAGCACCATCTGTATCAGTAATTCATTCCAGATAGTGCAGTCATTTAGCATGAGTTCCCCATGTCTGGCCACTGTTGTCTGACAAATAAGGCTGTTAAAAGCATTTTTAGAAATGGGCTGTCCAAGTGAGGAGACTAATAACGTTTTTAGTTTGAACATACCTAATCCTGGGAATGACTGAAAGTTGTTGTTGTCTGCTTAAGGTGTACCAAATCAGTTGCTCTTTATTTCTTTTCTGTGCATACCCCTAGTTGTAAGACTACTAGCCAGATTTCTTCATGTGTATGCCTAGAAAGGCTGTCTAGAATGATCTGGAGGAGTTTCTGTATTTAAGCAGAACATCTCAGCATCAGGTAGCTCTGCCTCCTGCAGCTCCAGCAGGGCTGCTGAACATCTGGATAGCTTAGATATGTCTGCACACACAGTAACTCTGACATGTGACAGCATCAGGTCCTGAGTCTGCCCTGACAACAAAGTGCCAACATTCCCACTACACTATAGCATTACCACCAGCCAGTGAATTTGTAATACAGTGCTAAAGAGAAAAGTCTTCGGTGCTGTTTTGGAGAAATTTCATTTGTTTTTACAATTTACAATTACAATTGTGTTACCACTGGCAATTAGCTATTATTCAAATTATAAGGGGGGAGGTGGCAAAGGAAGATCTAGTAAACACAAGCGAATTAAACTCACCTTACACACATAACAGATATAATGCAGAGGTTAAGGTTTTTCTGAGTTTCAGGGAACTCATATCCCCAGTCAATGAGATCTAGCCAACTGTGTAGCACAGGTACTTCTGAACATGGTACTTTCACCTCATGTATTTTTTTTAACGCTGCCCTCAAAGTTCACCATTTCAGCACCACTGCGTTGAGTAGAGTACATGACTTTTTCCATCATAACACTTCAGCAGCCAGGACTGGTTTTATGATATAAAACCAAAAGATGCCTAGTTTGAAAGGACTTACAATTCAAATAGGTCCTGTCAGCCTTAGGTATAAGAGTTCAAACACCCAAAGTAGCAATACATCAGTCTGTATTACCTTTCGGATCATTTTTATGCTGGTCACTCTCAAGTAATTCTGTTGAATTTCCCTTATTTTCTGGAGTTGCAGGAAGACATGCTTCATTTTCCAGCTGTTCCACCTAATGAGGTGCAGTAAGATCTTTTAATTAAAGAATAATGCACAAAAATCATATTTTATACACATACATGTTTATGAATACTCAAAACATAGATGCAAAACCCCCATCCTGTAATTCACCAACACTGTGGCTACTGTACTATTCCAAATAAGAACCTAGAAACCATTCATGTTTAAAATGTCAAAGGCAGCCCATTGATCTCTCTTGAATCTGAAACATTCTGGGATTGACATATTCTGAGTGAACGAGTATGTTTTTAAGACATCACCCAAGCTACCTGCTGGCACAGAACAGACCAAGCCAGATACCTTATCTGGTATCTCTGGTATCTCTGATTGACGCTCCACAATTAGCTTTTCTCCTTCAGCACTCTAGTTGTACCAGTTGCTGCACAAAGAATATCCAACAAAGATGCTGTAGGGCCCAAGTTTCCAAGAAAACCGTATCCTGTATTTCACTCATCCTGAATTTCTCCCCCGCTCCCTTTCACAGGGCAGGGCACTTTTAACTCCAGGCCAGATTTTCACGCATGATTCTCTGATGGAGAGGGGAACACGCAGTACAGAAGCGTTACTCCTTATTTCTGTCACACTCCAGCTCAACCACCTTTTCTATCCGGTGAACTTCATCTTCACAATGTGTTTCCTAGAAGCCAGGATGAGAAGCACCTCATCCTAATTTCCCACATGCAGAGCCACTTTCCTTCCCAAAGTCCTTCAGTCTTTCCTTTGACACACAAAGAATTAAGTTAAAGCTAATCTGAAATTGTAGAAATAGAGTTAGGCTTCTTTAAAATTGAAAACTAGCTTTTCAAACAAGAGGAATGTTTTTACAAATGAAATGTAACCTGCAACTTTTTTTGGCTAAATAATGAAAAACTAAAGTTGCACTTTTCTTCAGCTCCCAGGACATTGAAGTTTTCTGAGTATTTTTTGTTGGCTTGGTTGGTGGAAAATAGGTGGTTTCCCTTCTTCCAATGGAAGAACAAAAAAAGGAAAGGAATGTGCATAGGAAAGAGAAAAATGGAAAAAAGTATTTAAAATAATAATTAAAAATTCACATCCATTTCCTTCTGCACAGTGATTCTTTTCCAGAAAATGCTTACCTGGGGGGTTTGGTGATTCTTGTTGGTAAAGCCTTTCTGCTTCCGGGGGTTTATGGCAATCCTGTGCCTGGCTGCTGAGGTGTCCAGGCAGCCGAGGGGACTGGCAGGGATGGTGAAGTCAACAGGAAGGAAGCTGCTGCCTCGTGAGCCGGCGGCCCCCAGAGTGGCAGAGGATGAAGGACTGATGGGCCTGGAGGAAGCTCCAGAAGGTATCTGTAAAACACAAACGCGTCACTGTAAATTTTGCTTGGCTTCCCCACACCTCTGGAACAATTCCTTTGCTAGCTCACTCCATTTCAGAAGCCTGAAATGGCTGTATTTTTGGACATAAATCCTCACTTTAAAATGCATAGCTAATGTCGTCTTTGCATAGAGATTACTCAATGCTGTGTGTTCAGCTGTGTGTCACCCAAAAGTGAGAAATACCTGTCTCTCCCTCTCCCACAGTAAGAGCCTCAGCTGTTCCCTTCCCAGTTCTTACCTGAAAAACCATTTGCAATATATGTATGCACCAGCAGGAGACACTAGTGCAGTTTTTATAGCTGCCTTTTCATGCCAATAATGTGACACATTGCAGGAATATGTTATTAAAAAGCCACGAAAGTAGCATGGATACTTGCTCCTCATTATCTCTATTTCTAAGAAAGTTACCATAGCCGCTTTGCTCTATTAATATCCATTCTCCCAGAAAAATCAAATGCTTCTCTCCAACAAGTATCCCAGAACCATCTTCCAGACAGTGATGTGGATCTCACCCTCGCAGCAATGGGGAACTAAACAGCAGTAACCTTAGATTATGCTATCAAAAAAAAAGGGTTTACAGAAGTATTTGTAGAGAAACCCCTAAACATGCAGTTTGACTGGTTTTGTTACTGTTACTGTTTTGAAATGTAGACCAGACTTTCTGGAACATTTGCAAAATTTCACAGACATACCAAACAAACTTCATTCAGTATAACATACCTGCTATTTTGGCTTTGGCCATAAATCTAGGTGAAACACAGCCATTTAACTGTGCTTAACATTCAGATTTTAGTTTTGTTTAAGCTTAGGATATAACACAGCATTTAAAAGATGTATGCTGATGAAGTTTTAAAGATAGTGAAAGCATATTCCCATCTGATCTACAAAAACTGTCTAGGTACATTGCTTTGTGTTTAAGGTAGCTAAAATTAATTTCCTTATTCTCCATTGAATTTTTTTAGTTCCTAGATCTGAAATAAACCACAACAGAATGTATTATGACAGATACAGACTCTTCTCATGAAAAATTTACACATTGTGAAAGACAGAAAGAAGAACACAGCTAGTAAATAAGCTAGCTATTGTTATAATTCTACAAGATTAATGATAAACCTGTAAGGATCACTAGAACTTATAAAAATAGTAATATTGTTACTCATTTCTACATACAAGTTCTTCTGCCTTTCAATTATAAAATTACAGATGTGCTTATTTAATATAAAAACCCTGAAGCTAGTATCTGAGCTATTGCTGTACATAAATGGCAAATTCCCTACTCCGCTGCGGATTCAGGATATTTTTTTCTCTGACCACCGACTGACACTTGGTAACTTTTCTCAAAGTCAGTGGAGCACACACAGGATTTCCACACCAGTGTTTTAAGTGTTTTAAATTTGGTGTTTCTTGGTTATTGCACAGTTACAGGAGCCTGCACAAGGAGAGTACTGCAGCTAGGAGGCCCATTTCCTAAAGAATGTTTGTGCCAAAGCACTGTCCTCAGCCCCACAAGCTGAGACCCTGTTTTGCTTTTAATCAGTCTGGGTTGAAGATGCCAACAAGGAAGTTAGATTTCCATAAAGGCTGTCTGGCAAAGGCAGGGTAATGCTGGTTAACGTCTCTGTGAAGTCACTTGCTGCTCGCTTTGAGCGATAGCTCACATTTAGCTTTAGATTAGTCAAAAAGTGGGTATTTATAAATGTGGAAGGCGCTGAGAAGTTACATGGGTGACACATCAGGGTTTCACACAGAGGTGACAGCAGCATGAAGTTCTTGGAAAATCCAGTGAAGCAGCACAGGGCAAAGAAATGAAGTAACTACCATCTGCAGCAAGATCAATGTAAACCACTACACTGTGTGCAACTTCAGATTGCTTAGGATCAAATCCTCTTTTTCCTTTACTAAGTATACAACATTGTTAAATGGAATAACTGGTATAGATTTCTTGGTGCTTTTCACAATTTTCCTCATCTTTGGGACAAGGTTATTCAGTTTAACAACTTGTGTTCTGCTAGCTCAAATCCTGGTATTACATAAATAGTTTCAAAAGCTACTGAAAAAAATGATGATTATTTAGGAAAAGGATTTTTATTTTAGATAAACATATTGGCAAGATTTCTGCTAAGCCAAACTGCTGACTAAGAAAAATATTTGGGTAAAGAAACATACACGGTACTGTAGAGAAGCTAGCCAGATTCCCAGTGAGTTGGGGAGAAAAAGGAAAATCCTTTAAGTGGGGAATTCTGTGCAATATAGAAGAAAGAAAAAAATTTCTCCTGTCCCTGTCTGTCTTTCTCATAGGAGATAAGGTTGTAAGACTGAAAGAGCTCAAAGACTTCAGAACTGGATAGAAAAGGGCTTTTTGCATTGTAAGGAAAAAACAGTATGCAGGCTTACAAAATGGAGCATTTTAGTCAAAATATAAAACGGGAGATGAGTTAATAAAACGTACATTGAAGTAATGATAAAATATATACAAGAAGTTATTAAAAATAATGACAATCCAAGTTACCCAGATCACTTGGGCCTCTAGAGTTGTGTGACTAGTAGTCTACTATGAGGGGGAGACATTGCTTTATCTTTCTATCCCTAAAAGCAAAAGATCTAGGAATGATTGAGCAGGAAAGTGTCTGATCTCAACCACGGACAGGAAAGTTGAGCTGGTCTTGCCCAAAGGTTGCTCTCTCCCTTTGAGAAGGCTGGCCAAAGACAGAGTGAAAGGGAAAGCTTCCTTAGCAGCGGGGTTGGCACTAACTGTTTAACCCTCAAGATGTTGCCCTGGCTGCTTTAGGCCCTCTTTGTCAGGAAGGAATCTTCTAGGTACCCTGTTACCTTCCCTTTACTTGTGGGCTATTCTCAGTTTCACAAAGGGTTAAACTGAGTTCTCTCTGGTGAGCTTCTCAAACAGGGATTCAGTATGGAGGACTGCAAAGCTTGGGCCAAAAGGCCCATAACTGTTCTGGACCCATAAATATTCCCCTTCTCAGCTAAATGGCAGATCATTTTGCTTATACAATTGCAAGGGCTATCCCATGAATCGAATCAGCCCTGTTGGCGTGGTGGCTGCCTTTGTCACTGGCATTTGAAGACTCCACTGGCATAACTGTGGTCTGACTGGTCTTTCAGACATTATATTAACACTGGAGAAAGGCAATATAAGCAAACCTTGCAGTCCTGCCTTGAAAACATGAGATGGGCAGGAACTCAACTCAGCTTCAAGCAGCAGGGACAGTCAAGGTGAAGGTCTCCTAGGCTCCTCTGCAAAAATATGACCTCTGCAAATTTTTCCGAGCTGGTCAAGGAATAGACTGTGTTGGTCTGATAGCAGAACCTGCTGCTGCTGATGGTCACTTATCATCCAAAGAAAACCGCAAATGAACACGTTTTTCCTGTGGAATACCTGGTGTCAAAAAAGGGCTAATCCTGCAATTATTTCCCATGATAAGAGAGATGCAGGGCATTGCTCACAAGCCACTGCTGATGGGCAGGTGTTATTAAGCTATTACTGCTGTTGGGTATTGGGACCCTGGGACATGGAAGCGGAATTGAAGTGCTTTGCCTTGTCCAATTTTCTGTTGTGTAACTTTACAGATTCATACTGTGTCACAGAGCTGACTATGTTGTTCGCACAAACCACTTACCCGTAGATTTCTGCCTCTCTTTATTTGGTTCTTATTCAAAACTCTGTGAAAGGTACATTTTCAGTATCATTTGCACCACTCTGGACTGTTCATGAATTGTTTGCTAGGATACGTTGTACCCAGAATAGATTAAAAAAAAAAAAGATTATTGTACTGGCTCCATACAGACAACACACATGCTGTCTCAGGAAAGTTTATTAGCAGGAAAAGTAGCTATTTACCTGTTCATCTTCACTGTCTGTCCCGCCTAAACTCAAAGAGCTATGACGCTGAACAGGGTTGGAGGACTGTGGGATAAAATAAGGAAGAGGGTAAGTCAAGGGAAGTATCACATTGAATTATCTGGGACTGGATATCCAGTGCTAATTATGAGAAAACACAAGAGGAAAGATAAAGGAAGGGTCACTGAGTCCCTGTGTCACAGAGTAGGTTTCATTTGTTTATTGGGGATCAAACATAAAGTAGAGGAGCTTTATCCTGCTATGAGATATGCCATGAAGGTTGACCACATGAGGCAATACATTTTATAAAGTTGTTTTGGCTTATTGTTTTAAGATCTTCAAACTTACAAATGCTCACATGCTCACTCAAGTCCAAAATCACGCATCTGCTGCAAGAAGGCAATTCCTAAGAAAGCAGGTAACCCAAACCCCCTCTGAGTTCCATCAGGACCTGTTCTCCTCAGGATTGTCACTCTCCTGTCAATATTGCCCTGTTTTGGGGCTATTTAATTCAAAAAACAGTAATTGTTTAAGATTATCTTGCAGTCCTCATTATTTTTGTTTTCCTCACTAGCTTTGAAACACCCAAAAACTCTTCCCCTTTCACAGGTGCAGGAAACTGCCAATCTCTCCAGCTCTTTAAAGCTGGAAGACATGGGAAGTTTGTGCAGTGTGAGTACCTCAGCTTGTTCTCAGACTGGAAGTGGAACAGTCACAGTAACACAACACTCACCTGCGAATAATTCACTTTTTATGCTTTCTGCCATACAGCCCTGCCAGGAGAGACTGCCTTGCCCGAAGGCACTGAGAGTTGTCATATCAACTGAATTTCTCTCCTCTTTCCCTAACGATACAGGTCACAACTGCCCCAGCACTGGTCTACATAAAAGCATATAAAATTGTACTCAGAAGGGGTCTTTGTAAGGCCACTTCCTAGGTATCCCTCACAGTGACAAAGTCCACAATCCACCTAGCTAATTTGTTCTAGTTCTGACTGATCTGTACCATCAGATTTTATCACAAGCAAGCAAAAAGGTCTTCCCCTTCTCCAAGCAGATTTTATCTTTTCTGTACAGGTGGTCACTAAAGTGACATAATGATTATACCTTGCTTGGTGAATCTGTCAGAACTTCATGAAGGGTTGAAATTTCGGGAGGGCTTCTAGGTAAACCATCATCTTCAGAAACAGCACCTGCATCTTCCAGTTTCTTTCCAGTTATAACAAGAGGAGGCGATCCAAGCCTGATGTTCTGCTGCAACTGAAGCTGTGGTTGAAAAGAAATTTAGAATATAAACTTTCAATGGCATTATTTATAGGGGACATTTTGGACACTTCTATCGTAGTTGCTCCCATTAGGCATGCAGAATCTCTTAGCCAATAGAAATACTTGAAGAAACAGGCCATTTACAGAAAATAGCCATTAATAAAATTTTATTTAGTTACATTCATCAAGGACCCATCATCAGAACTGGTTTCGGTACAAAATTAAAATCAAAATCAGGTTTACTTGGTAAGTTACCAAAGACAGAAATTTCACCATTCCAGAAAATGTGCAGCAATTTAACTCAGTTTAAATTTAAAACTTTAAAAATTCTAGGTTTAAGTATTCTTTAAATAATTAGATGTATCCAGATGTCCAAAATAGTCACACAAAGTATTGTCAGTCAGCAGTTTATGGGGTCAGCTTTCCTTCACAAAGCCCTTCGAAATATTGAGAGCTTGTCACCACCCTCTCCTGCACAAGTAGCTGATCCCACTTTTTATACAAAGACAATTTAATTAAATTTCTGGTCCACCCTAATGAATCGCTCGTTAATTTTCCTCAGCGTCACATCCTGGTCCTGTCTACAGCAAAAATGATAACGGCAGCCAGGAACAACTTTGTTTGTAAAGGAGTATGGGGATTCTTTTCCAAGATTGCACAAAAGAATGCTCTGGCAGGCCCTGACCCTAGAAAAATAAAACAAAGTCTGCAACCTCACAAGCAGCCAGATGTTCCCTCAAACTAAAAAAGTTCAGATCTCAGGAAACACCATTACTAAAATTCTTGGCTTAAGTCTGTTGGCTATGTCAAAGCTGGAATAGAAACAAGGTCTGAACAGAAACTTTGTCCTTCAACTAAAAACATCTCTACTGCATATTCCCAAGTTAAATATGCAGACTTGTTTTTCTGTTTCTTTGCTTATTAAAGTAGAATGGGAAATTCTAGGCTAATTCTGCATTCTTCTGCAAGCTATGCATTCATTTATATCTCTGTAAAATAGATCTAAATAGCTGCCATTCTTATTCAGCAAGATTCACTTGGAATGTAATTCCTACAGATCTAACAGCCACACAGGGCAGCACAATGTCAATCTTTTATACACCAGTCAAACAGTTTTCTTGCCCTCTTACTCACAACAATCAAAGAAGTATCACCAATACGATCTGCAAAAGCAGGACTGATGACAAATTGCACAAAGATTGCAATATATAGGCAAAACAAGACGTACAACATACCTGTGCACTTCATGGGAAGGAAAATACAGAAACTCAATTTTGCTTTTCCCTCTTTTCACAACTTCCCATCTTTGATTTATTAAATTTATTATATGCAGACAGCAAAGTGTTGTGGGAGAAACTCTGAATTTACAGTCTTCTGGTAGAAGGTAATTTACATTGCTAAGAAAATAACAGCTTTTATTAGTGCCTGGCTTTTATTCTGAGAAGAGTCAAGCTCACAGAAAAAGGCTGTCTTTTATGGCTATAAAAATAGTGCTGGCAGTATTACATTACCATGCAGGATGATGGAGGGATGAAGAGAGGGGCACAGTGGACTCGAGATAGCATGAAAAGAGCTTTTTTTCCCCAACCAAGTTCTGTCATATATAAACATGATTTCTCCTGCTACTCCTATTGTTATACAAAAAATACTCTGAACTGAAGCTTAGCCTATTTTGCAGTCTTATGGAGGAACAAGTCCCTCTGTGCATCTTTTATTTCTTAACATGTGATGCAATTGTGTTTTGCAACATGAAGCTCACACTGAGCAAAGGAAGAATTTCAATGGCCTTTGGCTGCCTTATCAACAGTTTGTTTTCAGTCTCTGGAAAAATCTTAAACTTTTATCTCAGTGCTCTGAGCTGGGCACTTATTTAAATGCAATTAATATAACCAACAGTTGATAAGGGAGCTGTCAAAGAGGGTTCAGTATGTGCCATGGAAGAAGGAAATGACCTAGCAGAATACAGTATCCTTTGCTGGCAGAGATCGGAAGAATAATGATATAAATAAAACTGTCACTAAGAGTGCCCTGACATATCCATCATCCCACACACTTACACAGCTGCTGGTGCTAGCATGTAGAGTGAAAACATCATAGCCAGAACTGCCAAAAAGAATAACATATAAATAATATATAAAAGATAACAGTGTAAGGGACAAGCTACGGTATAAATAAATGGCCTTAACCCAAAAGCAGTATGAAGCAGTTACGAAGAATGGAAATCCCATTGGAAGAGGACATGCTCATTAAGGAAAGTTTCCAAGAGTCCATGAACTGGATTCATGTCACTCGCATGAGACCTGGGCAAGGTTGAAGGTACCAGGACTGCTCAAAGAGGCAGCTTCCAAGAGGCAGAATAGACCCAAAAGTAGTAAACCTGGCTTTGGACACTTTAGTCAAGAAAGTTTTAAGGCAAACAGCAGAGGAATCAAGCAACAGAGTTTCCTAGGAGACAGCTACTACAAAGCAGCACCATGAATGAGGGGAAGACATTCTCACCTGCAAAGTTTTCACTCTTCCATGTATGTTTTCCTGAGACAACCTGTCACCTGCCACATTTCCTGGTGCAGACTCAAAAATGAAGACGCTGTCATGGGACAAGGCTTTGTTTCCCATGCTTCCTTTGGACCTGGGAAGGAAGGAAGAGTGGTCAATGCACTGGGTACAGCCCTCCAACACTTCCCTGCACTGCTTCACCAGGGTAGAGGGATCATAAAGAGGCCAGGGTGGGACGCATCTCGCTTAACTTCAGATTTCTGCATGTTAGCTGTCCAAGATAGTCACTGCTAGCTCCTTTTATACTCAGAAGGGAGGAAGAAACACTTTTTAGGATGCTGATCAAATGCAGGTGTCTCTTTTCAGATGTACTCAGCATCTGCATTGAACACAGAGGCCAGTCTCTGTGGACTAGAGAGGGACTCCAGGGTGATTAGGTCACCCGTTAGTGGGAATATGCTTAGCATGAGACATTCAGGATACAATCTCTGCAGCCTGGTGTGTGTCATACCTGCCAAAGATTGTGGATTATTTTTCCCCTTCTTGCAAATGCGGGCAGAAAATATAATTCCACTACATTAACAAATTTGATTCAAATCCTCTCAGGTCCAGCAATAAAAACAGTTCTGTTCACCTGTATCATGAACATCGCCAGATCCCAAGCATATTAAAAAATGTAGACGGGGCAAGTGTCCATGGCCACAGTTACATACCTATCCATGGCCATGTTAAAGTACCCAGGTAAGATATTCCTGGTCTGCTTCTGTGGCCACTGGGTGTTCAGCTGTTAACTGAGTTGTAATCAACTGAGATCGATTGGGGTTGGGCTATTAGATTGTGCAGGGCAAATTTTGCACTCGGGTGGCACGACAAGGAAGGCTTCAAATCTTTTATTCACCAAGTTTCACCAGCATAGGCAGGCACTGTCTGTACATTACTTTGTCCAAAAGACCACAAGGATGGCCTCTACCAGGATTTCATTCTAGCACTTAACTGGAAAACAACAGACAATACTCTCATGTTGTTGGCTGCCAGCCTCGTAACCCACAAGTTACAAGGATTCCTTGGCTCAGCAACCATGCAGGCAATGCTCATTGCCTCTGAAAGTTTGACTCTGGGTAACGGGATGATTAGGAACAGAACTCTGACAAGGAAAATCCAGTAAGTCTAACACTCTTCTGCAAGGAAATCAAATAGAAGAGGTCTCTGCTATTTGCCTAACCCCAGATTCTCTCTTTATTTAGAAGAAAGCCCTGAAAGACTGTGAACTTTCATAAAGTAAATACACTATGTAAAAAACCCCAAACAAATTACTCTTTTTTCTCCTGCATCTCCTTTCTTTATATCTCCGGAGACAACATCTCCTTTGACTGCTTG
Organism: Calonectris borealis; assembly: GCF_964195595.1. Classification (NCBI taxonomy): domain Eukaryota; kingdom Metazoa; phylum Chordata; class Aves; order Procellariiformes; family Procellariidae; genus Calonectris; species Calonectris borealis. The sequence goes on from NC_134324.1 coordinate 17,101,953, forward strand.
ATTAACCCTCCTGTTGCCCCAAAGGTGTAGTCAATCAGTATACAGCTATGCCGAGTCTCACAGTAGAGCAAAATAAATTTGCTCTATGTTTATGTTGTGTCGAAGACAATCTGAGCTCTTTCTCTCACAGCACACGTCAGAGTTCGTGTTTCCTCCCATTGTATGTAATAGTTAATATCTGTGTTAGTTTATAGGACAGCACTTCTACACACAAGTAAGGCACTTGCCTTATTTCATCATTAGAATGAATGAAGCCATCCCATCTTTTTGTGTGTTTGACTTTAGAGTCCTTTTCAGCATGAAAGACACTCTATATGGGCAAGACATAATTTTACTGCATTCAGAAAGACAGTGTCATGCAACTTATTTACTGTAATGTATATTCATTATTAGTTGACATATTTTATTTACTACAAAGAATGCATGTGCATCAGGATGTATTAACCTTTTTAATTGGGGATCTCCTCACTTCCTTTACTTGGAATTCTTTAGCAATAAGAGCTGAGGTTTCCTTGTTCTTGAGACTGCCAGATCTGTTTCTTTCTTTCTCTCTCTGCATATGTATCATATGTGTTTTCAAGAGAATTACTGTATTTTCTTCTGGCAGTCACAAAAAGAGCATTGGATTAAATATAGAATTAACTGCAGCTTTAGTATAGATGAGTCTCTTATGTGCAAATATACATTCATGTGTAATTCCAGGCAGTGTATATTTGCGCTGAAGCTAAAGATGCAGTGTTAGCTAAACCCCCAGATGTTTTAGCCACTGTATCTCCATGCTGATTTCCCTATACAAATGCTCAATTCATTTATGTGTAGCAACACTTGAGCTGCTATGACTGAGGAAATGATGGGACCCTACAGCCAGCAATAAAGCCACTCCTAAACTCACCATGGCCTGTGCTACCTTCCACTTCTTATTGCTGCAACCCCACTCCTTTTATTAGTGTTTGAGGTAGGGGGAAGAAAAGTGACACAATTCCTTCAGGCAGCCACTCTCTCAAGAACAACTGCAGCCTGCCAAAGGAGTGAGCGTTCATTACAAAGACCAGGACAATTTTACATCTTGTCCCAGCAGTTTTTCCTGCTCAAAGCGTTTCAACTGTAATAATACCCAATTTGGGTCCCAATTTTCCTCTCTGTAAGGTCTTTTATCCTTTTGATGATACAGACAAGAAGTCATCCATGGCTTTAACTTTGCCATCAAGGTTTTTCCATTTCCATTCAAAACTCATGCCTCTCAGAAGATAAAGAGGCTGTGGCACATAATGACCCCTTCCCCTTCACAGATGCCCAATCCCATTGATTCCCTACAGCCCCTTGACATCTGGGCACATCCCTTCGGCGGTTACAAGAAGCATTTGGCACATCTAGGGTTTTGGTCTCTGGTTAGCATTCAGAAAAGTTACATTTTAAAAAAATTACATGGTTTAAAAAAAAAAAAAGGAAAAAAAGAAAACCAGTGCTTCTGCCTCAAGAACAAACAAACAGCAGCATTGTTCTAGGATAGGTTTTGATGTTCTGCATGCCAGAAATTGCAAAGCTCAGGGCCCTGCTATAAACCCTTCACAAGTTGTATTTACACTGGCTTTCAGGATCAGGTTTTCCAAAGGATTATGTTGTTCAGTCTCTCTAGGTACTTACAAAACGTGCTTATGCCATGCAGGATCTGGACATGATAGGGTTTTCAAATAGCACAAACATATCTCCTAATTTTTTTAGATAGTCCATCTAATCCTATCTCTAAGGGAAAAAACAAAAGGGTTTTACTCACTTCCTGATCTCTGATCTTGCAAAACAGTTCATAATCACTGGAGGATAGTGCTGAGGTAAACAGCAATTGGACTTGAAGTACTTGGTTAAGGGCAAGAGAAAGAGTTCGCACCCACACTGCCTCTGGAGCAGACAGCTGATTTTAAGCCAGATCCCTCCTATGGGCTGATGGGGTAAGCTCAGCTGTTCCTAAGCTTTTTGGACTGGGTTAGCTGAGTCACTCTAATTCCCTTTACCCCAGGGGACTGGTTGTGTGGTCAGTTACTCTGTTGCTGTTATGCTAACAAACAAAATAAAGAGATTGTTGTTTCATTCCCAGATAATTTCCATGATGCAGTTGCATAAACACAACGGAGAGAGTGGGGAAAGGTGGGGCAAGGAGGAACAAGCACCCGTGAGAAAGTAACATCTATAAGCTGTTCCACCAGAAGAAACGTAGTGTCCAGCTCCACCAAATGCCTTATTTGATGATACAAAGCATTTGGCAGCAATGCTGATTTCAGCATGTCCCACTCTAGTCACTTATTCATGCCCTCTGCCAGTGCCACACCTGTCCAATGTCCCCTCCAACAAAATACTGCAAACCATAGGATGTGGCCGGTGTTTTGTCACACTTTGTTAGTCTGCAGCTCCAAAACCCGAGGCCTAGGGTAATCCAAAGACAGGCCTGGCTGAGTAGCTAACAGTATGAGGAGGGTAGAGAGTTGGAAAACAGCCGAATTATAGGTTGCCAGATACCGATCCATGACTCCCCTGGTGAGAGACATAGCCATGTTCAGAGGGTTGTCCCACCCCAGATTCAGTCAGAGACGAGCAATGGAAATGTCATGTAGCTTGATGGTCTAAGGTTATCAGTGAAGCAGCGTTAGCAGTGCAAGCTAGTAGCTTGTATTACACTAACTAAAAAAGGACAAGTTTTTGAACTAACATCTTCCAGGGATCAGAGAAGGACTTGCAAACCTCACTCACATGCACAGCCCTTCAGGGGTAGCAGACACAAAACTAGAGGCCTTCAGTTATTATCTATACTTAAAAGGCTATGTAAGAAAGTTAAAGCAGCAATCTCATACTGATAATACAAAAATACTTCTTTCCCTTTAACCCAGCCATGACGGAGGGCATCATTTATGCTAAAAAATAGCAACTTAACTTCACGCATATTCTCTGTACTAGTGCTACTCAATCATCCTCCTCTTGTGAAGTTGCTGCTGATCAGACCTTCCAGGACGGATTTCTAACACTAAAACCAATCAAAACAATCTGGGCTATCCGCAGTTTTAGACTAAGGGGTTGGGTCACCCCTGCCCCTGGCTGCCCTCCCCCTCCTCTCCAGGCTGGCTTTTGAAGCACTAGCAAAGAAAGAGGAAATTCCTGGAATTCCTTCATCAGCATTAGGGCTTGTTTTGCACAAACTTGAACAGAGGTTGCTCCTAAGGGGCCAACTCATGCTTTCATCCTACTGCTGTGAGAGGTCCGCTTTTATTTATTTATTTTCCTTCCCCGCCAGCTTACCCAGCCTCCTTCGGTGAATGAAGTGCAGTAGTGTCGAGCACAGAGATGCTGACATCGCTGCTGGACTGGCTAGGTTTTAAATTACTCTCCCCCCTGGGAGGTGGAGGCTCTTTCCTTTTCTTCTTGGCAAAGAAGTTCTTGAAAGTCTGAAATTTGGATTTTTTCTTTCCTGCAACATGAGAAAAATGAAAATTTATGGAAGTTGGAGGTGTTGCTTAGCTTGGAGAATGTTATCACTTAAATTCTGGAGGAAGCCTCAAAGCTAGAGCAGTCCATTCAGTTTTAGTCAGCTCCTTTGTAAATAATTCAGTGCTGGAGTCCAGTGAAAGGTGAAGCTGCAGTTCTTACATTCGCTGCCTATAAAGCAACACTGGCATTAAGCTGACAATAGTGGTGCCTACTTAGGTTCCAGTTTATGAAAAATACACCTTACATAGAGAATGTATCTACCTACAACTGAAGAGTGATCATGCCAATCATATTTGATATATTTTCAATAAAAAAAATTGATGTCAATGTCTAACTCTCGTCGTTTTTTACTTAGCTCAGTTTAGTTCTTCCTTCTCTTTACGCGGTGCTGTAAGGAGACAACACCTGAAGGATATTCAATATTTGGGAAAAAGATTGAAACTGGCAAAAGAATTTATAAACTCTAAAACCAAAATATCTGTTTCCACATTAAACCACTGCCCCAAAATAAAAATCAACAACTCCTCCAAGGACAATGGAGCAAACTTAAATTAAGACACTGCCCTGCAGGACATGAAACCTCCAAACATAGCAGCCCAAGAACACAATTAGAAACCTGTTAATCTGATTTCAGATTTTCCACTGTCCAAATGAAAAGAAATACAAAAAGAACAAAATAAACCATACAAAACATCTCTGACTTCTTTCATTTTTAATAACCTAAGATACTTAAACATGCTTATTTATATTTTCTTTCAGCACACAAGTGCTGCATTTTGTCACTGACCCTCACATTGAGGGGTTAGTTTGGAGTGGTTTGGGCCAAACTATTGTACTAAGACCCCTGTGATTGACTTAAATACATATGCAGAGCAATAACATCACTGCATATCTGAGCCAAATTCATTGTTCAATTAATACTTTACAGCAGTTGGCATAATAAATGCCCACAGCTGGGGGATTCTTCATAAGCAAGGCATTATTTCAACACAATTATTGTCTTCTCCCAGCAACAATTTAGTTGGTGATGCTCTGTCTCAACGTGTGCCCTGTACGTGTAGGGATCTCTGCCAACGGGCCTTATCTGGGCTGAAACTGTGCCACCGCACAGCTGCATCAGACAGCAGCCACTTTGAGAAATAAACAATGAGACTGGGATCTACTCACCCTGTCTCCTCCCTGCTCTCAAGACCAGTGCCAGCACCTTGCATCAGGACATACAAGGATGCTGCTATGCTGTCCGGCATGGACTGATGAAACGGCTACCTCTCTGCAGAGCAGTAGCAGCCAGGGAAGACCTGCACATTGCTTTTCAAGTGACTCGGGCTGTCACTGAGACTAAATTATCTTTCAAACCGTGTAGAGCAAAACTATCAATGGAGTCCCACTCATCTGAATAATAATGGGATGTGGCGGTCCTACGGAGGGTTTATCGGTGGAAGACCTTTTTATCTTCCACTGCTGCTTATCAGGCAGTAAGCGAATGAGAAAGTCACAGAAAACATACAGGTTATATTGCCTGCCCCAGACTACAGAGCTGACCCCAAGGCTTTTAGATTTGTTAAGACTCTCACGGGGCTCAATGAGTTTCATGCTGCGCCCATAGCAAGAACTGGTAAGAGAAGACAGGTCACACAACAACCAGAAGACCATAGTGCCTCTCAAATAAAACAAGCGTGTTGAGTGTTCTTTAGAGAGTCCTTAGAAATGCCTCCCTACCATTACTGCCATTCACATCAGCCATCAGACAACGTATATGGTATTCTCCCAGGAAACTTGTCAAAACTGAGTTGGTTTATTTTAGATGAGCAAAACAAAAGATTAAAAAGTGACCCAAAATTATCAATTCAGCAATGTCTGCTAACACAGTCTAATGACTCAAAGAACAAAATGGCAGACTTTGCTACATGCAGAGCGCTCTGCAACTTAAGGGCAGTCTAAATGAAAAACAAGGACATTGTCATGTACACTGGTCAGCTGACAGAAAGCAAGTTCTATTCTAGTGCAAGTATTACTGATGAGCCTAATTAGATGCTGGTATTTCAAGAGAACCAGGGGAATGTTTAAAAAAAAAAAAAAACCACAACACAGTAACAACAAAAAAAGAAGTGATCCTATGGACATTTAAGAGAAACAGAAATAAATCCTACCACAAAGGATAACATTGCCGAGATACTACTCCAAATACTTGTTTAGATCAGAAGTGGTGCTAACTTTAGAATGGAGCCCATGGAAAGGATTTGCAAACACTGCCAATGAGTAAACCTCAGCTGGCACGGGACAACACTCGGGTATCATTGTGCAACAGAGAGTCCTCTGATGCAGACACTGCCTTCTCTAGCCTCTAATTTATTACTGAAGTACAGGGCACACCCCCTCCAGCAATAATTCCTCTTCAGCTGTGCTCTGCTCAGCTGCATGCCTTCAGCTGTTTCAGATGCATGAGAAAACAGTAAGTTTCCCTGCAGTTCCAGAAGATGGGCACTTGCCATAGTATCACGCAAAAAAAGATAAAATCATTACTAGACACTTAGTGCTGCATGCAGATGAAAACTGTGGGACTGCTCTATGTGAGAGCATCTGGCAATAAAGACACGGTTCAGAAAGACGGTGTTCATATTCGTTTCCTGCTGCGAACAGTTGTGCGCTGGTTTCACACACTGTTAAAAGGATGCCACATTTAATTTAAAGGTGCCTACATTTCAATGCACTGTGAAGTAGCCCAACATATCACTAAATTGGTAAAGTGCTCTATGATACTTGAACTAATAATATACAAGAGGATCTTATTACTTAAAATGGAAAAAATCCATTGCATAACAAAAATCCAGTCAAAGCAAGGAGAGAAAATCCAAGCTCAGACAATTATGCCTATTTCCCCTTCACCCACTGATGAATAATGACTCATGATTTTTGAATTCTTACAGTTACCAATCTTCTATTTTATGGCATGAGAAATAAAAGATTCAATTTAAAGACTACTGCCCTGAAAAGCAAAAGCCTTCCCAAAAATCAGTTGCTTATGCTAACTATGATTTAGCCCACTATAACAGAAAAGGAGCAGGAGTAAGCATTTTGCTTTCTCTGTAAAGTTTGTTTATTGCATATTTTTTACTGTTTGTGTACTGCCTATTTCATTGTTTCTCCTGTGCACAGAGAGAATTAATGCTTGTCTTTCTGCTCTTTGCATGGTTCTTCCCTATAACAAGATAGAAGAGAAAAAGATGCTTTTTCCAGTGCCAAATTGAGACTGTAAAAAGCATAGAGAACATCTGATTTGGGAGCTCAATTATCATATTTAAATTAAACAGTTAATTTTGGGATCTCCTATGCTCTCTGACTTCCTAAGGGGCATTCAGGACACATTTTCCATTTTTTTCCGCAAATCCAAGGACTAGATACTTTCACCAATAAAAACACATGATAAAAAAATCCCACAGAAAATACCATGATTCTAGCTTAATAAAAAATACCTGACATTGCCAGAAAGGCAATTAAATCATGGAATTCAGTAAGGCTAACATTGGGTGCTGACAGTTTTTGGACAGTGACCTGGTTACTGCCATCAAGAAGGAGCAGCATGCACTGGAAGCCCTCTACTACTAGTCAGACAATAAGGTAAACCTCAAGAAATTAATCTAATTGACTAGACTGTGAAGGCTGGGAATTTAAGCCTCCTAGAGCCTTTACATCACGAGCCAGTTAAAGCTATGAAGAGGAAGAGGTGAGGCAATCCTACATTACATGGGAAGTAAACAAAAGATCCTGAAAGGGCTTTATCCAGGTCCAGTCAAGTGTCTTTTGAATACTTCAGCAATAGCACAGCAGCCTTTAACTTTTTTAAATTTTGGTTCAGTTAGAGATAGAAATATTCCTGGTGGTTTTAGAGCCAACACTTAAAACCATCTCCTGCCTTCCCTGTCATCTGGGTCAGAATTTGATCCATTTTCTGAATCTTCTAGTGAACCCAAGTACAAAATTTGCATGCATGGGTTTCACACAAGTTCACCGGTGTGCTACGGATAGCACTGGACTATGTGATAAACCAGATTATAAATTTAAGAAACCAGCCGCTGCTGAGCATCCATCATTACACTTTCTTCACCCCATCTATCTGCCATGCAGAGTTCAACTAACAGTCACTTTGCCATTTGCTTCCCTCTTTTACCAATATTCTGATGGTGGCGAACGTATTATTTCTAAAGGATAAAGCAAGATACCTTTGAAACACAAACACTTAAGACGATTGCGAGACGTTAGCCAAAGAAGAGAAAAAAAGAAATCAAGTGATATGACAGCCACTTCTCCTGAAATAGCCTCAGCCACGATGCTATTCTTTATATTCACCTATCTCCTCAAGAATAGTCTGAACACTGGCAACTTCCAGGGGGGACTTCCTTTAATTAAGACGACTCTTTGGCATAAGTAAGATATTTTTCTTTCTTGCCTATTATTCCATTCCCTCATGGCTGTTTGCATCAGCCCATGCCACTAGATTAAAGAATAGGTAACAAATGGTTGTCTGTGGCCAGAAGCAGAGAATGAGGCTGCAGTTGGGGGTACTGATACAGCTCCCACAGACAGAGGCTGGCTAATAGGCTCAGCTCCCAGCTCTGTAAGATCCATCAAAGCAGGCACAACAATCAGCCCTTCAAGCTCTAATGTCTTGTTTTTGAAAATCCAAGCCAGAATCGGAAGAGAATATCCTCCACCAGGTTACGACCCTCCAGTACTGCACATTAAAAGATCCTTCCCCTAATATTGCCAGCTGACAAAACCACACAGATTTTTTTTTACACTACAAAAAACAAAACAACACTGCAAAAAAGTCACTACAAACTCCCCGACCTGACGAAAATAAATCTTGACTTCCAAATCAGCTATACATTCAGAGAAAATCTGCTTACCTGTGCACTCTTCAACTGTGTCTCCTGTTTCAGGTGACTGTGTGACCTCTGTCAGCCCCGTAGCCATGATATAGTCACTGAAATAGAGATTAAAGGATCAGTTAAATTTTAGTCCACCTTCCCAGCAGAATATGGCCCTACCCAGCATGCAGAAAAAACATGGCTGGATCCTTTCTGAAACTGCATACCCAAATGCTGATCACAAACATGGCTTGCACACTTTTTTGCACTTCAGCCACAGAAATTTTCCTCATTTTTCAGTAACACTTATTTCTCCAGCCCAAACTAACAAACTAGTCTAATTTCTTGCCAGTACCTCTCTCTTTCAGAAACCAGGATCAAAGTTTGCATCAATGAAAGATGTCATTAAACTTGCTCAGCGAAGACTGTAATGCTTCCCAGTCTCAAAATAATGAACTTTTATGATTGCTCTTTGCTAGAGAGTGACAGCTCCGTGCTACTGTAAAAAACATCTTAAGTAAGTGCTCTGCTGCCGAGAGTTCATGTATTACAGTGTCCTCCAGCAGGCACCAGGCTAGTCTGTCAGCATTATTAAAATTAGTTAAGCATCAGCACTGAAGCATCATCCTAGGCTATGCTACATTTGTGGAAACCAATAGATCAAATTTATTTTGGATCCAGTGCAATCAGCTTTTAGCCACAAGCTTTGAAACCTTATCGCAAGCAGGGCTATTGATCAACCAAATTAGCTGATGGCATCATCTTCCTTCCCGATGAAAACAAAAGTTCAGCCTAGTTTTAAGATCATTCAATGTTAACTGGCTCCACTTTGTATTTTCCAAGACTCCTAAATGGGTGTCTGTCAGAGACAAAGGAATTAAGCAGCAGACCACAAGAGTTACAGTACAAATGTCAAGCAACAATGGAAATGTGACAGTTTAGCAGGGCAGCTCATAAATGCTGTCCTTTGTTATGGAAGATATCTAGGTGATACGTTTACATAGTTAACAGTTCCAATATGCTGTGTCAGGACTTAAAGAGTAAGAAATCTTTACAAACAAATTAAACTACCAGAAACAAACCCTGCTCCCTTTTCTGCATAGACCTCATCCAACAATTCTCCACCTCAAAGTGGTATAACAATACTGCCAAGTAAAGTATCTCAACAGCAAGCAAGATTATGATTTTATACTAATTTGGCCAATCACTAAACTATTCTATTTCTTCTGTATCACCCACACATTCTATAATCTGACATGCCGAAAAGCACTGGACTTTCCGATGAGCCCACATTCTCAGATAACCTTAAAAGATAAAGTGCACAAAATCAGAGGCAAAGGCGATGCGACTGTCAAAAAAAAAAAAAAAAGGGAGCAGATCATGGAGGTAAAATAGGCAGGGCTCCTGCGAAAAAACAGACCGCGGAGTAAGCTTTCCCTGTACTGGCCACACAGATATGCCAACTGCCATGCTGCTGAACTGTAGGTAGAAACAGAGGAGATATAAAACAAAAAAACTGCAGTCTAACAGATCATCTGTGAGCAGTGAACACAAGAGTGCATTAATACATTGTAGTTCCAACCAATCTCATCTCAACTTGCTAAAACCAGCAAAAAAGTCATTGCAGTGACCAGGACTTAATGATACCTTTTCTAAATAGGATGCACTGAGGATGTTTTTGAAGCAATTGTTAGACAATATTGAGAAGCAACAAAAAATAAGACTTTTTGGATTATCATAGCCATTCAACTCTTCGCCCTTTTTTCCCCATGCCTCATCAATTATCTATGAAAATGTCTGCATTTCCTGCATATTTCGATTAAAGTGGTCACCAGCAGACTTCCTCATAGACTCTTTCTCTGTATTAAAAAGAAATTCAGTTCCAATTTTCCCCCTCAGCTTTATACACCATGCATGTTGATTATGTTAGATTTTTCTTGAGGGAAAGGGAAATGCATTTGAAATAAAACATCATGAAAGCACTCAATAAATTTACAAGGACAAACTGGCAAGTCCCCAGTCTTATTTTCACAGAATGTGAGTGGGCCTGACATTTGGCTCATTTAGACCTCTAACTTCTGCTTTATCCACCTTCAACAAAATCAAAGAGAAAATGCTGCTTTCAGATCCAGCTTTGTTTTCACCAGCTCTTCATTTATTTAAATTACTCAATCATCTCAGCTGCTCACTCAGAATCCTTCCAGCCTTTGGAGATATTTTGACTGCTGTGTTTATTACAACTGTAAGCATTTATTTCCAATTTGTATATCTTTTATACAAGTAGAACTACAATTGCAAAGCAGCTCAGCTCCGAGGCAGTCTCTTCATCAGCTCCTGCATTATTTCGATTTTATAGCTGAGTTCTGTAGGGCCTGCGGAGGTCAAGTGTCAATTGCAAGGGTGCATGGGTTGTTTGCAAATGTGCCCCATTTAGGACATAATGGTTTGGTGCCTTTGTATACCTCATCACAGTATCATCTTTTTCCAGTGAACTGAACCATGACTTGAGGTGAGGGAAACCATCACAGATTTTTCCAAGCTTTAAGTTAGCAAGTATTTAAATAACAAGGAAAAAAGTGTATTTTCCATCATTTCCAGCAAAGTGTATGTTCCATCATTAAAAGCTCGATGCCATACCTGAAAGAAAGTTAGCAATTAGATGACATTTAGCCTTCAAATTCTGGTGACAGTGAGTTGTACTTTACAGAGAACAGTTAGCAAATGTTCTGAGCAACAAACCCTAGCCTGGGGATCAATGTAACAGAGAAAAAGAGGACAAAACCCCATCAATACAAATACATGTGAGTGCACAGGCATTAATGGATCGAACCTTCAGACATTCACCACTTCCAGGCCTTAATGACAGCTGACAGACGCAATGTCCGGATGTATCAATACCATGCACATTCAGTTCAATCAGCTGTACTAACCATGTGCACCCTGTGAGCTTTCCCAGAGCATTACGCCATTAGAGACAAAGTTTTAAACAAATACTGTATGTGTATTGATTTTTAGTGATAAAAATATCAGGTTAAATAAATGGCCTTTTGGAGCAGTATTTCTGATACTCTTCAGGCTAGGAGATGCTAGACAGCTGGGAGAAGGAGCTCTCAGAGGGATGAAGGAGACTGCCTCCTTCGTGGGGGAGCAGCCAAGGCAGAGCAGCAACAAATTGATAGCTATGGCTGGCCAAGGTAGAGCAGAGTTGTCAAGTCCCAGATACTGTTTGCTTCCCACTAGAAGTGGAACAGTGGGCACGTTTCCCCAGTCTACAACTTTCTAATCACGTTCTTAATCCTCTCTCAAACAGCATTTGCAATCCCTGCATACGCACAGGCCTCCTGCTGCAGAGGTACAATACATACAAGACGCTGAGTCTTTGCTAGACACCTTAAAAGCCAGGCCTGGCACTGCCCAGTAAGTCCACTGCAGCAATTCCTGTGTAAGGCCATGGGAAAGACTGAAAGCTTACTGAGAGCAGCAAGGATTGATTACACAGTGTTCACCTCTCCTTGCATGGGGCGATGGGCTGGATTATTACACCTGTGAATTAACGAATTATTTGCAAACAGTGAAGTGGCTTCCTATACAGATGCAATCACAACAATAAAACTGACATTACTAGACCCTATTTGCATTGCCAGGGTGTATTTTAAAGCAATAAAACTCCTACAAAGTTGCAGGGCTTGCTTTACTTTCAAAGCAGGCAATGGGACCTAGTTAGCAATCATCACTACCCTCACCTGGTTTGATGGTTTAGATCTAGGCACCCTGCTATCCCATACAAAACTTCCATTAATAATCCTACTGTGTTGCATTCACTTGGAGCTCTTCAACTCATTAAAGGAACTAATGAGTCTTAAGAGAAAAAAGGAATCTCTGGGAACAGAAGAAATATCCTTGTCTCCCTTTTACAAACTGGGGCAACTGGACAGATATTTGGAGTGCTCTATGGGAGGGCAGTGATAGGGCAAAAGAAATGAAGTCTGAGGCTGGTATTCTGACCATTCCCTTTTCCCAGCTGAGTACATTACTGAATATGTACATCACGGGGGGGAGCGGAATGCTAAGAGAAGAAAAGACAATTCCCTTTCACTGCTTGGTTTGTGTATTTAAGGACTCCTGGGAAGTTAACATTGTACAGGACTCAAGTTTCCTGCATTTAACAAAGGCCCAAGACAAACAGAAACGCTTTCTGCTCAGCCTCAGAAAAGGGACACAGCCTCCTTGCTGTCCCTCCAGCGGAGCAGAAGACTTGGAGACTGCACAGCAAGCAAGCTCCTACCCCACCTTTAGTGTTTCTTCAGCTTCAGTCCCATGCTTCTGTATAAGCATTCCAGAAGGCCTTATGACAGAGAGATCAAAAGAGATGCTGAACCCTGAACAGCCTCTTTCCTAACAAATAAATGCTTGAGGAAATAAAGACTCAAGAATACGAGGCACTGCATTCAGTTAGCATCTTCATAGCCTATAGAAGACAGACAGTGGCAAGCAGCCAAGAGAAAGAGGTGAAATTTTTGCGTGGAGCTTTTAAAGACTAATTTCCTTCACGCTACAAAAATTATTTGAAATCAAGCTTATGCTCCAGATTTCAGGACACACACTTTGCACCGCAAGATGGATCAGCATAGGGAAATGCATGCCCCTCATCTGGTCCTCCAGGCCACCACCCTGCAGCCAGCCTCCCCCCAGCACACACTTCAAGCTACTGCAGGACCTCAGAGAAAACCCCTCTATTTCTCTTGAGCACCAAGTTTCAAAAAAACACAGAATGCAGGATGGTTTAGTATTCAGATTACATTCTGCAGCAAAAGGTGACTGACAGGTTAAATTTTTACTCTGTCTTATTAAAGCATATTAGAGGACTTTGTGTTGACAAAATGTGGTTGATTGCTTTCCTCTCTGGGAACCCTACAAGCTAACTATCAATGAACGCGTTAATCCAATGACAGTAAATGAAGTAAAGTTTACCCTCTGCAACTCCACAGAACAGGATTTTCAGAGTCAATCATAAAGCAATAGCAGAGCCAGCAAGATTTCTATTCAATTTTCACATCCCTTGAGCATATCAGAAACTCAACAAACAAAGCTCCCTTTGCCCTCCATGCAATGAGCTGAGCGAACTGCACTTCAAGGTCCACATTCAGGGAACACGCTGAATAGTGTGGGATCCCACAAACAACTTTGCTGAAACAGGGTACGACCCAACATGACAGCAGGAACTGGGATCTGACCTTGCACAGCTGATCCCGTTGTACTCTTCTAGCGTGTAGTGTTTCTAGGATGAAATTCCCAGGTTTATTTGCCAGCCCCCAGCTGGTACGTCCCTTGCCAGACCGTGACCGTTTTAAGTAGGCATAAGAGAAAAGCACAAACAGCAGTTTACATTAGGACTCTTCCTACTGCCTCCGCTTATAACAGCGAGGGGAGGAATTTACCAAGTTAATGTATATAATGAATATACTGTATCTCTTGTAATTTTCACAGAAGAAGAGAGAGTTTAAGAAAGTTTAAGGTCCTTTTCCAAGAATCACAAATAATACAGCAATAGTAGCCCTCAGGAAGTCTGAATAAGCAACTAGATAATATTTAATATCAATAAAATACTCTCCCCCAGGATCAAGTCTGGAGTCATAATTCCCCATAGCAACAGACAACATTCAGCTCCTACCCTTGACGAGATATCCAGAGCAAACAACCATTCACATCAAGAGATCTATTCACAGCTTTCACACTTCGCATTCAGACAACACCCCCTCACCGCCCTCTGTTCCCACACCTTGGCTTCTCCAAGAAGGCTTGCCAGAAGACAGGTCCCAATGTGCTGAACTCTTTTTACCTACAATCTGCTTTGAGAAGCCTCTGTCTGACAGTGATTCTGAAGGATTTCTGCTATTCAGCAGTGCCTGAAGCATTATGTGCTGCCCTCCTAGTGAGTGTGTGTGTAACACTAATGGAAAGCAGCTGGTGGGCTGAAGCCGACTTAAAAAAAAAGTAAGAGGAGGAAATGCCTTTCATACAGTCACACAGGCTCAGTCTGTAATTGTGTGAGAAGCCAAAAGGATAAGAAGGGGGAAGGGCAAATGAGACAAAAACATTCATGAGCTACTACAGAAAACAGTGGAAATGCACTCTGCTACCAGTCCAGAACTGAGAGAGTAAATGCCCCTGTCCCCTGCATCCTGCCCCGTCTCCACAGACACACTCCCTCTCAGCAGTCATGCCATTTGCTAAATCACTGCAGAACGGTCTCCCTGCACATGGGGACATGACTGCAGCATGCATACATAGACCTGTGTTACCTTAAACCTGAGGCAGGTACCAGTAAACAGAACAGCTGTTAGTTTGTACTCAGCTCAAGAGGCCAAACTGAAGTCCAAGCTACTATAGCTTTGCAACACTTGGCACCCATGCCAGACAGATTAACCTGTTTTGGACATGCCACTTCAAGCTGCCCTCAAACACCTCATTACTCTGCAGTGCTTATTAGCATGACCTTGTGTAGTTGCTGTCAGTGCAAAGATCTCCACTGCAAGTTTGTATCTGCTCAGACAATAGAGCAAGTATCTACATGTTTGCCAAAAGCTAAGTAAAATGTTTCTGAATAGCTCGTCACTGATAATAATTTATCATATAGTTTTTCCAGTGCATTTTCTGGTCTGCACCAACCAGGAGAAACAGAATTTTGTTCAAATCAAGATTGGCACTAACATAGTCATGATCTAAGCACACGCAAGATCTCAGCCAATATTTTGGGCCCAGACTGCCTCCATTTTAAAGGAATGTACATTAAATGACCCAGTTGAATTGCACCATTTGGCATTAGCATAGGAATAAGTCAGAGCTTTTCCCATGTAGTAATTCTTTTTCTTTACACTACCACACTGGGGAAATTTCAGGAAACAGCTGGAACGAGGATCTTCTTCCACTCTTCCTAAAAAGAAGTAAAAGAAGCAGCAGAGTCATTCAGCAACCATGCTAAGGAGCTAGTACATTGCCAGCAGTAGGAGACACTCTCAGATCTACTTGACATAGATACATTTGGAATAGTTGGGAAGGAGGGGGAACGTGCATTTACAAGATCAACAAGGATGTAACCAAAGGCTGCCTTTGCCAGTTAGGGAGCTACACCCAGTAAGCATTACTGCCTTTGGAAACAGTTTCAAGAGCAAAGCAACAGGAAATGTCAACCACTATCACTAAAGAGCAGACATGCCTCATACCAACAGAGTCAAGATGTCAGAGAGTCAAATATGGGAATAAAAGTAAAGCTTACTGTCTCTGCCTCTTCATGTGGCAAATTCAACAAATATACGTAATCTTCCATCTCAGACCTGGGTGGTGGGCATATTTGGCCACTGTTTTCTAGCTTGTGTGTGTGCTTTTTATCCCCTTGCCAAACTCCTAATTAATTTTGTTCCACCTGTGGCCTCCCAGCATAAAGTTAGATGACTGATATCTGACCTGTGGTGTGCAGAACCCTGGGAGTCCATGGGCTGCTTCGCGGACATCAGCAAAAGGTAGCCAAGGAAAGGAGTTTACCGTCAGCTGGCTTCAACATGCTCTACAGGGGCTTGAAAAAATGCATGTCTGAGAAAACTCCATTGATATCGCCAATATCTGCAAACTCTGAAGGTGACAATTATTAGTTTAGACAGTAAAATCTTTGAGACAGAGATCTTTTAAACATATCCTAGCAGACGGAGATTACTGGGCTGGGACTTGGGAGAATTGGCCGATTTTCCTGGCCATCACTGGATAACAGGGCAAATTACTGGATTGCTAACAGTAGCCGACTTATTTATCCCTCAGCCTTGAGTTTCTTTACCTGTGGAATCGAGATGGTCACACTGAACGCCTGGAAAGCTTAACGAGCCTTGTGGAGGAGCTAAGCACTACCTCCGCTATGGGAGACCAGCATGCTGGAATCGTACCAATTGACACAGCTATCAAGTGCTACCACTACACAAAAGATAAATAACAAAACCCATAAAATTTCTCAAAAGTAGCCTGCATATCTGCCATGCCTCTGTATTTGAGTCTCACACTGATTTCCAAGATCTTATTCTCACAAAATGTGAAGAATCATTACATCCTGGGCCTGAAAGAAAGAGTCTGGAGACATTTTTACCAAATTAAGCTGTCTGAATATTGCAGGGGAAATGAGGCTGAAACAATAGTGAACTGAACGCCAGAACTGAAACATGGGACTTTAGGCTATATCTAAAGCTTTCTTTTTTTTAAAGTTTTTCCAAAACAGTCACTTATCCCTCAGTTTGTGGGTTAAATGGCAGCTTAAGGATGGGAAAAAATAAAAAAAATCTTCAGATAGATCAAACTTCCCAGGACACATTTCTTCCAAGAGGAGATAATATAGATATTTAATGCCCAAGAATTCAAAGTGTACTGAAAAAAAAGGAGAGGCTAACAGAAATTTCCAGGGCGAACTGTGTTACAAATTTTCACTCTGAAGATCAAACTGTCATAAAAACAGTCAGCCATCTTTTGGCTATAAGAGAGCAAATAAAATGCAGGCTTTGTGGTCTCAGAGGCTGCCTTTGGCAGGAAGCTCAGGAAATCTCTCTTCATGTGAAGTCCCAAAACCTAGTTGAGGCAACATCTACTGACTGTACACGCTCAAAAATAAAAACAAGGCCAGCTCCCTCCTATGTTGAAACTTACTGGGTCTGGCTCGCTAAACCCCCTGAGTTCCCACTGCCTGTGGGTATTTCTGGAATTCAGACCCCATTTTGGCTGCTGATCAAGGAAGGCCTGGGGCGGCTTCCACGCTTGCAGAAGGAGCTCTTCTGGAGCTGTGTGTGGAGTTTGAGAGTCTCCCTTCTTTTGCTCTAAAGGAAACCTGCTGCTGTCCCTGTTCTTCTCTCCTGGCTGCTCTCTCTGGAGTCTCAACTTAGGCAGCTTCTGAAGTACACTGGGTCTTGAAGCACATGGAGAATTGTTAGAGCCAAGGGAGATCATGCATGTGCTTAAAGCAGTCCCTGAGCCATTTCTGTCCCAAGGGCACTTACTGATGTTTCTCTTTAGCAACCACTAAAAAGGGATCCTACTTCTCCGGGATTCCAGACACAAATACCTCTCTAAAATAGGATCATCTAAAATAAGATTATCTGAGCTAATGCTGTTTTGCACCAAGAGAATAAAAAGCTGTATTCAACTGTGTTTTGAAGAAGGTGGTATGGTAGCATCAGGGAGCACAAAGGGTACATGACAGTAGAAAAACCCAGGAGGGTGACACCAAAGGCCACAAGGACTGCAAGGTTGGGTACTGACAAGTAGACAAGAGGGGTGGGGGGAATCAGATGGGGACAGACATTCTGTAAGGTCTTCACAGGCCAAGGCTGCAAGAAAAGAAGCAATAAGACAATTTGCATTTTTTGGAGGAAAGCAATGAAATTTCAACTTCTGGAACATTCTTTTCACTAAACTGAGATGATGGAAAGCAGTTTGACTGCTAGAGTGAACCAGCAAACAATTCCTCTGCACCTCTGTTAGATCCCATGTACACAGATAGCTTGATGATTAACATGATGTCTGCATCGTAATTCTGAGCTAGAGCATTCAAATACATCCCATTTGCATCCGAACTACTGTGTGGATCAGAACTGCGTTGTTAGATGTGTGATACTTACAAGCCCTGGCAAAAGCACACAGTTACATATTTCTGAGAATGAATAAGCATAAACGAATTCATCATGAATTAAAGTCAAACATTTAGTTCACTGATTAGCACCAGATCCTTGAAACTCAGAGGCCAAAAGAAACAACCACCACAAAAATTTGAAGCTGGAACGCCGCCTTAGCTCTGGCTGGATGGTTAAAAAGCAAAATCAGGCAGCCTTGTCTGCACAGCCAAGTTACCCTGCTCTGACTGAGAGTGCTACAATCCCCTCTAACAGTCACAAAGATACCAATGTGCTATAGCATGGTGACAGGATACAACAGGCCACAGAATACCTTGGTACCTGTACACCTATATGAATGCAGCAGCACAGACCGGTACAATGATACAGTTAAAAGATGAATAATGATGTGTGTGGCCCAGGTCTCAGCTTTTTCATGTATATCGTGTTGGAAATGTTGAGCTATTAGCACAACCCTGACTTAACGCAGTGATGAACAGTGACAGCTCAGCATCTGCAAGCAAAATCAGACAGGATATTAGCTAACCAACTTCTTTTTGTTGTTTAAACAGTGATTCCCACAATGGAGCCTTGGAGGGCCACCTGCTATCTTGATACAAATAATTATGAATAATATAACAACAAGACACAAAAAAAAAAATCAAAAAGTCTGCAGTTAGTATTTGCTATATTCAAAATACTGCTTGAAACTCCTTGATCCATAATAGTTTTACCAACCTTGAAACTACAACAGATTTAACACAGAACTATAAGCTTGGATCACGGTAGAGTAGAGCACCTTGTGCTCAACTGTTTTCTTACAGCAGCAACCCTTCGGAGAAATTTGGGGGAGGGGGGAAATCAACGTTGGAACTACCTTGGGGTTTTTTTCCTGTTTCCCCACAGACAGACTTATCTCAGATTTTCCCAAGTTTGGCTGGCAATCAGCTCTAGCTGCCCTAAGCCAGCTCAGGTAGGTTATCTACTGGAAGTACAGCTTGCACCTACTACATTTTCCTCCCACGTATCTATAGCCAGATTTCAGCTTCTAAAGCCAATTCTAGGCCTTCACATCACAGCTATTAAACTTTCTAGACCTCTGTACAAGGAGGAAATGACAAATCAATCTTTCCAGTTGGCTGTAAGGGTACAAAGCTAGACACATTGAGCAGCAGCAGTTTCTGTATAAGAAGAGAACACAAGGCAAAACTATAAGATGTTTTCTTGGCTCAGTCTGGCAAAATAATGTAGACAAAAAACCTGACAGCCAAATGGTGCAGGAGAGTGAGAAACACTCAGTAGATTCTCCCAAACCAAGAAGCTTCTGCTCCAGTGCAAGACAAGTAGGTCAGGCAGCATTAGAGGTACACATCTGTCAAATACTCAGCACCTTGGTGATAGGGAAAGGGCTGCTCTGCTGAAACCAAACAAACGGGCATGCCTGCTTGGAATTCCTCTGCCTACAGCCAGCAAATGCACTGCATCACTGTGGCTGCTAAAACAAACACCATCCAGAGAGAAGCACGAACAAAACGAGGAGGAATGGGAGACGTGGAGTGACTCACTGGTGTATTAAGCCAGAACTGAACTTCTTGCACAGAGATGAGTCAAATGGAATGAATCAACAAAGAGAAATAGTTGATCATTTTGTTAATAATACAGCACCATTGTACTAACTGTGCTCAACTGTCTGCAGTGCCATGGCTCTGCCACCTCCTGACTGCTTTTGTTCACCCTCTCTACTATTCTTGAGTGAAAACAGGACTTAAGCCTGCACACATTTAATACCAGGCATAGCACTGAACGATCCCTGTGGGCTGAAGACAAAATGCTCACAAATGTCCAAATACTCTGTATAATTGCCATGTACAGGAACATGCTCATAGGTTGTGTATTGAAAGATTCCCCTGAGAAACTCACGATGCCCGGGGAGTCCTTTCACCTCAGCTCACCCTCTCTGACTTAGGCCCAGCTGGGAGAGCTCTCCACATTCCAAAAAAGCACATCCCTTCTCCTGTTCAATACTTCGCCTCTTGCACCCTCCAAAAGCCATTTCTCGAAATCCGATATTGTCACCCCTGTGCGGATCCAGCGATTGTTTCTGCACTGGTGAACTTGCTTTGCTGGGCAGGAACCACCTTTCATCCTCAGATGTTTTCATCTCAAAAAAAACACTGAAAAACTTACTGAGTGGTTCTTGCCCTTGTTGGGAAAACCTGCGTTAAAGTGGTATGCAATAAAGACAGGTAAACAAACATATTTCAAGATATCAAAGTGTTCATGGGAAGCATTTCACCTCACCAGAATTCACCAGCCACACAGACAGACCCCCCAGATCACCACGGGACCGCGGCACTAGCTCTGTCACAGCTCCCAGGCAGCACACGCTGACTCCAAAGCCGCACGTCCTCCTGACAGCTGCCAGCCCCACTGAGCCTACAGACCGCTGCTGAGCCGAGCTGAGCCCAGGTATGCTGGGGCACGCCACGGGCAGGGATAGCCAGGGAACTCGGTGTCTCACTTTAAACAGCCTGTGAGTCCTGGACTCCATGCCTAAAATTGTGCCAAAGAGCAAAGCGTCGTGTACTGCGGACAGTCAGTAAACACAGCTACTTAGACCCCACGGCGATTACGTGCCTCCAAAAAGTGAGAGAGGCCACAGGAGGCGAATGAGCTGCTGACAGAGAAGAGCCAACAGTTTTACACTACCCCGTTCCCCACAGTGCCAAGTTGCTACTTCAGTAGCAGTTGGTGGAGATTTAAACCACTTCCAATTCACTTGCTAGTGTCCAAGCTAAAACAGCAGTTGCTTGCTGCGGATGGGGAACCAGAGGCTCTAAGGGCCCCACGCAGACATAAAAGCTGTAAAAAGTGTATTATGCACCAAGGATGAAGGGACTTCTGGCACTCCTTCCACTGTCCCCTATGAGCCTCTCCAACAAGAGGGCTTGGAGCAAGGGTGTGGGAGGCAGTGAACAGAGATCTCAGCTTAGTTGGTTATCCATCAGGTGGAGAGCACTGTACCATCTTTGCAATAATCCCAGTAAACACCAAATTCTTTTCCTGACGCTCATCTGAACAGGCAACAATACAAGCCACAGCAACAGAGCAACAGCACCTAATCCAGAAAATTCATTTTACTCGATTTCATGGTCATAACATCGTTTTACATTTGCAATGACTTTCATCTCAAACAATCTAAAAATATATTGAAAATTATACTGATGCATCCTTTGATCAACTTGCTTTACCCAAATGCTGAACTTGTTTGTAGGATAAGAGTGCACATCAGCATTTTTTGACGATTTTGGGCTATAAGAAAAGAATACAATATCCCACTGGGAGTGCAGAGCTTGACATAGCAGAAGACATTCAAATTGAAATATGTCCATAATTCTGGGATTGCTTGTGAAAGGCACCATGAAATCCTGAGTGACCACATTAAGTACAGACCAGTTAAACACATTTCCTTATAGTCTATTATAGAAACCAGTTCTGAGCTGGCATGCAAAGCCTTCAGCCAAATATTTTATATAGCTTCTAACACACTGTATTTGTCTTTGGAAACTGGCAGTTTGCGTTGACCATTAGTGAACCTTACTATTCAAGCAACCACATTTTCAGCTCATAACTATGTATTTGGCTAGTACCAGAAACTGAAAGACATATGAAAAGACTCCTCCACAGGCTTTAGAAAACTTCATCATATCTGTCCAGATCTAATATTTTTTTCTGACAAGCACAGGAAACTTTGCAACAAGGATGATGAGCTACAAACTTACTGGAAGAATAATTTAAGATTATTCAGGTTGCAGGTGCTGGTTAAAGAGAAATATGAAAGCAATGTACAACTTTTATTTCAGTGGAATAGCAGCCAAGATTGGGGCTGTGATGAAGAATTACCTGGATTAGGCTTTGGGCTTTTTTTTTTTTAATGTGACATCTCATAAAAGAGCATTAACAAAGCACAGGGACAGGACACTCTGCAGAAAGATCAGATTCAGCCATATATTATCGCAGCGTACCAAGGCAGAGCCTTTGCTTCCCCTTGCAAAATGTGGAGGAGTGAAGGCAAATGTGACAGCAGCACAGGAGAGCGCTACCCAAAGCAGCTTTTAAAACAGCCCAGGTGCTTTAGCTGGACCCAGCAGCTCAAAGCCCTGGATGGACCCCTTCCCCAGTGTCAGTGGCAGGTTTCATGGCCTGCACTGAACTCTATGTCGCTTTGGCTAAATCCCTACTGGTACCCAAGCCAATTGTTTAAAACATAAAAGTAATTTCATTCCAAAATAGCTTTCATTCAGAAAGCAGATCAACTCCTACAGGCTGAATGACCACATGAGGATTTGGGGAAGCTGTTCCAATGACCCATTTGTCCAGAAAGACAAACACTTCACGTCAAACTCCCAACAAATTTCATCCAAAACACAGGCTAAAAACATCACTGTTACTGCAACTGGTGTCTTAGACTCATTTTAACTGCCAATAATCATGGCCAAAACAGCATATAAAATTTGTAAAGACTGCAAAGTATAAATAGTTGCATTAATCCATTTGGGAACACATCACAGGGCTGAAATAACAGGTTGCGGAATATAATCCGTATATATCTCAAGTGTAGAGACATAACTGAAGAGTAACAAGAAAAAAAAATTTGTTGAAAAAAAAAACCCTATTCCTCATAGATCAGGTGGAGATCCACCAGGAAAGAAGAGATCGTATGCCACATGAAAGAAGCTTCATCTGCCCAGCCTTTATAGCCTCTCTCAGACTTCCAGGTTTGTTTTAACTGCATTAGATGCTGGAGGATTTGGGGGAAAAACAACTTAGCATAAATCAAAAAATGTAAACTGACTTTTTTTTGTCAATTCAAGTGCCAATCCTCCTACCTTCATCAGGACTCACTCAGCCCTTTTGCTAGTTCTGATCGCATCCTCCTCCTTTATCCACTTTCCAAATACTAATTGCCTCTCATAGACACTGTTACAAATTTCAAAGGAGGAAAAGAGTCAATATGAGATGGAAATGCTAACTGAAATCCAATAGGAATTGTGTGCCTTTGAAAATGCACATTTCCACCAGAGTAATGTGAGACAAACTGTTGCTATGAGGGGTACAACCTTTAGGAAAGGGAAAAGGAGAGGGAGTGAATTGCCAGCTTCACTTTTGAACTATTATTTTCCCTTCTGCTAACCAGGACTTACCCAGACATTTAACTATCAGCATTCACATCTTAAGCCTCAAGATACAACTCTGCTTGCCTTTCACTGTGCATTTTCACTTTCTGTAATCCCATATTGTATGCAAGAATAGAGCCCTCTACAGTCTGCTAATGCAAAACATTATCAAAAACCACTGCTCAGTTTTTGCAGCAGAAAATTTTGTTCCATTCCTTAGCAGGGAGAATGTCAAAGGAAAAACAGAATGTATCTTCATGGTGATTTAAAGCACAAATACTAACATGCATTGTCCCATTCTCTTATCCCTTTATAGTCTGTTCCAACAGAATATGTCAGTGAAGCAATAAAAAGTATTTATTTTACATACAACCAAATCTCTCAACAGGGAGTGATTACAGAAACAAACCTCAGGCTGCTCATACAAAAACTGAGCACATCAAGTTCTCAAAGAGCATTTACTGCCAGATTTCTAACTGAACATTTTTTAAAAGCCAATGTGCATTTCTGTATTTCTCATTTTTATGTATTAATATATAAACAATATAGCTAATCAATAAGGAAGAGGACATTTTTCCTCTTGCTATAATTAGACAGGAAAAGGTTCTTAATTCCTTTTTCAATATTTCATGTTTATATGTCTGAAGGAAAAAAACATGACCAATTTTCACTAATTTGGTGAAAATCAACAGGATTGATTTTTTGCACTTTTGTACTCAGAATGGTACTTCTCAAGGCATAAGAATTTTGTTCAGTGCTGCTGCTGAAATACAACAAAGACAGAATTCCAAAGTACCCACTAGACTCGGCTCACTTTGGAAAGGTGGAGGGGAGGGCTCAGCATGGCACTTACTTTTTACTTTTCAGGCAACCGTAGAATCCAGCCATGGTCCTTCCCAGGAGGCGTGTGTGCATTTAATTCATCCTTATGTGTGGATGCCAGCACAAAGATTCTGCAGCTTTGTATCCTGCTCACCAAATGCCCACACACGCACACAAGAAAGCCAGCATGCCGATGCAATTACTAGCCAGATAAAGTTCCTGATCTGAGGCCCTCAGACTCTGCTGAACTGGGTCCAAGGAGGGCTGTGCCTGTTCCATAAATGGTTATGAATTGTTAACTCCCCCTTTTCCTGTCTCCTTCCAGCTCTTGGTAAGCACAGCATCCTAAGTGTAAAATACCATATGGCATTTGATTCTGTCTCCCTGTGGGACTAATGAGAGGTTTGGTTGTAATTAGGATGTGAAGAAGCCCTGAGGAGATTAACTGTTATTGTTATTTTTTAGACAGAGAAAGGCTACAGAAAATACTTGCAACATCTTTGAAATAACCACTAAAAACTGTAGTCATTCTCCAGCATATAAGGGGTGCACAGGACCTTCCAGAACAGGCATTATCCCATCTCACTGTAAATCACGATCTCTTCTAACAAGCTATTCTGCGCATTAAGAGAAAAAAAATACATCCCTGCAGTATTGCAAGGTCAGGCAAAAAACTCTGGAGTTTAAAGTAGCCAGCACACCTATGAAAAAAATACTGCCTGGTGATGCCTTCTGACAATACACTAACAGCTGCTACTCACTACCACAACTAAGGAGGCCCTCATTGGGTGTGGAAGGAGGAAAATGGCTATGGTTTAACGCTGGGGAACATAAACCTCAAGCAGCTTCATTCACAGGGGTGACCCAAGCCCTGGGGACAACATAGCTGCACACATTTCTGACATTACATTGCATTAAATTCATATGGAAATGAATCTGCATCAAGTTAATGACCTCAACTGAGGTAAGAGCAGAAAGGTGAGGCAAGACATTGCTTGTGCTGCCTGCACACAGCTAGGGAGTATCAGCAGCCAGTAACAAAGTGTTGGCCTGTTCCTGGAGTCGCATGTCTTGGTAAGAATCTCAGCTCCTGATTAAAAAAAACGCATGCATATTTAAATGTAGTAAGTTCATAACTCTCATAATTGCAAAGGAAAGTTTTACACTCATTCCTAAAAAATCAGAAGAAAACCACATTTATTTGTATTTCTCAGCTAGTAGATAATATTTGAATAGTTGGGTCTGGCAAGCCAGTATTATATGAGTATTTCTATATGAGTTTCTCTTAAAGGTGTTGAGTAGCAAGACTAGATCTAAGGTGGAGCAGTTCTTCTGGAATATTAGGAAAAAAATAATTTATTTTAACACCTTTCCCATAAGAGAGATGTGCAGTTTGAGAAATGAGGAGTCCCATAACTGACTCAGCTACAGCAGTTTCATAATGGTCCAGAACTTTGAAATCTATGAACGGAGAACTCCATTTCTCTATTTTCTATAAAGCCCCCTACAGAAAGGAAAGCCATGACACCAATAATAAATGACAGCAAGTGCAAGGGCCATAACAAACAGGAACCAAATCATATTGTAGTCTAGCCTCCCACTTAGCAGGAAAGAGAAAGCCTCTACAAGCAGCCAACTTCAATGCCATCCACAGAAGGACTGCAAATCAAACCTGATCTCTAGCAGATACACTTTCTCTCTCTCGGGAAAAGACAAAGAAGCAAAAATACAGTAACACTAGTTGAAGTTTTACCCAAATGAGTTTTGCTGTTGTCCTGAATTACTGCATTTGTCATGATGACTTTGTGCTGAACCCCTAATCCTAACAGAAAAAGGCTAGCTAGAGAGCATTAGTCTCCACCCATCAGAGAAAGCCCACAAAAAAAAAAAGTCAAAATCAAGGCTCCGGTTTTTGGGTAAGAACCACCAAGAAGGAATTCCTGGAGATTACTGGAGAAATCTTCTGACTGGCTTAATGTGCAAAATCTTGGACATAGGATTGCATCTGAAACCTGCCTGGCACTTTGTTCAGAAAATGCTGCCAACAGAAACATTTATAGTCAGAAATGAAGGAGACCTCATGAGAAATTCGCATTTGTATTTAAAAGCAAGGAAGATCGAAGCCAGTGAAAGGGTGTAATCCTGATGGCTTTGGAAGAATTTCATCAACTGGTGTAGAATACGGCCCACAAGCTTCAAAAGATCAGATTTTTTGCTAACATGAAGCAGATTCCCTGTCTCCTAACCTCTTCAGATGGTTTGCCTTCGGAATGTTTCCATTCATTATTCTTTTTTCTTTCACGTATTTTTGTCTTGAAGTTACTTACTTGAACATGTAAATCTTCATCTGTTGAGTTCCATTTAGGTCAAACATAGTCCTGTTCCCAGGAACTGGCAGTGTAGCAACACACACATTGCACCATCTAGAAACCCCCTTACTTTCCAAGAAGCACAGACTAGTAAACAGTCATTAAAAATAATTACTCCACCTCAGGATTTAATCCTTTTTGATTCTCTATCTTCATATCAGTCTCCAAGCCACTTCATGGTAGCATTTATTATTCACTGCTCTGCCTCTTTATCACTAGCACAGCTCCAAATGTCTACACACTGAGCTTTTTGGGTACAGATCTGAAACTTAGATGTTGCTAAACGTCACGGCTCTATGTCCACAGGTAAATCAGTGCAAGTAAGCAGTATGTACTGTACCCAAGTCTGACAGCCAGACCCCAGTCTGACAGCTGCGCTGACATTAGCTCTTCACTTGTCAAGGGCTAAAGCAAATGGGCTGCTGTACTGCCAGCATTCACTACATTAACTAAAGCTGTTTTCAGCTTGGAAAGTAGATGAACACCAAATAACCATAGAATACAGACTTTGGCAAAGTAAAGATGGTTCTTTAAAGATAGGGAAGATAGTAAGTTTAAACACCTGGAAGTTGAATCAGATCTGGATTTCCTCTAAAGTTTGTGGCTTGACTTGATTGAAATAGTCCAGTCTAGGCCCACTCATTTGAAAATTATGGCCTTCCCCATTGACTTCTTCAAACTCACTGTCACTGCTTTCCCTCAACAGCCCAACCCCTGTGATCACTGCACATCCAAATCCGCCTCGCTTCATCTTCTGAGTCTGCAGGCAGAACAAGCCGTCCAGGTGGCAAGCTGCCCTCCCGCAGTGGTACCGGCAGCAATGAAGAGGTAGCAGCAGAGCTCCCAGCGCCTGGTAAACTTCCCAACAAGTTTCTTAATTTCTCCAAAGGGAACGAGGGAGGCAAGTCTGAGCAAGGCCCAGCAACCCAATCATTGAGAAATGCTTGCACCAAAATACAGCTCCTAAAATCAGTGAGTTATTTGTTTCACAGGCACCTTCATCTGTGTCATTGCAAAAAAAGGCCTCTTCAACGTAAGTAACCAACAGCAACTAGGAATCCAATGGGGGAAACTCAATGTGAGCTAAAAAAACACTGGCATGTTTCCACAGTCACTTCCTACACATATACACGTACACAGGGTACA
Source organism: Calonectris borealis (assembly GCF_964195595.1). Classification (NCBI taxonomy): domain Eukaryota; kingdom Metazoa; phylum Chordata; class Aves; order Procellariiformes; family Procellariidae; genus Calonectris; species Calonectris borealis. The sequence goes on from NC_134324.1 coordinate 17,129,450, forward strand.
TGCCATCAGCCTGACAGCAAAGGTGTTAGGAGCTACACACACAACCAGCAATTCAAAATATGTTTCGTGTCCGACAGATCTCCTGCTTTTCTTGCAGTCTCTTGCAACTAGATCTCTAAGGGCTAACCGAGTCCTTGCCTCTCCGGCTCTCAGATAGTGAACACTTCACACTTCACAAAATGTCCATTCAGAGCTGGCTTGCATGCAGTCAGGACACACACACAGCAAAGCAGCAACGATGGACCAGATGTCACACTGTTAGGAAATCCCATGATTCACAAACTGTGTTTAAACATGGATGTTTGATTTATATTTTTTTTATTTATTTTCAGAAAAGGACGAAAGTTTCATGTGAATTTTTCACCAAACAAATATAGGGGTAGGAGTAGAAATCCTACAGCAAACTGACAGACCACAGCATTTCAGATTTCCTGTATATTTTGGTGTCTCTGAGCTGACTTCTTGTTAACAAGGCAGACTTTGGTCTCTCATTTTTAGCCTTTAGCCTCTACCAAAATCCAGTCCACTCCCTTCTCTCCTAGTGACTGTGACAAAGTCGCATTTTGAATGCATTCTTGCGAAAAACACAGTGTCTATCAGGTGAGAAATCACCATTGCGATGGGGTGAGCTGTCATATATTGATCTATATGCACTTGGATTTTATATAATGAAGATTCTGTGTATTTCTTACATGCATGTTGCATTTATACCCCTAGCAACATTGTGCATTTTTCAGTTATTTTGCCTCTCTTCACCCTTCCCAGCTACCGTCAGCCTGAGCACCACGTGCCCTCCTGCATCCTGTAATGCAGTTGAAGCTATGCAGCTGCACAGACCCTCCTCTCCTTCTAGGGCAGGGCTGCATACGCCCAAACAACTGGCATTTTCTATTCATTTGTTTAACTCTGAAAAAGTAACCCTGTTAGTGTCTGGACATCAGATGAGGTATTTGGAACAAATCCATCAGAATCCAAGTCTAAGCTTCCAGTTCTCGTGTCTTTACCATTGAGCAATGAAGCCTAGGTTAATTGAAAACTTTCAGACTAGATTTTATGGTGCACTTGATCTTGCCCAAGTATTTATAAAAATGTGCTGTTCCAGCTGAATTGCATGTGAAGCACTCCTTCCATTATAACCTGGAATAAACCCTGCATAGAAATCTAACCATAACATTGCAAGTCACTCTTCTTATACCACAATTTCTCTGCATTTGTCATGTGGATTGTTTACCTGTATGCTAACATAAATGTGACTCTCAGGAAACACTTTCCTGAAGCAGAAATGGATTCAGCTTTCTTACAAGTGAGATTCCCAGGCTGGCAAATGGGCCTGACTTGGAAATTTTCAGTGAAACCCTTCAATACTAAAGAAACAACTAAATATGCATCACTGTTAAAAGCTGCAGTATCAGAGCTTTAAACAAACAGGGTTGGAATCAAACACAGTACTCTGCAGAAAGTGAAGAAATGGAGATAAGAGGATTTCTGCCTTGCAAAGTTTATACATGCATCTGTGATTAATATTAGGCGGAAAATGAGGGTCAAAGCCAATCTCTGAAACTGAAAGTAGAGATTGTAGTCAGGGACCTCTAACTATACTATATCAGCTTTTTATTCGTGCATATAAGCCTGAAGAATTTGCCATGATACTTGCTCTGGAGTCTAATTACTGTGTGTTGCTCTAATTAGGTCTATTTTTACACTGTGTGTACAATGTGTGGGATTTGGGGGATTTTTGTTGTTGTTATTCCCTGTTAGAGGACTTCCTGCAAGCTCCTTCAATAGAAAGAATATTTCAAAGAAAGCAGCAATACATATAACCTCTTTGATTCCAATGTTTGGTAATTCTGAGTCTAAATCATTTCTTGCAGTTTAGCACAAACACGCTGTCTTCACCTCTGAGGAAGGGGTGAAGATAAACTTCAGTATGGGCTATCCAGTGCATTACTGAATTCAAAATACGGCCAAAAAGATACTGGTATGCTAAATCTGTCCTTTGTGTCCCCACAGTCAAATGTGAACTCTTCCTGGATTATCTGGAGATGAAGGCCATGTGCCATTCCAAAGATAATTTCCCCAAGATTTGCAACAGGATCACAGATGTAACCTCAGGCTTCAGTGTCAGAAAATATCAATTGCCAAACAAACAATACAGATAAAGAGATAGAAGTGTTTGTTCGACATTTTACAAAACTACAAGGATTGATTTGCATATAAATGTGTCATTTATTTATAAAGAAAGTAACCGCATTCCTGTATACATAGACAATATAGCCAGGATGCATGCTTCTCACGTACCTGCTTTTTTCATCCAAGATCATAAATCTAAAATCTAAGATTTTAATGAGTCTGAATGAAAAGCAGATTATTTTTGACACAGTGGAAGAGCTTGGTATTTCCTGTGAAAATACTAGCACGGTCAATATTTTATATACTGGAAAACTGTGGTTCTTTTGTCTAAGGGGGGGTAGTGCAGAAGCTGAACAAAAGAGCTCTATTTCTACACATTCTGACTTAAGAAAATACCATGTTAAAAAATATTAAGTTCCAACAACACAACTTTTCCTTCTCGGTGTCCAGGCAGGCACCAATATACAAGACCATCTGGAAAGAAATGTGAGAACACAGTATGTAGCTACAGGCACATGGACCAGTGCCTAGTCTAGATGTCAAACATCAGAGGTAACAGTTACTGAGTCTAAACAAATATCCTGAGACGATGTGAATAATGAATTGCGTTTTCTACACCCCATTCTTCCCAAATTCCCCTCTAGGGATAGATCCAGTCAATGTCCTTGCAACACTCTTGCCAAGCTCCCTTGGAGACAGATCAGACCAACATTGCCACTAATGCTTGTGCTGTGAATAGCAATCAAGTTTAATGACTTCCCATGTATATTAGTTTTGCACTAATGTAGGCCCACCTCTTCGACAGAATTATTCCTGATTTGTTTGTACAGGTATAAGCAAGAGGAGAACCAGGGACTCACACATCTGGAATAATACTCCTAAACCCATCAACATCCTGAATTTCAACTGCGACTGAAATAAAAATTCAAAAGCGAAGGTCATCTCTGATACCATCTCACTGGCTGTCAGCTGAAGTAATAATACAGGAAATCACGGAAGCGCAGTTCTGGGGAAAAGGCTGTCTGACTCCAGTGCCTGCAAACACAAGACTAAAGATAAAGTGACCATTAACCTTCAGAGAAGGGCAGTGAGGTCCCAGAATGTCCTGCCTGCAGGCTTTATTGCTCCAAGGGGAAATGAACAGAAAAATAAAAGTCGAAACTGCATACTTGACATTTAATTCAAATTAGTAGGCAATGGTAACATCTCGCTTTCTTCATTAGCTTTCCTCTGTATAAAGGCAGGAATACAGTACCTGGTTCATTCCACAAACTGCAAAATAAGTAGAAAGTATTGAGTAATAATAAATTTACTCCTACCACCTGGTATCTGCAAGATTAACCACAAGCACCAGATGCGTCCCTCTGCACAGAATATAGTATTACTCCGTACTGCAGATACAGCTGGGAGAACTGAGGCAGATTAGTTCAGTGACTATTCCAGAAACCATAAACTGCAACTGAACCCAAAGTTCCTGGTGCCTGGAACTGTGTTTCAGAGTCTTTCCCCATCCTCCCTTGCTCAAAAAGGACAGCCAGAAAGACCCTACAAGAATAGGCACCCTATAAATATCCAAGATAACTTCAAGTTTACTAGCCAGCCTTCAGCCGTGGGAACTCTTACAGGATCACTGGCATCAAAATGCTGAGTTAAATTAGAAATCAATGACTGCACTACATGATTTGGCCCAGCCTGTCCAGAGTTTTAAAATCATCACATAATAAAAAATACCTCATACTGAGCCAATTTCACCAGAACAGACCCATAGCACAGCAGAGTCCTTACACGGCAGCCCAACGCATTACTCAGATTCAAGTTCTGGGAATCTTTAAATATCCCAGTGTGTTCCCAATTGTCTCTTAAATATGCTGGAGCTGTTCCCATCATAATGGGAAGGGAAAATATCTAATAAACATCCAGAGGCAGGAAATAAGCTAATTGCAGAAGAATTTTACCTAAAACTGTTGAATAAACTACAGTTCTGTGTCACTAAGTCACATAATCACATGCTTAAACTGGATCTCTGCTTGGTCCTTCCCATTTCAAACAGTGCAACCACAGAAGTAATGCACTTAGCTGATGGGTCTATCTATTATCCCAGGATCAGCGGTATCTGAAAAAGCTACAGTTAAGAGTCATGACAAACTTAAGTCCATTGCTTTAGTGTCTTTCTGCTTTACCACAAGGATTAGGGGATCCCTACAGCTTTCCTAGGATAAATGCCACTCTCAGCCTCACCAGTCAGGCCCCTATTGCTAGCCTTTAAACAGAACATACTTGACATCCACTGGTATTGGCTTCAGGTATTGAATCCTTGCTACTAAGCAGTTCCTTCCATCTAGGTAGTTTCCATACAGTGAAACACCAGCTGACGCTGCAGGTTCGAACAGGAAGAGGAGCAGTTGTCACCATGCGCCATGTAGCTGAAAAGTCACCTAACCCTTCTACAGGTTTTATCAGCACCTATGCAAGAACACAAATGCAGATCCTCTCATGAAACAGCTCCTTTGGATATAACATAGAAGCTAATATAGCTGATACTGTCTGGCATTGACACTAATTGAGTACTAATTGAGTCCTCAAGGGACTCTATATATTGCCTGGAGATAGACTAGTGTGAAGTCTAAAGATTAGCTATGCTTGTTCTGCACTTAGAGAGCTCCCTTTGTCATGAAAATACTACGCAAGCCCTCCATCTACTGAGGAGGAGTAGAAGACTAGATAGTATTTAAAAGCAACTAAAGGTTGATGAGCTAAATTACAAGATGGATTTGCACTGCTTTCTTGATTACTCAACACCTATACTGTAATATTTTCTCACTGCGGATGAGATTTAATATTTCATGAAGGCAACTGTAACCAAGTACAAACGTTAAATGCTAATAACACTTTTGGATTTTTTTCCTAGATTGTGCAAAGTTTTCTCACCATAAATTCATATGTAGTTGCTAAATATAATGGGATGTTAGTAAAAAACATCCAAAAGAAATGCCATTGAATATTGCAGAATAACCACTGGTCATCAGTAAAACTAGTATTAGTGATGATACGATCAAGTTTTTATTTTGATCAGAATCAGTTACAAAAACAGCAAATACGTTATCTCTGAAGGGTCCCATACACACTACAAATGTAACACCCCTTCCACCAAAATTGAAAACTTGTTCAAAATCTGAAATATTTTTCCTTTGGAGGAATGAGAGCACATGATTGTGCTAATGCTGTGTAATGTATAGCAGAATAAAATCTAAGTCACACCATATGACTGTTTTTATCCCTCTTGTAACTGTAGAATGAAGAGCAGTGGCAATGGCCATAGTTGGAGGGCCAGTAGAGCAGAAGAAATGGGATCACCAGAATCAGAGCATGTAAATTGCTTCTATTCCTTTTTTTCCTCTAATCCAATCAACAAAAATTGTGGTGCTATTGTTTATAACATAGTTTCTTCAAACTTATCACAATAATAATGGCTGGTTTGCTCCTTTTTTCCTCCTTTTCTCTATTTAACATGATTTTACACTGCTTCGCATTAAAAAGATAATATAAAACCTTTGGTATAGCCTAGAAGCTTGACAAATCAACTAAAGCAAGAACTTTTGAGATAAATGATAGTCTTTCCTTGACTCAGATTTCTTGCTTTAAGCTGATTTATCGTAAGAATCTTAACATTTTAATGTATTTTCTTGTACAATAAGATATCATTTTTAATTATTGCAGAACCCACAGCTTTAGGAGTTTAAGTCTCATTAAATCCATTCTTCAGTCAGCACAGTAGCAACAAAGTGATAATGCATGGAAGATAGATCCAAAAAAAGAAAATAAGCTTTAAAAAAATAAATGCTTAAAGAAGTACATGCTGGTAGTTAACGGGTGTATAAACAGTCTAATGTTCTTCTGCTCACTGGATTGCTCTTGAACTTTTAAGAGCACACAAACACTTGCATTGTGGTTTTGAAATTTACTCTGACGTGGAATAGCTGCATGCTACATCTCTTTCAAAGGACCAAAATCTTTAAAAATGTAAAGCTTTATGCATCTGTAAATAAGGTCTGTCTTAATATATCTGCAAAGAAAGAATGAAGAATTTTAGAAAGAACTTTCATTAGTATTGTACACAAGGCAATTCTGAAATGGCAGCTCTAGCTGCGTTTACTCTCCTAATGCACAGGTTTTCTATGCCCCATTCTATGCCCCAATGTGAACATTGTGTTCACATCTCCCTTTTTTTTAACTAAGATTTAAAGAGTCAATTACATAAACCCACAAGCTCCCTATGAGGTGTTAAATCATTTGCTGGCAGACTCGAATATAATGTATAGATAGAAAAAGCAACAAAATCAAGCAAGCACCGTTCATACACACTCCCCGCTTATAGCATGTTCCTGGGTAATTACACTATAGTTTAAATTTATAGAGAACCTCTTGGACCATTTCTCAGATGTCAAGTAAACCACACAGCCTACCTCCCCTGCTTTTTCTCCCTCACCCTTTTACTTCCTCCTACTGAGATAATGAAATGTATCATATAAAAACCCAGAGGGTAAATTCAGGAGAACTCAGAAATCCTGACACTGCCTCGAAATAAAATAGGATGAGAGAATGCGTCTTCTCTAAACCTTCCCCCTCCTGTCATTACCAGTGCTTAGGAATACATGAATAGTTTCTTGAACCACAGGGATAAAATTTATCCTGACGTTGCAAGGAAGAGTCTTAGACCCCTGTTATCTGGCTGCAGTCATGTGCAGCAAGTCAGCAACAGGCCTGGGAATAGATGCTGGTTTGCCAGATACCATAATCCAGAGTGAGACAAACGTCCCCAGATTGCATGGTAAGGGCTGCAGCTCCAACCCGCCTAAGCTAGGAATCTTAAAAAAAGTAAAAAAAAAAAAAAAAAAAAAGTCTTGGCACTCAAAAGAGTGGCAAAGAAAGACTCAAAAGACAGCCAAACTACAGCAGCGTTAACCCCTTACGTGGTGGCAGGTATCCTTCCCACTTAACCTAGTGGAATACAAAAATGGTCTTGTAAAATGTAAACTGGAAGAAAGGAAAGGACACACTTGACTGCAAGCTACTGTAACATTTTCTGGCAAATTATAGCAATAATATTTTACAGACTTCTACGAATGATGGCAGCCTCTTCTTACTAGTAAATATCAATTAAATTTAAGAAATGCATGTTCAGCAGAAAGAAGAAAGGGCTGGAACAGCAGATGAAAAGCCAAAGAATGGCAGTGAAAGCAGGAGAGGCTGTATAACTCCTTGACATACCGTTTTGCTGAGTTAGCTCTAGAGAGGGAGTCAAAGTTGTAAGCAAAATAAGTATGTACATTAACCTCCATTTTCCCCCACAGGCTTTTAAGCAGCAATTTAAAAAGAAGCTGTGAAATAAGATCCTCATTACTTCCTACAGTTTTAAGAGCTTAGAGTAGTGCAGCCACCCCAAATTCAGCATTCCTGAGTCAGCAAAACAAAATTCAACAAGCAAGTATATTGCAAGTAATATTTGGTGCTCTCTTCATTTTCAGTTTCTGAATCATTAAAGACCTGCTTTCAAGTTTTGTGGCCGCGTATGTATTTTGGCAGTTTTGCCTGGTGTTGGTCGGTCAGAAGAATGTTCAGAGTCTTGCACGATTGCTTGGCTGTGCGAGCTACGACCTGATGAGATCTCATGAGATTTATGGGGGGAACTGCAGTAGTCAGCAGGAGTGAGGGAGGAATAGTAGTTAAAACGATCCTTGTTAATAACATCAGCTGCAAATCTCAGTGTCTGCTGCTCGTCAAAGAGGTGGTTTCAAGTTCTAACCTGTAGCACTCTTTCCATTGCACATATAAGCTGTCAACCAAAGATACGGAGATAAACCTCTCCAGATGGAGAGAAATCTATTTAGCTTTATGCTTAAACTACACAATAGATTGACCTTAAAGAGACAGAAGAATTGGCATAGAAACTCATCTGAGGGAATGATGAGGGGACAGGACTGCATTTCCACTAAAACCAATGTCAAGTAACAAAATCTCATGCAATGTGTTTGAATTCATTTAGAAGAAACTGATGAAATTCAAATGGCATCTATGCTTGTGGCATTGGCATTGCTTTTGAAAGCTATTTTAAACTTTTAAGAGGATGTGTATGTATCTGTGTACGCATGACTCAACATGATGCTGGTGGCATTCCAATAAAGTCAAGCCACCGATTCTTGAGTTTGGGCCGTATCCAGAGCTCATTAAAATCAATGACAGTCTTTCCACCGAGTTCAACTCTTCCTATCATAGCCTAGGCTTGCAGTCTGATGTACAACAGGGACTACAGTCACGCTGCTTTGTCCCCTGTTTGACTTACTGCACAGCTTGATGTTTATGTTACATAACTAAAGATATTGAGACCAACCACACCACATACACTGTCCACAGTACAAACATAAGGATTACTGAAAATCCTCAGGCAAAAAAAATAAAATAAAATCAACTCCCCAGTTTGCTAAACCAATGTGTACTTTCTTTTCATTTATATAAAGAGAGTTCATATAAATAAATAAATATGAATGAATCTCTAACACACTTCAACAGTATCAGATACAGTAAGCATTCTGGTCAAAGTTGTAGTGGATTTTAGCAGAGATTAAGCAGTAACGATTAAAGATGTGTTTGTTGGTATTAAACGTATTAGACTCTCTCCCACGTACACAAAGTACTGTTAACTGAGTGCCCATTTTCACAGCTGTTCAAAACTGAGTAACATCTTAGCCCTTCTCTTAATGCTTATGCGTGACTCCAGTATTTGCACTTGCAGCTAGTGCTTTCTTGTGAAATATACTAAGTAACCATTGGGCTCTAAATAAATTTATTTAGAATCTAAATAAATGGGCCTGTATTAAGCAGGTCTTTGGACCAAGTACAATTTCTCATTTCTTCTTTGACTGTCATACATCTTCTGGTAAAAGAAAGCATAGCTGTGCATTTGTCTGCAGCACATTCTCTGACTGGTAAATCAACACACATTTCAAGTGAAGAGAAATATTAACTTTGAAACAGAAGGCAATGCCAGTGAAACTTCTTAAGTTGTAAAACTTCACTTTCGCTGGTTAAGTCTGCACTTACTGGCTCCCAGGAAGACTAAAAAGAAGTCTAAAAGTGGATCTACTTCCCAAATGTCTGAGTACAGCCAAAAACCTGTGCTGTGGGTTCCAAAGGACAAAGAGTTTTGAGTCATCAAATCTGCACCGGGCATATCTCCATCTTTGTGGTCACAGGAATCTGTGACATTTCATTTGCAGAAAACTTCCATCAAATCTTTGACAGAAACGCAAGCAAACAGCTGAAGTGGAAAAGTCTTCCAACTCACAATGATCTAAAAAACCAGAGGAGTTTACTTTTGGTTCATGTAACATCCAAGTAACTTGGTTTTGCATAGTAGAAAAAGCATTTATATACATACCTAATCACATAAATATATATATATACTAAACTTGAGTCAGTCATAAAGTCCAGGATAAGAAGTGCTTTGCCCTTTCTTATACTATAGTGAGTAAGAACCGAGCCAACTTTGAATTTTGCAGATATGGACCCAAATTCTCTGTTGGGCTGGATAGTTCTGGAATCCTTGCAAACCTCACACCCCACCTGTGCAATAGGGCTGCATTTTTTTATGACTATGTAGGAGCTCAGTCTGAAGAAGTGTAACTGTGTTGATCTTGTGATAAGTCATCTACTGACATTCTCTAGAAACAGATGAGCAATTTCACTAAGTCAATGTAACTTTTCAGGTGCAATATTCTTCAGGATTGGCCTGAAGCACTAAAAGTATACTGGTCTGTACATTATATAGCTAGAAGTCCAAACTATAAACAACTGCTCAACCAAACAGTGCAAAAAGTGGATTAATTTTTCATTGTATTTGTTTTCTAACAGCAAGACAAATATATATTTCCATTTCTCATCTTATAATGTATCTGCAAAGGTACTGAGTCCTAATTATCATTTATTATATTGTGTGAGAGAAAAAGAAATAGAACAGTCATGTTCATGAAGCTGTGAATAAAAAATAATGCCACCAAACTTGTCTTTCTGTTTTAAAGGTTCCTAACAGTATACTTCAGGTTACCTGTAACCTCCTTCAGTTTCCACTAAGTATCAGAAGGACAACACAAAGTGTAAAAGATCTACAGTGAGTATAATCCCATGCAGTTCAGAATATGTGTACCAGGCTACCTCTGTCCAGTTCTCCAATCTGCTACACCAGGTCTAAAATGAATAAAACCCCATGCAAATCTGCATCAGACAAGCTCTGATGATTGCGTGGGTCTAGGCAGAGGAAAGCACTCACACAGAGATCTCCGCAGGATGTGGTGCAAGGACACAGTACAATGGCTGGAAGGGGAAAGGGACATTTCGAATAACATCTCCAAGAAAGTAGTTGGACTAGACTATGGAAAAGACTGGAGGTGGGTCGCTGGGGTTCTTGGATACTCTGTTCTCATACCCTCCCTGCAGCTTGTTATGTTGATGAAAGCACTTGCCCTTACATGAGCCACTCCTACTTGCACAAGGATAGTTATCATAGGAAATTCATCAAAGTCGTTACGTGATTAAGGCTTTGCTCCTGCATACAGTTGTTTGTAAGATCAAGCTCTTAAACTATGGAGTGTATCAGCAAAATAATCATGAAAGAAATGACAGACTGGGTGTCTTTTCATTCTACTACAGGTTATGGATACGATCTGCTCCCTTTACAACACCCTACTACTTCTCTCACGTCACCACTGCATACATGCTCTGAGATCACATGGATTCTCCCAGTCCCCAACACCAGTGTTAAGACTTTGCATCTGGGAGACAGCCAGCAATTCCACTAATGATGCAAGAGCCAAAATAAAGCCCAGCTTATATAAATAACCGTGACTACTCCAGCTAACTAACATAGGTTAAAAAATTGGTTTAGGGCGTAAAATGTAGAGACCGAAAGACTGCAAGTCTGTAAGTTAAGGATGAGGACGCCAATTTAGTCCGACAGACCAGTCATTCACAGGAGGAGGAAGGAGACGTTCGCCAGCAGTCGGTGAATAAAGCATTTGAACAAAGAGCGCATCACAGAAAGCTCAGGCCGCTCGCGTACGCCACGAAACACCCGTTAGCGTTATCCCATTGCTGCCAGCACTGAGAGGTTCGCGTGTGCAAAGCCCGAACCGGAGAGCTCTCGCCGGCACGGCCCCGCTACGCCGCTGCCAGGGGCAGAGCGGGCGAGAGCAGCGGGCAGGAGCCCTCCCCCTGCCGGGGCAGCGGGTACGGAGCCGCCCGGGCTGGGGCCGTGCCCCCTCCCGGTCACCGCCTGCCCTCCCCGTCCCCCGTCACTCACCGGCCGCCGCCCGAGCGCCCCGCGCCGCTCCGCACCCGCCGCCCCGGGGCGGCCCCGCCGCGCGCCCCGCCCGCCGCCGCCGCCGCCCAACGGCACCCAGCGCGCGGCCCGGGCACCGGGTCTCGTGCACCAGGTAGCAGGCCCCACCTCCCACGCACCGTGTTAGCGGCAGCGGGGGGTGGTCCCTCGTGGGAGCGAGCGAGTGGAGCGGCAGAGGCACCCCGAAGGGCCGGGGAAACGGCGGCAGGAACTGGCGGGCAGGGTGCCGCGGCGGGGCTTCCCCACGTGAAGGCGGGTCAGCCCGCTGGACCCCGCGGCACCACCGCGCTGGGGCTGCCCATCAGGCGGGGCCGCTTGGCCTCCGTCGGAAAGGTGCGCTTGGCCTGGGAAACCACGTTAAATAAAATGCAGGTTTTTGATATTGCAGGGATTTTGGCTCTTTCTTTTGCCTTCACGGGGTGGGAAGTCCATGCTGTCTCCAAGGCTTCCTGGGCTTCCCCACTGGTTTGGTGTCCGTGGAATCTGCAGACTCAGACCCGGGAGGCTTGTAATAATTCAGCTGTGTAAGGCAAGCCTACGGCGTGAGGGTAGCGGGCAGTTCTGTGGCCTCGCTCCTGAGACACAAGTGCTTGGTAAAACGTTAAGCTTGATGACCTAAGATGTCTGCATTCAGCACATTGCCTAGAGGACTTGGGGCACAGTGCAAAGCATCTTCTCAGCATACATAACCTGCGTAACATCTCTCAGGCTGCGGGATGACTTCGAGGGTCTGAAAGATTTTCCCATTGAGGATGCTGCATAACTAGAACAGCTGGAAAGGCATCAGGCTGGGAAATTAATGGAGTGCTTCCTTAATGTGTGGAAAACTGGATTCCACTGGATCACTACTTAGAAATCTAACTTGGTATCAAACCAAGCACGATGCAACCGTCTTCAACTGTTTAATAAAATCAGAAAACCAAAGATAAAAGGAACCATTTGTGGAAGAGACAGAAATTTGGCTTGCACCTGGAAGTGCATCTAATCTAACTAGACACCTAGATGATTTTGGAAAAAAAGCAAGTGATATTCCCTCCACATGTCTGTCTTCCTGCTGCTGCTTTCTTCTTTTTACTCAGTCACCCCCATCTTGTCTGTGCTGCTTTGGATTTGACCACCTAACTAAAGCAAACCAAAGAAAGGCAGCAAAAGCACTCTTTGTAATCAGCTAGGGGTGTTAGAAGCAGATTTCAGCTAAATAAACTCAAACTGAGATGAGAATCCATGCCTATCTTGTTGCATTTCTGCAACTAAAATGTTGCAAGATTACACATAGAAAACTCTACCATCCTAGTTCATTGATATCTCCCTTCTTCTAACCTTTAAATCTATTAACGTTGAAGTTGGTTGTCAATTCACATTGAAACAGACTGATGTACTCTGCAGCAGAACTAGCACTCCATCACAGTGGCAGAGAAATAACAGGCCCTGCTTCGGGGATATAGTGACACGAGTGAAGACGGCTCATGCATTCCAAAATGCAAAGTGAATGTCTCCAGTGTAAGTAAAAATTGGTCCTTGTGAAGAACCCATATACGTGTGATGGATACCATTTCCCTACCTGACACCAACAGAGCAAAGAGAACATTTCCCGCTTCCTCGAACAGTGCTACTGATTTGACTCAATCTGTGAATGCACCAAGTTTCCTTCATGTCATCCAGTCATTTTTGATACATAAATCCCTCCTGGCTCATCAGACCTGTAAGCAAATCCAAGGAGTTATTTTCAGGAAGTCAGAGATTTTATTTACTCTTTCAGTGTCAATCAGTGTGCTTTCTAGGGATACTGAGACTGTTACATTGCAAGAATCACATGCAGACTTATGTTTTCTTTTTTCCTTGCCTCTTCCAAAGTATCTCCAGCTTGTCCAGATTGTTTTTGACATCTGCTGCCTTTCAGAAAAGGAGCCCATACTGAGAATTCACACCCAGATTTTCGTCTATAGTTAAAAGACAAGACATCTCCAAAACTTCCTAGCGTAGTTGCTGTACATATTGACCAAGCAAGCTTTCTTGTCACGGTGACTGTCAGTCCTGTTCTGCATGACTGAATTGAAAACCATAGTCCTGGCAGCCTAAAAGACAAGTAAGCAAGGGGGAAGGTGAGGCTAGGGGAGGGAAGATTTTAATTGCAAGCTCACATCAGTATGTTTCTGAGGAAAGCAATTCTCCAGCATGAGCAGTGTCTGCCTTTCCAACCCCCCCTCTCTGACACATTTTCTAAAACTTGGTGAAAATTCCCATCTGGAGCTGCTTTATGCTGCAGATGTTTACACGTATCTCCAGGAATGACAGGATCTTGATAGCCTTCAGCATAGTGTCATCTTCACATTGCAAAGTTCCTTCTTCTAGCACTTAGCTGGATGAAGATCACAGCTAGAAAGTCAGAAGATGCAACTGAAAAATAAACAGAAATGTGACAGAGATGGAAATAGAAATTAAAAAAAAGGAAGTCCAGCAGAAAGACGGTCTATGCTTTTGATCTGAGCACTAAACATAATTCAGGGCATTCCTAGGTCAGGTGCCTGTTCTGCACCTGGAACAGGCCCACCCTAACAACAGCTTAATATAACGCCTGCTGCCAGCATTAGGAGTACATTTGACCTTCTGGACCTCTGCAGTTTAGGGAGGGGTTCTGTTTTCTTGGCATAGGTAGGCACTAGTCAGTAAAAGAAGAGTGAGATTACGGCTCCTCATCATTCCTTTCTTTTTCCTTGTTAGTAAGTTAAATTATTACTGGGGCAGGGGGAAGGAGGGAGAAGTAATACCCATATTACACCAGCTGTGAGAAACAGGCAGGTGTGATGGAGCTTGCCTATGTAAATGTATTGGATGGTCTCATATAGTATGTTGTCTTTCTCTAGAGGTCTTGCATTCCTTGTGTCCCTGCAAGGCACATTTAATCTTGCTTTTTAGTTTCTTTACTTAGTTTCCTGACAAGTGTACAGATTCCAAGAGGCCACTGGACCACAAGGCAGAAACCTCTCTACAGCTGCTACTTCATGTTATCAGCTGTTTGTGGTGCAATCCTATGGTACTTTACTGAAGTCTCTCAAATTCTCAGGTGGGAGTTACAAAGCAGACTTTAGGCTGGACAGTAAAGATCTAAGTTGCCAGTGATTTTATTCGTCGCCAGTTCTCAGAAAGCTCAGAGACTCAGATACCTCATCTCTGCTTCAGAAACCCTGGGTCCTTGCAGGTCAAATGAAAGCCAGCAATAGATCCAGGTGACCAGCAGCTCTGGGAACCTGCTCACAAGTAATGCAAATTAGGCATCAGTATCTTTGCAAAACTTTCTTGCAGTCATAGTTTGAATTAAAATTGTCAATCAGTTAAGTTAGAAGAGAATTCCTGTGGAGGGCTTCCAAAGGAACAATGAGAGAATGTGAGGACCAAAGCCAGCCGGGCAACAATGGTCCCCATGTACTCAGCCAAGGTAAAGCGCACTTGGTTCAGAAGCATTAAATATGCTCTAAAAGATTCATTAAATCTACCAGACAAGTTCCAAAATGGATGGAAATAGAGCAGTAAGAAGAATGCTGAGGTGTAGTAGAGCTAATTTTCCTTCTCTAACAGATTCATGCTGGTTATCAAAAAAAGTAGGAATATTTTAAAACTGTTTGAACTACTGTGATTTGCAAGGATATGAAAGTTATCTGAGTTCCAATGTTTTCTTCAATTTATAAGAGAGCATTATATTAGAACTGCTTTATCAACCCATCTCATAGATGTTGTTGACAGAATGGTTTCAAGGAGGAAACTATTGTTGCCTATAGAATAGAGAGAACCTGTGTGGGAGCACAGCTAATGCCTATGGTATTTAACTGGAGCTGGGGCCAACTCTGTTCTGACTAGAACCTCAATTCCATTTAAAGGAATTGCCAAGTGAGTTTGCTAGCGAGAAAAGTGTAACAAAGGGTTCATGAATTTAGATAATTGCCTGATGTATCATAATTTTATTTATGCCCATTTATTTCTAAATATCTGTTCTCATTTTTTTCTTAAGTAAGATGCATTCTGAGGCATATGAATTTTTTTTATATGCTGCAAGGTAAAAAAAGAGCTTGAAGTTGGGCAACTGTAACTTGCAGTACCAGTGCTCATGTGGCAGATAACTTGAGATTCTGTCAATCTTGGCAATGTTTCCTGGCCCTTCTTTATCTAAGAATGAACTGTTCTTGGATGCTTTCTCTAGGATACTAGGTATAAACAGAGCTTCTTTTTCCCTCCCTTCAGTCTCTGGTTCACAGTCAAATTTAGGGTTGGGGTTGTTTTGGAGTCTGGGTTTTTTCCTCTCTCTTGAACAAAATGTATTGTAAAAAATGAAAGAAAAATCTCCCTCCAAATTTCTGGGTTTTCTACATCTTTTCCTCTAATATGGAATATCAACATGATGAAGTGTAATAGCGTAATATCTACACTGAGCAGAATTAACTGCCATCTAGGTAAGACAGCTCCTAGTTTGAATAAATCTAAAGTTTCAGAGATTTATCTAGTATCCTAAAGAGGGTCAAAACCCAGACCTACTTTATTACCAAATACAAATACATCAAATCAATGAAACAATGAGTTTTTCAAGTTACACAGCAAGTAGAAGCAAAAGCCATTGTATACCACAAAAGGACAGATCAAGGTCCAAGTGCTGATCAGTAAAACAAGGAGCTTCCTAAATCAGATAGCAGGTGGAACAAAACACCCTACCTTGCAAGAGCCAACACGTTTAAACACCTGAGTATTGAGAGCTCCTGAGTGTATCCCAAAAGGCAAAACTCCCTATCAGTAGCCCCGGTGGTCCACAGAGTTAAAATTTTCCTAACACTGAGAATCAGAAAGTAAATGAAATGCACTGCTTTTGATTTTATTTAACTAAATGTCCCAATGATAGGTTCAGTAAAAGCAGCCTTCATCCACTGAAGCAGTGATACGAACCACCTGCCAAGCTACAATGCAAGATCAAGGTTGGTACACTGCATTTCTTCTCCATGTGCGCCCTGCGTGATACTACTCACTTGTGTAGAGGGAACAATGATATTCTGACTGGGCATTGGTTTGTGTTCAAAAAGATGGTGAGGACACAATTTGCAGAGACAACTACTCAGACCCAAAACATCGCTTCTGCTTTCTCACACCTAGTACCAAGGAGCAGATGACACTAGTACTTAGCTGTATTCAGGACTCCAGCTGCTTCATGTGAACACCATATCAAATAGATACATCAAATTAGTACTTCCTTCATCTTCAGTTTTACTTCACCAAAATTTCCATTGAAAAGAAGCCTGAATAAAGAAGTCCACGACTGGACACTTTTCTTTTTCATCTTATAATAGTACCTTGTGGTTGCTCCTTCTGTGTTTTTTGGGGGCCAGGGGATATTACCTGAATGGGAAAAACCCAGAAGTCTGGTAATTTCCTCCCTTTTCTCCTACTTTGAGTTTGGCGCGATCGCTAGCAAGCATTCCGAAAAGATACTGCCCCGTCAGGAAAGCGAAGATGCGCCCTCGCACAGGCGGAGCGAGCGCAGGGAAGGCACCGGCTGGCTCCCAGCAGGCCAGCCCGGCAGCTCTGACGTGGGTGTAACACAACTCCGAGGTTATTTTTGCCAAAATTTCTGTGAAACCGTGTGCCACGGAGCCGCCGCTGCAGCGGCCTAACCTGACCTGCTGCGCCTCAGCGGGGAATGGCGGCCGGCGGCGCCCTCCGCGGAGCCGTCCTCGCCTCAGCTGCGCGGCGTCCCTTGCCCGGCCGCGGGCTCTCCGGGCGGCGCTCGCCATCGCCTGGCTCACACCACCACCTACTGTCGGAGGCGGCTTAGGAGCCGGCCGGTGCCGAGCCCCCTCACACTGAGCGCGGCAGCCGCGCCCGCGCCTCAGCTTCCTCCCGCCCTCAGCCCCGCCCTTCCTCTCACACGGCCGGGCCGCTCCCTCAGCCCGCCCGCCGGCCGCGTCCCGCCCCTCAGCGCGCTGAGGAGGGCCGGCTCGTCCTGCTGCCGCCGCCACCGCATCGCGCCTCAGAGCCCGTCTTGCCGGAGCGCAGCCGAGCCCGATGGCCCGCGAGGAGGCGGCGGTGGCCGGCGAGGAGGCGGGGGTGGCCGAAGGGGGCGGCCTGCTGCTGGAGATCGTGGGCTCCCCGCTCAACCTGAGCCTGCTGGGCCTCTGCCTCTTCCTGCTCTACCAGATCCTGCGGGGCGATCGGCCCGCGGCGCCGGCGGGCGAGGCGGACCCGCCGCCGCTGCCCAAGATGAAGCGCCGCGACTTCACGCTGGCGCAGCTGCGGCCCTACGACGGGGTGAGCGACCCCCGCATCCTCATGGCCGTCAACGGCAAAGTCTTCGACGTGACCCGCGCCAGGAAGTTCTACGGGCCCGGTGAGGGCCGGGGCGGGCGGGGGCCGGCGGCGCGGGGAGCCCGGGGCGATGGGGCGGGCCCAGCCCGGGAACCCCCGGCTCTTTGTGCCCGGGATCCGGCTGGGGCCGCTGGCTGGAGGGATCACGGCGGGCCTCGGTGGCTCGGACCCCCCGGGCCCGCTGCGCGGGCGCCGGGAGCGGGCAGGGTCAGGCCGGTGCTGGCGGGGGAGTTTGTTCCCTGCGGCGCGGGGATCAGCGTGCTCCGCGTTCGTGCCTAACCCGCCTGCTGGCCTGCGGGATAAACGCTCGGCTAAGCTGCCCGTGCCTTCTCGCCCCTGCTCACGATCCGGAGATTTGGAAAGGATTCGCCTTTCTTCGGGCTGTGAAGGGTGTGCGCAGCTTGGCCTATGACAAGATCGCGCAACCAGCAGCGCTGGGAGACCTGTCTCCCCAACAGAGGATTACCGCTGTTGCCTGGGCTCTGGAGTCAGGCCTCGATGTTGTAAAAACTCTGGCTTTGCCAGCCTACGTTGCTTCAATATTCTCTTTATTTTCCCAGGGCAGGTTACACATACCACAAGTACCATAAGGGGTTGTGCTGCTGTTGGGTTGGGCGGCTTCGTTGGCCACGGGTGCCTTCGCCTGATGCCGGGCAGCAGAAGCGAATTGTTCTCTAAGTGTTTACATTCCATTCCCAGCGTTTAGTGGACATCGCTCCATTGCATAATATTTATACTAAATACTTAGTAATTTAGATTAACCCAGCTTCCTATCAGGAGTGTAGGCAGTTGAAATGTGCAAAGATTGAATAAGCTATGCAGAGGCTTATAGAGCAGCTAGTGATGCGGTGGGTGGGAGTATGTGCACCCAGGTGGAAGAGTTTAATCACCTCCACTAGGGCATGGGTTTTTGTTTTTAACAGAGGCTTCCTGTTAAAAAGCCTCACTGAGGCTTGCTAATTTGTACCAGGGTCTGTCTGTTATAACCACTCTTGAGCTCTCCAGGCAGCTGGTAGCTGCAGTAGTGAGCTGCCAGTGCTACTCAGAGACAAGGAGAATGGTGCAGGAGACACCATGTATTTGGGAGCATGATGACATTATTACTTTTGGTCCAAACATAGACTGGAGACTGTTGCTGAATGCTGGAATGTAACTTTCCATTCTGCAGCAGTCAAGATGATATTTACAGGTGAGCTAGATGTGCAGTTTCGTATTTGTGCAAACTAAAAACCACTTGACTTCAGGACCATGCTTTGGATGCTGTCTTCCTTGACAACAGTAAAAGCTGCCTGTTGTATGTAATTTGGTAATTGCTGAATGGTTCATCACAGTGTCTGGCTAGTTTGGTTTTCATTTTAATGGAAAAGTAAGAGTCTTTTGAAGAATTTAGGAAAAAGCTCACTCTGGAGATGTGGCAGATGGCGTGCTCTCTACAGTAACCAGAGTTCACATCTAACTTCTTTAAGCTCCCTTAAGAACTTTCAGTGTCTAGTTGCAACATGTGATATCTCCATTTTTGGCTTGTCATGCAAGCAAGTTAATCATTAATGAAGTTTAGCAAGAGTCCGTCTTGATAAGATATCTCTGATCTACTGTGAATTGCACGTTTTGATCATTTGAGTTCATCTTGCATTTTAAAAGTTTTAATAGATGTTTCTTCCAAGTTGGTAATTTCTAGTATCTCCACCACATTTTCTATCAAGTCATCCTTTCAGCTTTTTAAGTCAGGAGCATCTCTTAGAAAACTTCAATTTCACCTCAGACTTACAAGTCCTTCTTCTGTTCCTCTTTCTGAGGATGTGCTTCCCAGTTTGTATGCTTATTCTTACCCTGTTTGTATGTTCCGTGCACTGTTGTGTGCATTGTCCTGATTTTTCTGAAGGTATCTCTTCCTATGGTTTTGTTTCTTGTCCTCTTCCTGTTTTCCCTTATTACCAAGTAGAATAAAACTTAAAAACATTTCAGAAGTTTGAGGCATCTCTGACCCAGAGGTCAGGGAAGGAATTCATGATCTGTTTCAGTTCGGGGACTCTGATCCATGAATATCATACAGCATCCATTACCTCTGTAATAATGCTGCTTATGTTTTTATTTTAAAGAGGGCCCGTATGGGATTTTTGCTGGAAGAGATGCATCCCGAGGTCTTGCCACTTTCTGCCTGGATAAGGAGGCTCTGAGGGATGACTATGATGACCTGTCTGATCTGAACGCTACACAGCAAGAGACCTTGAGGGACTGGGAGTCACAATTCACTTGTAAGCAATTTTAAACCTATTTACAAAGAAGTAGCTAACTAGTGTGCAGTAAGGGAAGCAATGGTTAAAAGGCTGTTACCAGCCAGAAGCATCAGTCTGGAAACTTACTTTGAGTTAATACCTCAGTTTACTAAGTATTACTAGAATTACTGTTACTCCAAAGACTTAAGAGAAATGTCAGGTTTTCCTTCTGCGTTCTCCCTCCCTCTGCTCCTTACAGAACAGTACGAGAGACGGAAGCACTCTGTCATAGGATAAGATGTATAAAACCACCCAAAAAGTTGACAGGAATTGGAAATTAAGAGCATGTTTTTGATACAGTTAAGACCCTATCTATAGGGACAATTAGATTTTAATGCTGTGAAAAATTAAGCTTTTGTCCCGTTCAGCTTCTCAGAAATAAGAGTAACATTTGAATTATTACTTTTTGGGTTTTTTCAGTTTTGAAGACTGTTTAACCTAGGCCTTTTCCCCTTGGAGCTCTTGATATAACTAAATAAAGTTATTCTGCGTGGCCTTGCTGGTGGCTTTATCAGATTCACAGACAACTGCATCCAGCAGACTTTCTCCCTCAGAAGGTAATCAGTAACGGGCAAATGCCACCTCTGTGCTTGCAAGCAGCCTGGTCGTTACCGTGCCAGTGATGGCCAGAGTGGCAGAGGAAAAAAGGCAACTTGCACACTTGAGATGTTTGTTCTAAAATTAGCAGAAGGAAGTCACCTTCATAGTTGCCTTGGTTTTCTATGCTTAGTATTAAAAGTTTAAAAACTGTTTTGTGTCATGTGACTCAACTTGCCGCTCAAAAAGGAGAACTTCAAATCACAGTTTTATGGAAATTGCTGTGTTGATCTTGTACCGGGGCATGCCCACTGATACGATTTTTTTTTTCCCTCCTATTGTGTATCTTGTTGATGAAAAATAATTCCTCCATATTTCATGATGCCTTTTAGGCAAGTGAACACCAAAGGGATTATTTCTACTCCGATAAGACAAAAAATAAATGTATCAGTTGTTTGTCTGGATGAATTTATAGATCTATATATATGATGGAAATTGCATATACAAAAAAGTAGTATAGTGGAAGTCAAATGGGTTTTGTTTTTAAATCTAGTGTTAAAGATTTACTATCACTAGCTAGAATGGAGCTTTCCTCCACATAATGTCATTAGAACATCTCAGTCCTGACCTGATGTGCCCCTACTATTTTGGCACTCTTCCTGTCTTAATCAAGAACGTTAACTGTGCCACACTGAATGGCTGTTTTATTGTGCTAACAAGTATGTCGCAGAAACCAGAACTATGTTACCAAATATCTGACCCAAACTAGTGTTTAAATCTACCTGTTCAGGAGTCGGGCATCAGGACTGACAGTAAACTGTACTCTTTTTATTACTATGTTTCTAGTAAATTTGGCAATTAGTTGCTTTAAATTCTTATTAATTGTAACAATGCTAGTCTGAAATACCTGTAGGCAGAGGCATCTTTTGCTTTGTTGAAGTTGACAGATGGGCAACATAGCATAGCTCTCAGTTCTTACATGTATATGATCTTAGCGTTTTACATGTTCAGAGATATAAAATAAGGCAGCGGCTTAGCTGCATAATCAGATAACAGATCCGTCTTTATCTTTGGGAGAAAGAATCTCTATTCTGTCCTATTGGATATTTTCAACATATATTACAAAAAATAAAAACCCTTGAAAGTTGTGTACATGTGTGCACATATGTATGACCACATAACATAAATATTCTAACAATGCCGTTGGTTGAAAAACTAGCTTTGACATTGGCAAGAAAAATAATCTAATCCGGGATTCTCTTTCTTTAGCTGGATGAGTCCCTCAGTTTACATGTGTCTTTACATTCATTCATCTTTTGGCTTAGGCAATAAAAGGAGAATTATAGTTACATTCACTTTGCATGTTTCTTACACTTACTACAACATTAATAGTAGTTCAGGTAGTTGATTTCAGCTTTTATTCTTCACCCAAGTGTTTGGAATAAGTTGCTGAGAGCTGTTTTATTATAATAAAGGCATTTTCTTAATTCAGGAAACAGACATAGGAGTTAAAAAAGCTACATCTTTAGGGCAGAATAATGACTTGGATTCTTTTTTTTTCCCCAGTTAAGTATCACTATGTTGGTAAGCTGCTGAAGGAAGGGGAGGAACCCACTGTATATTCTGATGAAGAAGAAAAAGATGCCCAAGATGCAAAGAAAGACTAGAGAGTGCAGTGAGGAACCATCTATTTTTGATCGTAAAGGATCATTTGTAACATTCCACTTCTGTTTTACAAGTTGCAACAGCAGCAATGCTTACAAAAGGTCCAAAGTTACAGTGAATTGTTTCTTTTCAAAGGTTTTCTTTTCAAATTCAGTGGTAAACTGTTAAAGGTCTAAGATCTGTCTTCCTTTAAACCTGCATAATCTGAAGTATGCACAGAAAATGTCTGTGCTAAAGTAAACTGCAATTTTGGCAATAAAGGACTATTACTGTTTTTCTTCTATCACTATTTAGTGCAGAGTAGGTTGAAATCCAGTTTTTCATTAACAACCTAGCACTGTGGACACAAGCACAAGAGTAACTTCACATATGCAACACAAATTCCACGAAATCTTGTTTTGTGTTAGCTTCTGCAGGATCTGGGCCTTGGGTTGTAATTCCTTGAGAAAAGGGAGTATATTTTATTTGTCTGTGAAGCATCATACTCATTTGTGGTGCAATGAAATTCAACATTATGTAAGACAATTTGGCTTTTAAGGAGTTACATAGCGGCTTACAGATGAAACTAACTGCTTTAAAAAAAGGTAAGAATTTTTGAGAGGTTAAATCACTTTTAGATACTTAGAAAATTAATAAGGATTGATGAATACTTGATGTATTCAGGCATGCATAATTACGCATGGATTAATATTCTTTGTTTACTTTTAAAGCACATCTGAAGTGTTACAAAGGTTTAGATACTGAGTGTAACTAGGCATCCCTAAAAACCAGGTACACCATGAAGTGTGACTCGACCGGACTACTATTCATTCACTTTTCTTCTTAGTAAAACTATTCTGTGGATTTCAGTGAAATTATATTAAACGGGGAGGATCAGCTGCTGTTGATTCCTAGGCTTAAAAAAGACTTGCTGGTATGGCATGAGTAACAAATACTCTTGTACCTGCAGCTTTATCTAGCAGAAAAATGTTCCTGATCAATGTAACTTACACAAGTTTCCTGTACAAAATAAAATAACATGGTGTAAGCCGTTTCTGTGTGGAGGCCTTTGTTGCTTTGGAACGTTGCCATTAAAAGAAACGGCACAATATCTCATGCATAACCAGCGATGCTATCCCTGGGGGACCTGACCTTTGAATTGCTTTTTACTTATTTGCTCTCTTGGTTCACGTCTATGCTTAATTACTAGGTTTGTTCTGACTATGTAACCTAGTCTCCTACCAGAGGGGGCTGGGTAAATGGATTTGACCAAGGAAAAATGTAAACGTGCTCCTTCATCATCCAAAATACTTCTGCAAAACTTTCTCAGAAATTCCAAGGAGATAAGTAATGATTTGCTGATCTCTCGTAAGCGTGTTTCTTGTCCAGGTGATTCTGCTTGGGTGCCTGTCTGGAATAGTTCCCTGTATTTAGTTTCTCTGGTTCGGCTGTTCAGCCAAGTTGTTTCTATTTGGCAACAGGACCCAAATGATGAACTGAGTCCGGAGTGGGAAGGTGTAAACTAGGCAAAATTGTTCGGCAGTAGAGTGCATTGCACAACAGCAGCTTTCATAAACAAGTGCCTGAGACCATCTGTGGTGAGAACGAATGACTTTCCCTCAGTCCTAACACTTCCATGGCATTTTCTTTTGGTTACACTGGACCTTCAAAATGAAGAGTGCGGTTGTTTGAGCAAGATAGCTTGCGCAAAGTGGTACCATATGAACTACCTAATAAAGGTCTAGAGACAAATGTAAATCTTGTCATGACCTTTGTGTTGCTATTTTATTTTTAGAGACATTTATACTCTTTGCAAACTACTACTAATGGTTTACCTCAAATTGGAAATGTGCTTTTATTTGTTTAAGGCAGAAAATAAAATACTCTTGCATAATGGTGGTGTTTGTTTTTATTTACTGCAACTAAATGTGATACTTAATCCTCCCCCAATGGTTCAAGTTTTATATTGTCTTTCTCCAATGTCTTACATTATCCAACGCATAGATTGAGTATAGTATGTTCTAGCTGAATACTTGTAAATGCAATTCTGTAGTTGTCCTGGTTTCAGCTGGGATAGAGTTAATTTTGTTCCTAGTAGCTGGTATAGTGCTGTGTTTTGGATTTAGTATGAGAAGAATGTTGATAACACACTGATGTTTTAGTTGTTGCTAAGCAGTGCTTACACAAGTCAAGGACCTTTCAGCTTCCCATGCTCTGCCAGGTGCACAAGCAGCTGGGAGGGAGCACAGCCAGGACAGCTGACCCCAACTGGCCAATGGGACGTTCTATATCATATGACATCATGCTCGCGTATAAACTGGGGGGAGTTGGCCGGGGGGCAGCAATCGCCGCTCAGGGATGGGATGGGCATCGGTTGGCGGGTGGTGAGCAATTGCATCGTACATCACTTGTTTTGTATATTCTTTTATCGTCATTATTATTCTCTCTTCCTTTGCTGTCCTGTTAAACTATCTTTTTACTTTTTTTTTCTAATTCTCTCCCCCATCCCACTGGAGCGGGGAGTGCGAGGGAGCAGCTGTGTGGTGCTTCGTTGCCGACTGGGGTTAAACCACGACAGTAATATAACTTTAACAGAATATTAAATATAGAACACATTCATGTTGTATAATATGCTTTGCTGTTGCAAAAACAGAGTTAGGCATAAAAAGGCCCAAGTAACTGTTAACACTGAGCAAAAGCTGGAGCTTTGGAAGGCTGTCACGTAGTGGAACTAGGCCAGGCTGTAACCTACCCCTCAGTGGACCCAACCATCTGACTTAAGTTAGTCCATAATGTATCCTGAGGAACCGAACTCTATTTTAAGTATCAATCTGTACGTTACAACATGATGCATCATAAAGAATAATAATAATAAATAAAAACTACCCAGAAAACCAGCAGTAACACAAGGCAAAGCTTAATGTTAAGCATCGTGCCTCTTGGGAAGGAAGAATTACACTTTGGTAAAACCACTGCTTTTTCAGAGAAAAAAAAGAGAATTTATTGTGAAAGGGGAAGAAGCAAGTCACAAAAGCAGTGGTTTCATGAAGCAGCAGGCACGGATTTTGTTTTCTTCTAAAGTGCTGGAGAGAATGGATGGGGTTTAGCTTGCTTTTTACTCTGTTCATTGCCATTTGATTCCTTCCTTCAACAGCGACTGGCTGCTATGACTAAGCAAAAAGAACGACACCAGGTAACTTAACAGATTGTACATTAACCAAGTAGGACACGATGACCAGCTAAGAGCAGAGACTGTCAGCAGTCTCCCTCATCTGAAGTGTCCAAACACCCGTTACTCATGTGTGTCACACCCTCATACCCGAGGAGCTCTAGGACAAATCAAAACAATCGAGTAGCATCTCATTTCCAACCAGTACTGGCATACTGTCAACCGCTTTGTAAAATTCAGATATTCTTTTATCTGGACTCTACCTGCTCTTAATCATCTTTATTAGCTCTTACTTATGCTGTTTCAGTTAAACAAAAAGAAGTTCAGTAATGAATGCTTATGTCGAGAGTTATGTAAGGGGGTTTACAAAAGGTGAGGCGTTCCTATGCATTGCCTGGAATCTCTGGATTAAGAAGAAAGGGCTTTATATCATAATTGCTGTATTCTTGTATTTCAAGCAGATGGACTGACGTAATAATAGGCATTGTGTATTTCTGCTTTAAAACCAGCCTGTAGGATTTTGACTTCGGCATTCAGCAGGAGGTACAACCAACTGGCCATGTATTTCTGATAATAAGCTTAGTTCAGACAGCTCCCCTGAGAAGACTTCTGCTCTCACTAGCTCTGTTAGGAGGCATTTTCATTAGTTCTGTATGGAAAGTCAGATTTGATTGCAAGATCTGCAGTCTCAGGGCCCTACTTCATACGTGTCAGAGTAAACAGTGTTTCCATAAAAAACCTCTCTTGAGATGCCAGCTGAGTACAGCAGCACACGTCAGGCTTAAACTAAAAGATGTGAAATTATGCCAGCAATATTCTACATTTCCATTGCTGAACTATATAAATGCTACTTTTAATGCATCTTTTCACCTATTAAATGTTCTAATTGTCTAAACTGTGTGTAACTTTCATACCTGAGATGTGACATTTATTCCTATAACTATTGAAATTTAATCTACAAAGCTATGGGTTTAAAAAGTTTTAAAGCAAACTTATATTTATCTTTAAAGATTAGCCTTCAGGATAATAAAATTATACTGATAAAAAAATATACTGAACATATATCCATATGAAAGGATGGGGCTCAAATTAAGTGTGTCGACAGCAAAAGTAAAGAACTAGTATTAAAACACCTAAAAACAGGTTCTAAGTAATGCCACCTGTAACAAGTAGGAAACCCAAAAGTTCTGTTTCAGTATGAAGATTACAATGGTGTCTCACATTTTAAAATGCACGCGTATTTTATTTATTAACAATGTTTTACACGGAATGAGGACTTGGAGATAGAGAATTTGCTTTATCAATTTCAATCAATATAGGTGAATGCAAGAAGCAATTACAGAACTGGTGTATTTATTTGTTATTGAATATTGTAACAACATGTTGATTAGACACTGGAAATTTACACCGAAGGAAATCTTTAGTTCCTGCTCCCCCAGATTAACAAAAAGAAATCCTTCCTCACCTGTAATCAAAAGGCCTGTCTCATGGAAAATGGGTACTTACGCACACAGAACCGTCTATAGATTGACAGAGGGGGAAGTTTTGTCGTCTTTAATCCGCAAATATTGCATAGAGAAAAAACACCCTTCGTATGTCGTATCAGTGCAACTGAAACATTTTACACGATCAACAAATACAAGCGTTGATCTTCATTGTAACTGTATAAAATACTAAAAAGGAGACTTAAGAGGGGCATAAATGTTCTCCAAAATAGTCAGAAAATATTTATGTCAAGAAAATAAGATCTTTTTAGATAAAAGTAATAGATTAACAGTACTTTGAGTAGCAACCATTTGTCATTCATGACCCTGAAAAGGCACTCAACATCTGAACATGTGAACAGAGAAGACTGATAAAACCTGGCTTAGAAGCCTGTAGGAGTCGCCAGTATTGAACACTGGGGGAAAACCTATCTCCCATGAACAATTACAATTGTTTTTTTATTACTATTTATTAGAGCAGAAGTTACAAACATGGGTAAGATTCTATGTAATGAAGGCAACATCATCACATTAACTTAGTATATTGACATGTAATAAATAAAGCATACTAAAATGAAAGCTGAAATAATCAGAGTATTGAGCTTAGAACTGGCCCTCTATATCTTGCTAAGGGACTTTGTCCAAAAGCAATTGTGGCTGTCTTCTAAATATAGCCAGCTGAATAAATATGGATATCGCTCAAGCTCCTAGACTGCGTTTTCACATTTTTACCTACATGCAGCACAAATCTGACAACATTTGACAATTCCTGTGGAAATTATTTGTAAGCAAACTCATACTAAATAGCTATCTCGCTGCACGTGCCTTCAAACGGGCACATTCTGAAATCTTGTCAACAAGTTTTCAACCTGCGTATATATGGGGACTGTCAGCATGCTGACAAGCACTGCCCTTTCACTAACATTCAGAGCTTTGCTTAGACAATCATTCAGATTCCTGGAAGCACTACATCTAGCACAAGTTCAGTGAAATTGTTCCTCCCAAAGATCAGCAAGTTTTCAGAAAGACCTCTAGAATTGTAAATAGAAAACAAGCACTTTTCCAGTGTGGGTTTTACAGAAGATGGGATTTTTTTCATATTGGAATTCTATTACTTCCCACAATTGAGTATAAATGTCCCACACACACCTTCCAGTTCCATCATTTTAACAATCTGACTGAGGAGGCACTTCATATGCTTGCTCTAGGATTTATACAGCTATGTTTTTGTCCAATGACTCGTTATTACTAAATACTGTAACTTTGATACTTACATGGTTCCCTACATTTAATCAGAATATAACACACTGAGATCTCAATCTGTAACCTTTCAAATTCTTAGCGACTGGTCCATGGAAGTTTGTCTGGCCCTGGGGAAAGTTTTGGTCCTCTGTTATCCAAAAGGCAAACACAGATTCTGGTTTTGTGGCTCACTACACCAGTTAGATATTCTAACCAAAGGAATTACCTAAGCAAAAAATACCCAGTATTTCGTATACCTTTTAATGGCCAAAGGGCTTTCTTCTCCCACTTCTATAGAAGAGCTATTATATAGTAGCTGTTCAGCATCCTCTTCTGGGCTCTGCTCCACAGAAAGTATCTGAGCAGGGGTTTGTCTGAATTATCTCAAGAGGAAATAGAGGGCATCCTCTGACATCTGCATCCATCTCTCTTCTCAACATTAATTTCCTCTCATCTCCTGTAGATAAGTATATGAAAAAGTTACTTGAAATGAGTTTGTTGGGGGGCAGGGAGGGAAAGGGTATGGGGAGGTAGCTGTAAAGTATCCACCAACGAACTGAAAGCACAGTAAATTGTGAAAGGGCTGTGAGTCATAGCCAGAAACATAGCAATCCTGTATGGAGATCAGACGACTACCTATATATAAATTCACTAACTTCAGACAGTACTTCCCACCCAGATGTACCACGTATTGAGTTGCCTAACAACGTTTTAGTTGTCTAAAGCAGGTTGAGTTGTTAGCATGCATGTTGCTATTAACAGAATAGCCACCTGTCTGCTAATGCCCATGACAGATACTTTGCTGTCCAATTAAGTAGACAAATACTACTCTTCAAGTGCAGCTGCGCGTAGTGTTTCTGAGCTAAACTGAACAAACCTTTAACTGCAGAGAAGTCGCACTCTTTTTTGACACCATGTTTACACTGTTTAAAACTCTCTTTAAAAACATTCAACACTGTTAAGAACTGTGGCAACTAACCTCATCTGCCAGAGACCTGTCAAATTCTGTTACCTTAGTTCTGGTGTCCCTCTTTCTCACCTGTCCTCTGGAGGGTCTCCTGAAGTGGCGAGCCATCATGAGGAGTAACATCTGGTGCTGCCATGGCGGTGTGAAGTGTCTTGAATTTCACTTTGTTGTGGAACATTTTCTTACATTTTCTTTGTATCTTTCTGAGCGATTCCAGCTGCATGCAACTGTCTGTCTCTGAAAAGCCACATTCATCAGAGAAAAGATTAGAAGAAAGCTTTTTTCGCTTTTTCTTCATTGTGCGAGCATTTCTCTCCTCTTCCCTGGATTGTCCCTCACTTTTATGTCCTTCATGTCTTAATTTACTACTAGACCTCTTGCACGACTTTTTAAGCTTATGTTCACACTGCCTTGCCAAGCCCTCATGGACAGAATTAGAGCAGAAGCTACATTTGCTGCTTTCCTTCTCTTGACCTTCCAGAGTTACATTTTTAAGGTAAACCAGTAATTTTCTTTCACCAGCTCTTGCAGGCAAGCACCCTTTATTACAGTTGCTGTAAATTTCTTCACACCTTCTTTCTGTTCTCTTCACTGAGCTGCTACATGCCTCTCTAACGTACTCGGAATCACTGATCTCTTCCAACAAATCCTTTAATCTGCAAGCAGATCTACATGTCTCGTATGGTGCGGTAGCTTCATCACTATCATCTTCTTGTTTGAACTCCTTATCACGAGTAACAGCAGTGCAATCCAAAGAATGATTCAGTCCAGCATGTGGTAAGTTATCAACAGTGAGTGAGTCATTCCTCTGCACTTGCAACCTTTTTGCAAACCTACCCCCATAGGTCTTGTTTTCTAACACTGTGTCTGTTGACTCAAGTTCCCCAACAGTGATCACCAGTCTATAATTATCATCACTACTACAATTTCTCTTGTTGAGGTTTTGTACAGGACTCACTTCTCTGAAGTGCTGACCATGTTCGTTACTCAAGCTGATGTCAAAATCACTATCATCATCAGACACCACTCTCTTCCACCAGCACTTGTTCGCACCGGTTTTTGGCTCTAAGCAAACACGTGCATAGCGTGGTGTCTGATAGTAGTTTAGTAAATAATGGATGAATTCATCAGTCTCAAAAACCTTCTGCTTTTTGCAACCGTGTTCATCAGACACTGTCGGTGTGTGAACTACATTCAATGTTGGGTAGTCCCTTCCATCGAGAGACTCGATGACCCTGCAGTCTTGCGTAACTGTAATCAGTAAAGATCCACAGCCAAAGGAGTTGCACGCTTCTCTGCCAGGCAGTCCATCAGAACTCGGGGCTGTAGAGGGATCATTTAAAATCGTCCTGATGATATGACAAGTAGATACATGGAAGTTATTCACATCCACTTCCTCGCTACATAAGCTGCTACCTTTTTGGGTTAATGGGCACTTAAACTCTTCCTTATGTTTCAACTCTTTGTGCGTATGATAATGGGAGTTAATCAGTTCCTCATGTATGTCTTTTAATGCTGTTTCAGAAAAGGAATCGTCCTTCCTTACACCCAATGAAGGATCCACTTTTTGACTTGCCAACTGTGCAAAGTCCTTCAAATAAAAAAAAATCAGGAAAACGATTACGTACATTTATGAGCACTATAGAGTGATAAACTGCAAACTCATAAGCACGCAGTCCCACAGTCAGAAGAATTATACAGGTGAGGGGTAAGTTTGGCTTAGTTCAGAGCTCTATCGTACAACCTCACTATTCCTAAGTTAGAACTACAGATATTTCATCATCTCAGAAAGCTGATTCTCAATTAAATAAGAAGTGGTCCTTTCAATCAATTCATCTATCTCACTGCAACTGCATAAGAAAATATTTATTCTTTGTTTGATCACAGCATCACAACTAGTATATTGCGTGCAACAGTAAAATTACCACACTTTTGTAGATCAAATGTTTTATTTAGAATAAATTGCTTTGTTATACATTGTTTTAAATGGGTCCAAATACAACCAATCTAAAGCTTTCCAAGTGGTGAAACCAAGAAAATAGAAGTTTATTTAACACATCACCTTCAGAATTAAGAAGGGCAATATCGGACCTTATAGGGCCCTAAAATTCATGCAGAACAGCAAGGGTAGCCTCTGATTTCAATTCTTAGTAAATTATAGTCCGTTAGAAATCTTTAACATTAAGGATTGGGGAAAACATACACTTGTTAAAAGCTGCAAGCAAATTTTTACTTAGCAAATAGTGAAGACAAAGCCATGTTAGCATCCCCAAGAAATGAAAACCCCTGTTTTCTTTTAAAACTCTTTTTTTAGCCCAAAGCACTAAAATAAACCTCCAAACATTGATCTGTATGCAAAACACTTGAATTTTTAATCCTCCTCTGCTGACTTTCTCAAGACCTTAGCTGAATCAAACTGAAATAAAACTGATAGCTTAGTGTTGGCCACAAAAGAGAGGCTATTAGAAATGCAACTGGCATAATCCGCGTCAGTTTAATTCTGTCACTTGCAGACCTGAGACCAAAACAAGCAGAGAGAGCATCATTTGCGTCCCCGCCCCGAAACTCCTTGTTTGCAACGCTGGATCAAGTCTAACAGAGCTGGTACAGCCCTTCCAGCCCTATTTTTACTCAGTAACGACAAGGCCTTGAACAAGCATCAAAGGCAAAGTTTCTGGGTGGAAATGCACTACCTTTGCTCTCAGGGCAAGACTGGGAGCAGATTGTCACAAGACTTAGACCTCAGGCCTTCTCAGTGTTTGGTCAGACCCACGGCATTCTTCTGAACAGCATCAAGACATCAAATGTCTAGTGAATTATTCAAGCTCTAATAAATACCCTTCAAAATTTAAAATATGTTTTAAAATAGTCTTACTTTCACACGGTTTAACAGCACTGTAAGCAGTCTGACAGACTCCACTCTTCTCTGAGCTAGCAGGGATTTCCTTTCTTCCCATTCAGGCATATTCTCTGGCCACTGCTGTTCTTCAGCTGGTACCTTCTGCTGCTTTTGGGGATGTTTCTCATCTCCATCTATCTGCCTCTCTTCTCTCCTCTCCAGCTTAGCTTTCTTTTTTCTCTCTTGAACTTCTTTTCATCACCACGTCTTTTTCTAGGTAATTATCAATATGGGACAATTTAGATGACACTTGCTTTACATTTTGAGTCCTGGGGAATTGGATGCAAGTCTTTGAAGTGCTAATAATAAGCAACCAGTTGCCAAGAATCTGCATGTGACTAACAAGGAATCTTGTTTGTTAGAATAACATGGTTAAAAAAACGTGGCACATAGATGACATGCATTCAACTGATGCACACATTTAGAAAGTTCTTTGTCTTCAAATGGTTTGCATTCTAGGGTTTTCTTTATAAGCACTGCCAAGATGACAGATTCACATCATCATTTGTCTCCAAGGACACAACTAGAGACTGATCATTTGGATCTAATTCTTAAGTTAACAAATCTCCCCTACAGATTAGCATGAGGGTCCCATTTAAGAGATATTTCCACTGTTCTAAAAATTAAAGTTGAAGCTGTGTGCTGGTTTTGGTTGGGGTAAAGTTAATTTTCTTCACAGTAGCTGGTATGGGACTATGGTTTGGATTTGTGCTGGAAACAGTGTTGATAACACAGGGATGTTTTCATTACTGCTGAGCAGGGCTTACACAGAGTCAAGGCCTTTTCTGCTCCTCACCCCACCCCACCAGCGAGCAGGCTGGGGGGCACAAGAAGTTGGGAGGGGACATGGCTGGGACAACTGACCAAAGGGACATCCCATACCATATGACGTCACGCTCAGCATATAAAGCTGGGGGAAGAAGGAAGGGGGGGACGTTCGGAGTGATGGCGTTTGTCTTCCCAAGTCACCGTTACGCGTGATGGAGCCCTGCTTTCCTGGAGATGGCTGCCGATGGGAAGTAGTGAATGAATTCCTTGTTTTGCTTTGCTTGTGCACACACAGCTTTTGCTTTACTTATTAAACTGTCTTTATCTCAACCCACGAGTTTTCTCACTTTTACTCTTACAACAAAGTGTTCACACACGTTTAAAAATATTTTTTTAAAAGGTATTTGAATACAAAGGTATTAACAATGGAAGCATAGCAATGTTTTCAGAGACCTAGCATTAGAGTCGCTATGCTCCGCATTCTAAGCATTGTGTTTTCTTCAGTTATGAAAGTGTGTAACATGATTAATTACTAGTGACAATTTAGGATGCCAAACACATTGTCTACAGAATTAAAACTTCAATATACTACTATTACTTATATACAGAATTTAAGAACGCTGCCCTAAAGATAACAACAAAGAAAAAAACCCACGTAAAAAGGGGTAGAGGGAAAGGCAGAAAAGTGTTCATCTCTGGCTTTGGACCTTCCAGTCAACTGGGAGGCACCTAGAAATGTTAATTTTTAACATTAATTTTACTTCAGGGCATAAAGACATTAATTTGTGATGTTGCAGCATAGAGCAGTACAAAAAGCCCACATGCAGAATCTTCAGCAATCAAGCCTCAGAGCAATTTGAGAGCAACAGCTCTCCAATTTCACTCCAGGCCCACGGAATCGTAGAATAATCCAATCTGAAAGGGACCTCAGGACATCTCTAGTCCAACCTTTCTCATAACCCAGACCCCTCCATCTGGTGCTTTACACATAGAATTATCATGATGCTTTTCTTTCCGACAGTAACACATAAATTAAAAACTACGTAGTACTGCTGCAAGTTCTCTGACTCCTGTTTCCTCAAAGCCTGGATTTTTACAGTGGCCACTCTTCCTGGATTTTACTTGGTATGAGATAGTGTAACAAATCTCAAGAAAATGGGACATTCTCTAAAAATACACTCTCACCTTTCAACCCCCTCTCTTTTTTTCCCCCTTTTTCGAACGTGCTCCTGTTCTTGCAGCTTTAGTCTTTCCAGGCTTCTCTTTCTTATGGCTCCTTCACTAAAATGTCTGGTTGTATCAAAAGTCACCTGTCACAGAAGAAGCAGAATCAGACTTAGCAGTCCAGTTTGCCGTGTATTTATACAAACACAGACAACCTGCTGAGCAAGCAAGAGACCCCGGGTGACCACCAAATACTTCTACACTCGTGAGAATGTTTCTCTCTACCCTGGCATACTAGAACATCTCTTCTGAAGTTCACACTGGGTTGTCAGTCAAGCTCAAACATCCCACTCCCAAATGTATCCTCCTGCTGTGACATCAGAGGTTCACAGTCTGACATCATACCTTTGGCCAAACTCGTTCCTGGCATGCTCTTCTGGGGACTCAAAGTTCAGTATGTTCAGCAGAGCATTCCTAGCTGCAGGATTCGTGCAGTTCTGCCAAAACTAGAGTTCACTGACTCTCAGAGCAACATCTTTTGGATCAAATGCTTGCTTGCTTGCTTAAAAATTGATGAATTCTGTTGATCATCCTGCATTTAATCAGCTTCAAATGCCCAGATGTGAGCACATTAAAAGAAAACACTCAAGCAAACTGCATCGAGGTCTATCTACCCTGAAAAAATAAGTAATATGAAGTGTTTTTTCCAGCATAGAGGTACATTTTTGGGTCACAGTTTAGAAATTACCTGCTGAGGTAATTTCTAACAGGGTAAACCATAATAAGTACTTACTTAAGCAAAAAGGTACAGAGAAGAGAAAGGGTACCCTTTACTAGCCAAGAACCACCTAAATTAGGGCAGCTGCTGCACCTACTTCATGCTTAACAATAAGAAATCAAGTATCTTTCAAAAAGTCTCGCCAGCTCTTGAGATCATCTCCCAGTTTCAGTGTCAACCACACTGAAAATATTTACAACTCTTACCTTATCCACACCAATTTTTCAGGAAATCAAAACAGTAAAATGCCATTTTTTGACTGAAGGACTTAAGTTCAGATACATGAACTTCATATATCAGTATCTCTATACCCAGTACAAACAGGATAATCATAAGGTATTTTCCCCTCACATGCTTAAGTGTCCAAAAAGTTTACAGAGAGGCTTCCACTGGTTAGGAAAGACTTCTCAGGCCTAACTTCAAGGAAAAAAGAGCAGAAGTTGGCAAACCAGCATCTATGCCAGTTTCTTCCACAAAATCTCAGCAGCTAGTAACAAATAAAAGTTAGTGTATTTTAACACTGTCCGTATGCTATATTTTTCTTTCTTTTTAGCCACCATTTTAACATAAATACAGGCTAAACCAAAGCCGGGGCGGGGGGGAAGATACATATACACAGAGAACTGCAGGAGTGCCACATAAAAGCTTCCATTGAAGCAACATGAAAGAAGTCTGGAAGATGGTTGTCACAGGTTAAAAACTATACTGCCATAAAAAAAAAAAACAAAACAGGAATCTCTGGAAGCAGCAACTACAGCACAGACTGCAGCACTGAATTGCTCCTGTTAAGGAACTGCTGCCAAATGCACTCAGAATTAACAACTTTGTCAGGCAAAGCTGAATATCTCAGGATTAATCTCTGAATACGACCGTGTATATATATAGACACACCTTCTGTATCTCATATAAGCAAAACCGGTACACCCGAGTACTTACTACAAAACTGAAAAAGCGGATAGTCTCTAGAATCCTTTCTGCCCACCGTGCATTAAGACAAAGAGCTTCCTAAAGCTATCTGTAATGTTAGTATCAACTACACTTTTTCCATCACACTAAGATTTGAGGTGCAGCAGGTTAAAACATCCAGGACACTGATGTTGAAACCTGTAGAGACATGAAAGACAAGCCTGAAGAAGGGCTGGTGTACCCAAAAGCTTGTTCTGTTTTGCAAGTACATCTTCTGTTAAACCAACTGTTATTATCCCACCCTGGCAAATCTTTCTTCACTTATATCCTTACACCATCATGGCTGCAACCATATTCCTACTACTGCAATAAGTTACCTAAAAGTAAGCCCAAAAGTCTTTTCATAGAGCTGAGAAAACTATACTGGTTTGCCAATGCAGACCATTACCCTTGCTCTTTCCCACTCTTCTTCATAGCCAAGAGCTCTTCAAGTATCAGAAATGTATTTCTCATCACGTAACTGTGTACAAAGCACAAAATTATTTACTGGCTGATCCACTGGCTTGCTGCTCAGCAGCACGGCCTTTTGGAATCAACCCTGACATATTAATAAGCTGTTATCTTAACTTTAGGTTTTAGCTGTTCCAACTGACAAATCACAAGGAATCTGACATTCGACCCCTTTACCAAATCATTATTTCCTTTTAGCCATTCTGCCATGGCTATAACATCAGGAACACATTTGCCCTTGCACTCGTGTTTACTATGATAACTGCAGGCTGAACTGTCCTTTGCTACCTGCATGCCTTTCTTCTGTGATCACGTGTTCTGATAACCCTCATATATACTCAAAATAAAAAAAGGTGTTACTTAAATGTATAAAAAGGAACCAAGATACTGACCTGGGACTTTACAGATCTGTGATCAATTCCCAGCTCTGCTGAGGAATTCCTGTGAAACCCAGTAACTTCCTATGTCTCAGGGGCCTAAAATAATACAATGTTTTAGAACAGATTCAAGCTGATCAGGACCAAAACAGGTCATCAGATCACTTACTCTGGCCTGTGCTAACCGTATTTGGCTGAAGCATCTCTTCCAGGAAGGCACCTGCCTCTGGTTTGAAAACACGACGATACGAAAACCTGCCACTTCCCGCGGGCAGTTTGTTCCATTCCTTACTCATTCGCTGTTTGAAATGGAAGCCACTTCCACATATTGATTTTTCGTAAGCATTCCTCTACTAGATTCACATCCTTTTAGCATCTAGGTGGTTTTGTGTTCGGTGTGGTTTTTTTTTTTTCTTTTTCCCCTCTTACAGGCTATAATCCAGGTGCCTCTCAGTCATCTCTCTTATACAAAATACATAGCTTGAGCTCTTTGAGAGCTCTCTCACAGTCTCTCATTGCAACGCACTTTCTCCAGCCCCCGAGTAATTTTTGTTGCAATATTCTAACACTCTTTAATGTAAAACACACAAATCCCAAACCCATATAAAGTATTAATTTGGTCAGTTCCATACACGGTGAATTAACTCCTTTAAGCCTTTTCTATCACCACCTAAACATACTCCCCACAACACTGCAATGGAAACCAAAATTGTTACTAATGTAATACAATAACCCTTTCATAGCCTTACAGAAAACCACGAGGATAAATCAGTAACTCTGAAATGATTTTTCCGAATACCTGCAGGATCCTTTTCACGTCCACTAAACTATCTTAGAACACCTTAAAACGCATCACCCAAGTTCATGCTTTAAAACAAAATTAGACTTTAGGGAAACATTAACAGCCTGGCAATATCTAACCTGAAACACCCATATAGTCTATATGAGCAAAATGCAAGTAGTGAGAACAATTTGATCCAAAGGTGCCCCTCACATTTGCTCACAGTACCGCTAGCTCAAACAGCTCTTACCATCCCCAGTTCCCCAGCTGGTCACTCATGCCAGGCCCTGAGCCACCACAACTGTTTCTCAGCCCATACCATCAACCGGGTCAAGAAAGAGATCTAGCTTGGGGGAAGGAAAAAAAAAAAAAAAAAGAAAAAATTGTATTTTGCCAGGTTACTTTTTAGACAGTTGGTTTCCCTGCCCTCGTGCACATCGCAGCCCCCGAGCAGTTCCAGCAGCAGAGCCGAAGGAGGGCTCAAGGCAGAGGAAATATCTTAATTCCGTGGAGGTGGGTATGCAAGAGCACCTATGAGCAAGCAGCAACGTGGCAAGAGCATGGATTGATCCATAGTAGCAGAAAGAGTCTGTCACGCAGGGAAAAGTGTTTACCAGAAAGAGTCACTTGGAGAAGTTTAAACAAGAGGTTTAAACAAGAGGTTTAAACAGCTTTTCAACAGACGGGACTAGTTTGTTCACCTTGCTCTGCACAAAATTAAGTGAAGAGCAGAGGTGATCAAAGGTGCTGCTGCTGACACAAATATCGCAATAAAAGGGGCGTTTTGAAGCTAACGCTCCTAGCGTCACTATTTCATGCTGCGTGTTTTGAGGTGGGGATGAAGAGAACCGCAAGCCAACCCCATCTCCATGGACGCATCCGCCCTAAGGCCGCGGTCCCTCTGCTCAGCAGGAAGATGCCCGAGCTCCAGCGGGATGAGCAGGCACCGCCGGCCGGATTACCGCACCGCCGGCCAGAAGGAGCCCCGCGGCCAGGGCCCATCGACCGCCAGGCTGGCGCCCACCCCTCGGCCAGCGCCCCACAGGCCGCTTCAGCGTGAACGGAGGGACGGAGGCAACGGCAGGGCCCGACCCGCTCTCCTGCTCCGGCAGCGCTGCACCCGGCCGCGAGCCCCGGTAAGGCTGCGGGGCAGCCGCCCCCTGCCACCCCCGGGCCCTGCTCCGGGCTGCCGGAGCGGCTCTGCGGCCGCACGACAGCCGGGTCAGAAGACCCGCCGGGCCCACCGCGCGGGCCGGGGGAGGAGGCGAGGGGGTGACACCCCTCCGGCCGAGCCCGCCGCCGCCGCAGTAGCCGGAGGGCAGGGTCGGCCCGCCCGAGCCCAGGGCACGGCCGCCGCCCGAGCCGAGCCCGACACCCGCCAGCCCGTCCCGGCAGGGCCGCGGGCTCCGCGGCAGCCCCACCGGAGCTGCCAGGAACCGCTTCACCCCGCACGGGCCGCGCCGCTGCCGCTCCCCGGCGCCGGAGCCCCCAGCGCCCTTTCGCCAGCGCGGCGCCCGGCAGCCGCGGCTGCTTCCCCCAGAGAAGCGAGGCACCGAGCCCAGCCGGCCGCCCCGCCCCGGGAGCGCCTCCCGCAGCGACGGACGCCCTCCGCCGGCAGCGCCCCGCTCCCACAGGCCGCAGCGGGCCGGCTCCCCTTACCCCGCCGGCCGCCGCTGCAGCCGGCCGCCGCCGGCCGCCCACGCTTCCGGGCGCCCTTCCCGCCGCCACCCCGGGGCGGAGCGTGGCGCACGCTGGGCAGCGGCGGGGGACCCGCCTCTGGGGCGCGGCCCGGCACCGCCCACTCCTCCCGCCTCCCGGAGCTGGGGTGGCGGCGGCGGGGGCGGCCGCCGGGCCCGGCTGCCCGCCTCAACCCCAGGCCGGGGGGGCGCTGCACCCACGGGGGCCATTTTGTGACGGCCAGACCCCGGGGGGGCGTGGCTGTGTGGTGGTTGGGGATTTCACGCGTGTTTTTGAGGAACGATTCGCAAAGCGGGGCATGG
Source organism: Calonectris borealis (assembly GCF_964195595.1). NCBI lineage: Eukaryota > Metazoa > Chordata > Aves > Procellariiformes > Procellariidae > Calonectris > Calonectris borealis. Next base: position 17,168,815 of record NC_134324.1, read on the forward strand.
CGGAGCCCCAGGAGGTGCTGGTGGCTGGCTGGGCGGCGCCTTCCCGCCCTGCTCTTCGCCCCTGAGGGCCCACACGGCCCCCCGTGGCCGTCCCGCATGCCCGCCCTCGGCTGGTGCCGGGTGTCTTCGGCCTGTGGTCGTCGTGTATGTGCGTTGTCTTAAACCCCAAAGAGAAAGAGTTCCTTCCTCGGCAGTTGCCTCGCTTAGGCGGTGTGAAGGCCTAGTTACAGGGGTGTGGTGCAATACAGTGTTTTTCTTTGTCCTGTAACAAAGGTAGCTCATCTAGCACAGCTTTGTCTGAGCGATACGCGTGTGAGGATTAATATCAGCTTTTCCCTGGTTTAGTACTAGTTTGTACGTGTTCAACCAGTAGAAACGCGGTGCCTGTATCTCTTAGTACTGTATGGTAGTCAGCTCCCCGCAGCGGAGCAGCTCCCAAGGGTGTCGGCGCTTCGCCAGCGCACTGTTGAAGGTACTGTCCACACTTTCCAGCACTTGGTTGTTCTTCCTTTAAGGTCCCCGAGGGAATTCAGTTTAGGGCAGTCATTCACTCAAATACTCCCTCAGTTTTCAGTGTTTTTTTGTCTCTTGCGATCTTCCAAACACAACTGTAAAAAATGGTACATTTTAGATCCTTTCTTCCCTCTTCTTAAAAACAGACACGTTATTTCTTCCCTTGTCACTACGATGGTGGATGACTGTCTATTTCTGTTACAACTTAGTGTGCCAAAAAGCATGTCTGCATTTTCTCACTATACAAGTTGATACTATAAAGATACTACCTTTACCTACAAACATTTCTTGGGTCTAGTTGCCTTCTCCACAGTTGTTGGTTCTCCTTGCATTAGGAAGGTTTTCTGGGAGTCTATTACATGCTGACATTTGTTTGCATTTTTCTTAAAAGATAAAATTGTGTTTGGATGGTACAAAAGGTTAAATTTCAAAGATACTGTGTCTAAGTTACGTGATTTTTTCCTTTCTACGTATATTTTTCCAAACCCAGACAGGCAAACTGGAATTTGAGATCAGTTTGCAGCTGCAGGGTCATTATATTAATCTGCTCCGTAGCTGCTGCTTTTCCAAAGATGCAATAAGTTGAGAAACTTTAATGTTTTAACTCGTAAATAAAAAGTTTAATGTAGCCATACAAAGCTATTCTGTTCAAGATCTGAGAGTGGGGTACAGAAATAAGAGATAAGAAGATATACACCTACTAATTTAGGAGACAATGCTGTTAATATTTTGTTTTTCCTATTATGAGACGGGTTATACAAAAAGTACATTTCCATTTTCTAATTTCATTGGCAATTATTTTGTAATAATGAAATGACAATGAATAGAGTTTAAATTTTCTTTTATATTGAGCTCTATTAAACTCTGCCACAAATATCTATAATTTTCTTATCGCCAGCACAGCGGTTTTGAGGCTTTTGGTTTCATTTTCTTAGGCTTGTGACTGGCATAAGAATGCTATCTTCCTTTTTTAAGCACGTGTTCCAAGCCAACATTGTCACATCTTAGCACCTCTGCTACCAGAGGTAGTAACTCACACAAATAAGTAAAAAACTCATACTGTGCCTCCTGGTTGCAGAAAAAAAACCCCAGTTTCTTACCTGTAATTAAGCAAGTTGTATGTAAATACAATCTATTTTATATTCTGTATTTCAGGGAGTAAACTACTGGAAACTGTGGTCTTTTGCAATTGCAGAATATCCTGCCTACTAGGATCGCGCATGTTGCTGGAGCAGTATGGTGAGTTACTCTGTGAATGAACAACAAGTTGTATTTCCTCTGGCAATGGATCCAGGGAAAACTCTGATGTTAAGGAAATCACTCTGGCAACGTTCTCATGTTGAGAAGAAGTGCCATGTCGTAGTAATTAAAAGTGCCACATCCAAAACTGAAAAAAGGATGATTCACTTTTACACAGTGAATAATAAAACTATGGAAATAATTGCTACAAAAAATAGGGGAGACTGAGCACCTTGCTTCAGAAGTGGATTTGATGTTTCTAGAGGCAACAAGAAAATATGAAGTTGTTTTGCAGATACAATTTTGAGCCAGTATTAACTATCTCGTTTTATGCAAAAGATAGGTGTGAGACATTAGAAGGAGATCTTGAGTGGCACGATTATTCCACATCTCCCCCTTGCAGAATAGTTACACTTTTCTCTGCAACCATCTGTTACCTACTTAGATTGTGCAGACCCCAGATTTGCTCTACTCTGACAAAAACTTTCTTCTTAAAACTGGACAGCAAGGAAAGGTGAAACCCTGCCTGCACAAGTCATGTGATGTCTTTGAAAATCAGTTTAGGCAAAACTGGGGCAAAGGACTGTGTAGAGCCAGCTCTCTTCTTTATTCTGGGTTTATTCTCATTTTGCTGAAGTGGATTTGAAGTAAATCAACTTTAATGCACAGGAGCGTTCACACAGAGATTGCAACATCATAACCCATTTCAAATGGGTTTGATTTAAAGGCTGGCAACCAGTGCATGAAGACAAGCTTTCTCTGGGAGCAGCAGGAAAAGGCTGGGGAGGAAGATGGTTGGAAGAAGCTTTGGGCATGAAGCGTGTTTAAGTACGTGCAAGTAAGAATCTTGGCTATGGTTCTGCTTGTGGCTTGGTAACGTCATTCCAGGAATTATGTCTGGATATTACATACTGCTTAAGTAATTTAAAAGCTAAGATAACTTGCCATATTGAGACTATATATCTCCCTACGTTTAAGTTGTACAGTCTATAGGAAAAATCAATTTTTTCCGTCTTGTATTTAATTTTGAAATAGAACACCAAGACCTGTTCCAAGGGACAGTAGGAAACTTCCATAGTTTTGTTTCATAAATAACAATGATACAACCTTGCTTGTTGCAGTTGGCTGTCATTGCAGGTTTGACTCATGAAACTGATTTGTGGACTGCTGAAATATTCTTTCCCTAGATAGTAATGTGATCAGTTACTGAGTGAGAAGCAGCTCACCTACACAACCACTTTCTAGCCAGAAACAACTGAATGATGGGTTGAATACTGCCATCCATGGGCTGGCTGCACAGAAAACTTGTTGAACTTCAAGTTCTTTAAGGTAATATTAAAAAGTACCTGGTGATGTTTTGTTTTGTTTTTTTAACATGTTTAACTTCCCTGTCAGGACTTTCTAATCAGCCTGTATGATGATGGGTTTAATCTACAACAAGGTTACCTCAGAAATGCTTTGTATATAAGTGGGTGATTTTGCTTAGAGGCTATTAAAAAAAAAGAAAAAAGAAAAAAGTTCTTAGTCCAACAGGTAAGTTTTGGTTGTCAGGAGAATTAGTTTTCCAGAACATAAGCTGTCCAGCCAGAAGAAATACAATAATTTATACAGAAAGTCCAGAATACACAATCCTCCTTAATATAATTCTCTTTTATAACATTTCTGAGCTATGCTTAGAATGCGTATCAATGGCATTAATTCTAGCATGAGCTTTTTGCTGTAGACACAGGGATTGAAGAAGTTTCTTGGTTGCTTCGTTTTTCTAAAGTCTGCTTTACAACTGACAAAGCCAGCTGGCACTGTGAATCTCTCTTGTACAGAAAGGCAGGCTTGTGATTAAGTCACAGGAGTGGGAGCACGAGGTTCTATTTCTGGCTCAGTCACAGATGTCCTGGGTTGTCATAGGCAAATCTGCTAATTTTCACAATCGGTCATATGGACAACCCAACTGCTTGCTGGAGTGGCTTCTCCTCCCCCCACCAATGACAGAATGGACCGAGAGCATGTTATGCTCTAGGAGTCTCCAGCAAATGTCCTGGAAAGCAGTGGCAACTGCACACCTCAGAGCAGCGCTAAATTTAGAGCTTTTCTAACTTGTATGTGGGGATGGCACGGGCAGAAAAGTGGGTTCTTTGACAGCTTTGTTCATTCTCCCTCCCTGATGTCAGAAGTTTCCCGTGAGACTTTAAACATATTCTTAGTGGGTACTGATGTGCCTGAAGAAGGCAGTGTCAGAGTAGAACAGAATTTAATTTAGGAAATGACAGCAAGCTCCAACACCACCTTTACTAATAAAACCAGTGTGTGACAGATTTCAGTGTTGTGCTTGATTCTGATGTTAGCCACAACTGTATTATCCTGAAGCAACTCATTGATAGTGACCAAACTATTTGCAGAGTTCAAAAAAAAAACCCCAAAACCACCAAAACCAATCCAGAACTTGATGTTTTCACTGCAGAGGTGTCTGAGACAAATTTCAAAGATGGCATGATTGATTAAAAGGTGTATAGTAATGCAGGATGATGTCAATGTAGGAATGATTAAAGAATTAACTGGTAGCTACTTTAAAGACAGTGAATGTTGTTCTTTATTAACTACAACTATGCAATACAAAGTATAAAGAAATACACAGCAATCTTCTAGGAAATAAAAGTTATGTTCAGAATAGTTCTTACAAAGGACTCGACTGCATAAAATGTATGTTCAATGAAATTCAGTCTCCAACTGTAATAAAAATGTATTTTTGTGTGAATAACAAAAGAGACAAAAGACAATCCATTCCCTCAGAGGGTTCACTTGCTCTGATTGTTGTTGCAATGATAGCTTGTGAGATATAGGAAACTAAGTAGGACATAAACAATATAAACTTGATTGGGCTGGCAGAAATGGTGAAAAGAAGGTGCAATTTAAAGTATTCATTTTTAGTAATCTTAGATCCTGCTAGTGACATACTTTTAAAATTATTATTTATTTTTTTAAATGACTGATTTTATTTTGGGAGGTCCCTTTACACAGGAGAAAAAATAACAACAGACAAACTCACATCAACCACCATTTCGTAGAATCATAGAATCATAGAATACCAGGTTGGAAGGGACCTCAAGGATCGATCATCTGGTCCAACCTTTCTTGGCAAAAGCACGGTCGAGACAAGTTGGCCCAGCACGCTGTCCAGCCGAATCTTAAAAGTGTCCAACGCTGGGGAATCCACCACTTCCCTGGGGAGATTACTCCAATGGCTGATTGTTCTCATTGTGGAAAATTTTCCTCTTGTGTCCAATCGGAATCTCCCCAGGAGTAACTTGTACTCATTACCCCTCGTCTTTTCCATGTGACTCCTTGTAAAAAGGGAGTCTCCATCTTATTTGTAGCCACCCTTTAAATACTGGAACATGGTGATAAGGTCTCCCCTGGGCCTTCTTTTCTCAAGGCTGAACAAACCCAGTTCTCTCAGCCTTTCCTCCTATGGCAGGCTTCCCAGTTCTCGGATCATCTTTGTGGCCCTTCTCTGGACCCTCTCCAGCCTGCCCACATCTTTTTTGTATAGCGGGGCTCAAAACTGAACACAATATTCCAGGTGTGGCCTGACAAGCGCTGAGTAGAGTGGGATAATGACTTCTTTGTCTCTGCTAGTAGTGCCCTTATTGATGCAACCCGGCATCCTGTTGGCTTTCTTTGCCGCAGCAGCGCACTGTTCACTCATACTGAGCTTGTTGTCCACCAGGACCCCCAGGTCCCTTTCCACAAAGCTGCTCCCCAGCTGGGTAGATCCCAGCCTGTGCTGCACTCCTGGATTATGTTTTCCCAGCTGCAAGACCTTACATTTGTCTTTGTTGAACTTTGTTGAACTTCTCGGTGGATTAGATTGTGCTGTGGAAGGCTGAGGTCATCTGCTGATTCATTTTATCAGCCAGAACAAGTACGTAAAAACTCGACCAAAAATGAGTAATGGAAATGGGAAGACTGGATGGAAAAAAAACCTGTGCTCAGGAAGAATCTTAAGCTGAGGTTTGTCTTGTGCAGATGAGCAAGAAAGGCAGGCCCCTAGGAGAAATATCACTGGTTTATGGTTAGAAGTCTTCCATTTCCAAGCAGTATTACTGTATAGGAAGTTTATACCCATTTATTGTTGTTTCGAATTTTTTATTTAAATAATTGAGTTTTTTCCCCTCCCTGGTGATCAAACACTTTCTTCCCACCAAGGAAATATAACGCCGTAAATAGTTCAGTTCCTGGCAACTAGAAAGATGTCTTTTAGCTCTTTTATTGATTTGGGAATACTCTGTTGGATCAGCAGCAGAGCATTCTTGCCAAAGGTGGGCTAAGGAGCATCTTCTTGTACTGTTTAGTTTGGATGCATTGTAAAAAGGTACTGCATGTAGACTAATTAAGGTTTTAAGTTGGGTTTTTTGTTTGGTTTTGGGGTTTTTTGATATTACAAGAAACAGCAGTCACGCTGCTTTGGAGCAAATCACTGCTACTGCCTTCTTACTAGCTGTTACCTCCTCACTTCATAGATCCTGGTCTCTATCTGATCTCCTTTCTCTCCCCTCCCCATGCCTTTTCCCCTTTTCTCTGGTAGCACATCAACAAAGCCCGAGCTCATTGACCTCATAAATCATATTAACGATGTTAACTCAGTTCCTCACTTTCAGCATCAATGCACCGGGCTTCAGAAGCAGAACTCGCTCTTTAGGAAGCGGTACTTTGGCTAGTGGTGCAGGAAGTAAACAGTAACCAGTGGATGCATTTAATCACTGTGGAAGTATGTTTAATTTTAAAGACAAAGGGAAGTGTCCTGAATGCACCTAGGTCACTGTTGTGAGGGCTTTTTTGTTAATGCTACATAGATGCAAATAACGTAATACTACGTGAATTTAAATACGAGCAGGAGCAGCGAGCAGGCTGGGTTCCCCCCCATCCTGGCTGCCTTTGCGCAGAGCCGCGCAGCACCCAGGCTCGCTGCCGGCGGCAGTCAGCAGCGGGTTCTAACGGCGGCAGGCTGTCCGGGTGCGCAGCAATCCACCGCACGGCACGCACCCGGGCCGCCGCGCGGGGAGCACGCTGCCCCTTTCGGGAGCCTCGAGCGCACAGGAGGCGACGGAGGGCGGCCCACGGGCCCGGCGGGCCGCTCCGCCCGCCCCCGGTTTTCCCTCCCGCCGTCAGGCAGCGTGCCGGGGCGGCCGCGGGCGGGGCGGGGCGGGGCGGGGCGGGCGGAGCCCCGCGTCACAGCGCCCTCCGACGGCCGAGGCTGGCGGTACCGCCCCCCTCGCTGGCCGCGCCCCGCCCCGCCGCGCCGGGCCGAGCCGGGCCGGGCCGGACCGGACCGCGGGCGACGGTACGAGCGCCCGCGGTGCCGCCGCGCCGGCCGGGGCCGCGCGGGGCCATGGCCACCTGGCGGCGGGACGGCCGGGTGACCGCCCTGCAGCGGCTGGGCTGCGCCGGGCTGGCGGGCGCGCTGAGCCTCAGCCTGACGGCGCCGCTGGAGCTGCTGACGGTGCTGGCGCAGGTGGGCACCTGGCACTGCCGGCGGGGGCTGCGCGGCGCCGGGCGAAGCCTCTGCCGCGCCGAGGGCGTGCGGGCCCTCTGGAAGGGGAACCTCACCGCCTGCCTGCGCCTCTTCCCCTACAGCGCGCTGCAGCTCGCCGCCTCCCGCCGGTAAGCGAGCGGCCCCGGCCCTGGCCCCGGCCGGGACAGGGCTCCGCGGGGAGGGGTGCGCTGTCGCTCCGGCCTTTCGCGTCTATTGCAAAAGAGGAGGGGATGGAAAGTGGAGAGCTTAGTCCGTAGGGGCACTTTAATGTCTCTGCCTCAGCTGGATGGCTAGCGGGTTGTGTGTCCCCTCTCCTCAAAGACACGTACCCTGGCTAATAACTTCATTTATTTAGTTTATTGAGTGAGTAGCAACTCTTAGGGCCTGCTTGATGCGCCAGCAACTGCTTATAAAGTCATATGTGTTCTTCAAATGATGGAGGGTTGATAGTCTGGTAAATCTCTTCTGCTCAGCCAGATTCCTTTAGAAATGAAGTTACGGTGCTACCTACAAATGTGACTGCGACATCTTTTTTTTGCAACCAATTTATTGTATTCATTTATACGCTTTTAAGTATTTATATTGTCTGTATCAAAGAAAATAACAACAAAATCATGATTCAAATCTTTTACCCTATTATGCAGCAGTTGTTATGCAAATTTGATTGGTTTTGAACTCGATATGTGACATTATTTGTTTTAAGATCTTGCTTTTGATAACACACAGACATTAAATTAAAGTAAACGCTGGAAGGACTGCAGCAGGATCAACACGGAGCCGTGCTGACTGAGCTCTGCTGACCTGCGCTCTTTCCTAGGATTCCGTTTTGCTGCCAGTATCTTGTAGCCTTTGAAAGGAGTGCCTGACTGTTTGCACGCACCAGCATGTTTTGCCACTTTGAGGGTTGGGTTTCTTTCCTTCTTTTTTTTTATTCAGGTCAGCTGTGTGCATGGTATGCACTTGACATTTCCGCCCAGCTGGGCGATGGGTTATTCCAGTTTGTGGGCCGTGCTGGGTGGGGAGAAGCATGGGCTCAGCCCGCGCTGGCCAATCCGGCCCGCTGCGGCTCTGGCCCGGGCTGACGCTGCGCAGCCTGCTGGGGCTTGTCATTCATCGGACTGAGCAAGAGTCATCCTCCCAGCTCTGCCTGCGCCTTTCAGGAAATGATGGACGGAGCGACCCTGGAATCGGGCAGCTTTGTTGCGTCCTTCTGCTTGTAACGCATGCGGTGGTCAAACACGGGTTAGGATAATGGCAGTGGGAAGGCAGAAACAGTGATTTAAATGTAATTTAAAGTTCCCAGAAGAGTCAGTGTGTTGCACCGGTATAAACCAGTTGATTTTGAGCAAAATAACTAACTTCATTGTTTGTTCAGCTTGAAACAGTGTATTCCCTTTGCAAGGCTGTAGTTTGTCTCTAGTTTGCACAGGGTGTTCTTTGAATTACAAGGGGAAGTAGGCTACCAGGAAATTAAATAAAAGCTGCCTACACATATTTCTTGATACGTTATTTGAGGATTTTTTAATGTATTTTCTAGTGAAAGAATAGTATTATATAAAGGCAAGAAACACAAAAAGAGAAATGTTTCATGGTAACTTAAGTAAATAGTAATGCCAATTGCAAAGGACCTGGGCTGAGCACAGTCAGCAGCCCCAGGAACAGCGGTGCGGGGGAGCTGGCTGGGGAAGGGGGGGGTTAGCTGACTCTGTGCTCCATCTGCGGTTACTGTGCACAGGCTCGGTCTTTCCGTGGCAGTTTTAAATGTTATCTGGGTAGTGCCTAGAGACACGCCACCATCCTCCCCACGCATTTGTGCATGCGCAGGAAAATCGGGCTGTGTTGCTTTAGGGACTGTACAAGACACATAGGAAAAAAAGTTTATTCCCTCTTGCTTCTGCTTGGCCGGTCTTTCTGCTCTGGGCTCTCTCCAGGGGATGAGACAAGTAGTTGCAGGGATCTATCATGCAGTAGAAAATGCACGCTCGTGAAAAAACATCAACTGAGCAAGCAGTGACTTGTAAGTCTTTGCAAATTATTTTGTTCTGGGCATGGTAGCACCGTGTAGTTTAAATGTAAAGCTGCTGTTTAGGCGGTTTAGTTTATTAGAATAATAAGTAATTAGAATAATAAGTTTCTTTACCTCCAGCTAAGATTCTCCTCTCCAGTCTTTTTACTTGCTTCTTGCTGCCTCCATTACACTTCTCCCTGATGTAGGAGTGCCCTGCGTACATAGAAAAGTCCTTCTGCGCATCACAAATGCACGAGTTGTAGGTTAGCCTTTAAAACTCTGTGCTTCAATTTCAGAATTTCAAATTTAGGCTTAACCTCCTGAGCATAATAGTGCCTGGACATAAGTCTTCTCTAGAGAAGTATCCCCGTGGACCTTTCTGTCCCAACATAAGCAAGAGAGGAAGGTTCAGTTGTTCTCAGAAGGCCTGTGATGACATTATTTACGTATTTCTTCTTACATGATAACTTTGACTGGGGGGTTGGACCAATGTCTCTAACTGATGATCAGAGAATTTCTTGCAGACATGTTTTAAGTCATGGTCTTTTTCATCCTGTAGATGGAAATACAAATGAGGATTCTGTGGTCAAAAATTACTTTAAAAGTCTTTCGCAAAGCAAACAAGTAAATAGTTTGAACAATTAGTCTCCGTATCTTTGAGGATTTTTTCATTGTTGAATTGGTGCTCTGGATCTCCAGCACGGTACCAAAACTCAAGCTATGTGAGCTTAGTCTGTGCTGAGAACCGTGGTGCAGGTAGAGCTATGCAAGCTGCCTCTAAAAAAGCTCTTGCAGATACTGGAAGTATTTTAGCTCAGTAACACTAAAATCAAAGCAAACTGCATTTACAGAATTGTATATTCCAGTCCCTGACTTAGGTGTTAACTGTAACTTTTGCATGTCTGCACTTCTGTGCAGCGTGGATTTACCCAAAATCTCTTTGGGCTCTTAGGCGTGTTTTTTTGACTCTGCTCCTGTTTGCCCGTTCACATGTTCTGTTTCACAGAGGTTCTGATGCTTGTGTGGTGTTATATATTATAAAGTCTTGGATGAAATACATGTTAAAGTTTCAATTCCTGCTGCTGAAGGAGCTTGTGGGCAGAAGGACAATTACATCGACAATAATCTGCCTTATTTTTTCATGTGTTTTGTTCGTACTGTCATTAATAGTACCTCTTTTATGTGTTGACTCTAGACTTGTTATACTTTTCACGGATGAGTTGGGTCATATTTCCCACTGGAGAGCCATCATGGCAGGAAGTCTGGCTGGCATGGTTGCAACCGTCGTGACTTACCCCACTGACGTAATAAAAACACGGCTCATTGTGCAGAACCGACTGGAACCATCTTACGAAGGAATTCTTCATGCTTTTTACAAAATTTACCATCAAGAAGGACTCCTTGCACTCTACCGTGGCGTTTCACCAGCTATATTAGGTAAAATAATAATGGGGAAAAATCGCCTCATTGCACATTGTTTATTACAGCTATGTAGTGCATTCATTAGCTCAGTTGATTTCAAAAGCAAATAGTTATGTTCTTGTGTAGCAGGTATGTAGATTTACAAGGCACAGCAATACTGATTACTCCTGCTGCAGCTTTATTGCTTCAAATTATGACCAAGTGCATAGCATTTTATGTATGGTTAACTGTTGAACAAAATACTCTTTTCCTTCTTTTATGGATGATCTAGTTGTGCTCGGATACAAGATTTCCACCATTTAACTCTTAAAAAACAATATATATACATATACACACACACACAGTGTTCCTAATTCCTATCTAGGTGTGAGAGTGTTTCCCTAGCTGTTCAGTGAAACCAGTATGAGCAGTAATGTATAACTGATGTGAAAAGTGAAGATTACTCATATTCTCTCTTTACATTAAATGACTCTTTAATTATTTATTTACTCTCCATAGCTTTTAAAAATGCCATTTAACTTTGAGTCCACTTTTTCACAATATGACATTATAAAAATGCATAATAATAATAATGTATAATCTCACTATAAAATTGACGAGAGCATGAAACAAGCAAAAGAGGACAGAAGTATCGCTCGTCAGCTTGATTGAAGAGGCAACTCTGTTTACCTGTACAACTGCTAGTGTTGGGTTGGACTGGAGAAAGAGCTTGTCACAGAAGAGATAACCTGGAGAAAGAGCTAACCTGTCATGAGGCTAACGCAGTTAATAATTCTGACAACATGCACATTTTAATATGTAATTATATGCCCCTATCAGCACATCTAGATGGTACAATATGGGTGTTTGGTGGTACACCAGTGACTAAAAAGTAAAGTTCTTCAAAATACTGATCAGGTTTGAGCAATGTGAGGTGTAAACTGGCAGCGGCTCATCCCATCTGTTTAGGTTATCAGATGAGCAGCTCTTTTTTCTTAGTGTACAGCGTGTTGATATAAACCTCTCTGGTTTGCTTTCTAGGTGCTGTCCCATTTTCTGCGGGCTCATTCTTTGTTTACATCAATCTGGACAAAATCTGGCGAGAACCCATAGTTCATTTCACTCCTCTTCAGAACTTCATAAATGGCTGTGTCGCAGCTGGTGTGGCGCAGACACTTTCTTTCCCCTTTGAGACTGTCAAGAGGAAGATGCAGGTACAGAGCATTTGTGTTACTAGGTCTTTGTTATAGGTGCTTGTTGCAGGAGCTTGGAACAAGACTAGCCAGATGATCATGAATGCCACTTTCTTTCTCTTACCAATAAGCTAGAGGCTTTGTTTTAAGTTGGTTTGGTTTTTTTTTTTTTTGGTTTGGGTTTTTTTTTGGGGGGGTTGGCTTTTTTTTTTTTGGTTTGTTACACTTTTAAGGTGGGTTCAAGTACTATTATGGGATATATGTATACTCTCAGACTCTGTGTCTTTAGCTTTATTTCTTTTTCATAGCAATTCCATCAAATTCTCTCAGTTCAGAATTGGCAAATCTTCTGTCAAATACAGGCATTCAGTCCCCTTGGTGGAAGGCAAGATGAATGAGATCCATGTCATTTTCAGAGCCTGTGTGTCTGCCATTTATGCCTGACCTATGTACTGGCAACCACAAGAAATTTGCACAGTTTAATACAGAAGGTATTAAGTCTGAAGGGTTAGAACAAGTCTCGTTCTTATTTCTGACTCCTCTGGTTAACAAGTGACTTCCCAGTTGCTGGTGCTGCTGCTTTCCCGGAGCATCAGTGACACGAGAGTTACTATGTCAAGTTACTATATCATTTTATATTATGTTGCTGCTCCTTTCTCCTGAAAGTTTAGTAATAATGATTTAAAAAAAAAAAAAACCACAAAACAAAACAACGACCACCCCACAGCTTCCATCTCATTGACGTAATTCATTTGATGAGGTCAGCTTTTCATTAGAACTTCATCAGTAGAGTGACAGTGAATAGCTGTCATTGTCTGGTGGCTCTCTGGCTGTGGCATATGAGTTTGTCCTTTCAGCCCAGTTCATAGGACTGTGTATTTATGGGAAGCTTTTGTGATCTTACAAAAAAAATAGTCATTTGGTGTGGCAGCATTACAGAGATCCCCTTCCACCTCCTCAAGTGATAGTCTGGTTGATAAGTCATAAGCTAGCAAAAGGTCAGTGAAACTGTGAATTCCCCTCTCCTGCTCCCCAGGTTCCCTTTTTCAGACACAGCTCAGATCCAGTGGCACAGAAACCTTCGTTGCTCTCTCTCCATCTCGCAACAGAGGACCTCACCAGGAGAAGTAAAGTCTTTTGTTAGACCAGCTCATGTAGCTGATGTGTCCAGAAGTCAGGCTTTAAGCTGAGCCCTTTCATTGGGTATCTCATAAAATGTCTCAGGTGAGAAAGAGATTCTGAGCATGAAAACTTGATCATTTTTTCCAGTCGTATCAGTGGGTCTAAGAAAAGCAGTTACTCCTTACAAGTCCTCTTTTTCTTTATATCTTTAGGCTCACAGCAATACCCTTGCCTTAAAGAATAAAGAAAAAAAAGGCATTTACTGTGCTGTTTCTCTTTTAATATTTTCTGTCGATACATCAGTTACTTGAACATTCAGTTTTCATAATCAGTTCAAAAGTAACTTTTCAGTTGTAACTGGTGTGATGTTAAGTTCTGTGTCAAGCTATGTCTTGACAGGCAAGTAGAGCAGTGGAACAGGCCCATCTTTCATTTTCCTGCCACTAGGCTGTACTCTTTCACCAAAGGGATGCTTAAAACATCTGATTGGCACTTCTAGAAATAAGAAGGGAACTGGATTTATTGCCTAAATATGTAGGAAGTGGATATGCTAAAAATACTTTGGACGGAAAAAAGGCTCAACAACAGAGAGGTTTTTTTTCCTCATAGATGCATTGCAACAACTGAATAGTGATTTTCCAAGCTTAGAGAAACACCTCCTGTTCAATGATTTATTCCAAAGGCATGGGAGAAGGCAAACGTGTTTCAGAAGAACTAGCTGCCTAGGTGTGAAAGCCCATAATTTGTTTGGTACTGGAAATGACATAAGTCACAGAGGCTTGTCCAGAAAAGAGACCTGTTGAAAAATCACACCCAAGCTGATACTAAGAGCTCAGTGGAACTCATGTAAGGTCATTCAAGAAGTTTGTTTTTCACAGTTAGCACCAGGGTATGGCCCAGCTTTGCAGGGATCAGCTCTGCTTTGTGCTTACTTGCTGGCCTGTTCAGTTTGCAGGGTGGTGCTCAGAAGAGAGAAATGTCTAGGACAGCACTAGAAAAGGTATCATGCAAAGGGACCTAGAAAGGGGGAGAATAAAGAAGGGGGAAAAAGAGCTTGAGACAGTGTTTTGAAGAGAAACAGGGGAGCAGATACTTCTGATCACAGTTTTTCTCAGACATCATATTCTGATCAGCCTCCATTCAGTGATTCACCTTTCTAGCTGATAAAGAGGGGTGCACCAAAGCCTTCAGCTACCCCCAGGCCTGCTGTGAGTGCTCTGCAGTGCATGTAGGGACATGCTGGCTTTGTTTTGAAGCAATAAACACTGGTTTCATGTACGAAGAGGAACCCAGCACATTGCGGAGATCAATATCAGATTCCTCTTCCTTCCCTTCTGTCCCACTGATCTGACAGATGGAGGTAGTATATTGCCAAAGAAGACTTTTCCAGTGAACCTGTTGGTGATGGGGAACCGGGGAGTCGTAGGGCAGTCTCAGGAGCTTCAAAAACTGAGAAACTAGGACACAAGGCTCTTTTCTCTGATTCTGGGGTGGAGTACAAGCCTGAGATCAGAACATCCAGTTCAGATCTTTACCTGACACACTAGGCAGACTTGGAAGAGTTAGCTCCATCCATCTCTTCATCCAGACAACACTTGAATTGTTTGCACAGACTAGAAGATGAATTCTGCTATGGGAGGAAGGACAAGGTGTTACTTTTAATCTCAGTTGTAATAATTTTGTTTCATCCTTTCTCATTTTACCTATCTAAATCCTACACTTCTGACATCGACAGCTTCTGTCACTGACGTCTGTAGGAGTAGGAGCTGACTGTCAGTGAACAATTCTTCCTGTGTGTTTTGGTGGTGACTTATGATGTCAGATTTGCTCTGTAACCATGGCTTCTTCCCCCTCTGCTATTAGAATTATCGTTGTCATGTTTACTTTTTTTTTTTACAAAGATGCTGTGTTTGCTAAATACACTTGAATGTTTTTCTTAAAATAAATGTTAATTAATATGAGTGAGTCTTACTGAATATGTGAGTCCTCTATGTTGTGCTTATCCTAATTTTATTCCTTTGTCTTCCTTTTTTCACTTTGCTCCTGATTGGCATGTTAGAGAATTAAGAGGTACTGTATGCATGTTTCGGCATGGAAATATGGCTTTTGTTGTGCATCTGTAGAAGGGGATTAGTGAAGGAGAGGGTTATTCAAAGGGATGTTCTATATCAAATGCTTTCCTGACTCACTCTTACGCTATATCAGTTTCTGAACAAAAACTTCCTGATCTTTATATCCTTCTGACTGTTATTCTTGGCTTTCCTTCCTTACTTCACAATATTGTGTTCTTTGTTAAATCCAGTATCTAAGCGATATTCAAGTACTGCACTTTTACCTTGCAGACTTGCATACACGAACACTTTTCTTTCTTTTTCTTTTTTTTTTTTTTACCTTAAGCAGGGAAATACCTGCCTATGAATGAGTCTGGGTCTAAGGGAAGCACTGGTAATACGTTTCCACTTCCCCACATCATCTTTTTGCCTATAATGACCTTCATAAGTGCATATTGGACAGACCTCTAGCATTTCAGTAAGGGAAGATGAATTTAGAGCTGTTATATGCCATGCAGAAGATTATTATTAGAATGACACCGATCCCAGGCTATGTGTAGAACTGAAAAACTACAAACATGCAAATGGTCAGCGCAAACCTAATACCCAAGCTTGGCCCTTCCCTCTGTGCACATGACCCTCAGAGTCAGGCTCAGATACCCCTGGCTGGCACTTCTCAGCCTTCGTTCCAAATTGGTCTGTGACTTTGGTAGTTTTGTTAAGCAAAATGGACAAAGATGACCCTAAAGTTTCACAGATACTCCAGTACAGTTACTCCTCACTTGCTTACATGAACAAACTTGGCATGGTTTGCAGAAGCTCAGTCCTGTTCCCATATTTTCATGGTATAATTTGTTTCAATTTCTGTGACTAAAACTTGGCTGAAACTCTCCTTCGCCAGTAAATGCTATTCAGGTATAGCTTTACCATCCAACCTTTGTAATATAGAACAAGCATATTTTTATATACTGCAGAATTCAGCACATTTTTGGTGTTGACTGCGCAGCATCCTCAAGTTGTGGATGTCCTCAAGAGGACATCTCTCTGGGGAAAGCATTGTTCAGTAGTGACCCTCCTGTTTTAAAATACAGGCTTTGAATTCCCTCCGCTGTCGTAAACAAACAGGCTCGCTGTTCTTGGTTAGCGTAGACTGTTGCCATGTATCACCCAAGAAGTGGCCTCCTTTCAGTGACAAAAGTGAATCAGTTCGGCCTCAGCCGCCTATGAATCTGCAGTGTGTTTGGGAGTTTTTTGTTGGGTTTTTTTGGTTCTTTAGAACACAAGATGCCCTGCAAGTGTGAGATCTGTTGTAAATGATATAAATGCTATGAGTTCTTAGTAACCTGGAGAAAACTAAGCAGTCATTCCCTTTGTGAGGTAGCCCGTTTAAAGTAAATGCCATCCTCTGCCCTGTTGGCACATTTCTAGTCTGAAGTCAGCTAAAGGAGATACTGAAGTCTCTCTTTAGCAGTAGTACTGTTATTTAAGTATTTATTTAAAAACAGTCCCCTAACTATGTTCCTTGCATGGTAAAAGTCAGTCTAGCAAGAGCCCAGTGGCTGGGTTATAAACAAAGCTTTGGAAAAGAAAATGATAAATGTTTGTTAGAAAAGCACCTTCTGGCTGCTAAAATGAGGAGACAGTGCTCCTGCGTTCCTTAAACATGAATAACTTGCAAAGAGTGCTCTGTCATTGGAGACGGTCACTGGTGCTGGCATGGCAGCCTTTGAAAGCTCTGAAGCTGTGGTGTCCCTGCTGTTTGTGAGATCTGTGTTCTTGTCAGCTGGGAATATGAAAGTTATTGGAGTCATGACCCGGTTTAAAAATAAGAAATCCCTTTTGGGTCATGTGGTTCACACGACATCTCAAAAGCGTACGTGTTCTGAGACCCTTTAATAATGAACGGCATGAGAGCCTGAGCCTTGAAAATTTTCAGAAATGGAGCCATTTGACCACACAGAGTGGCAAACTCCATAGTGTGGAAGCAATAAGGAGCGATATTACTGCTTTTAGTCTGATTTCCTGTGGAAGTAAGGCTTAAATGGTTGCTAGCTGTCTGTCCTTGCCCCCAATAACTTTTGATCCTGCTGACCAACTTCAAGTAAACTTGACAGAGGAGTGGAGGTTTCAGAGATACTAACTTCCTTCAAGTTTTGTGAAAACAAGTGCACAGATAGAGACAAAACTCCAAAAATATTTCAGCTGAGGGGGAGGCTGCAGTTCTTACTTTTCTTACATCTCCCTGTGATCTCATGCTGCCCTTCTTGCTGCGGGGGTTCAGGCATCAGCCAGCACCCCACGCCCTGGGTATACTTGAACTTGGGACCAGCCTGGCTCCTCTGATTATTAGCAAATAGGTAATAGACGTCAGATTCCAGTTTTGGTAAAATCCCTTCCTTCCTTCTCGTTTTCCCTATGTCTAAATGCTTTGAGCTACCAGCTTTTTTTGTTGTTTTGTGGATGTTGCTATAAAGATATTTTATACCACCTTCTCTGAGGCTGTTGCAGAATAGTGCCCTACTGCTTTGGGAAGTGCTTGGTCCAGTAAATGGTTGAGACAATGCCTGAAAAAAGCTACTGAGCGTAACATGGGCTTTGTCTTCTGTAACAGCCTGGATCAGCTTTTGTGCATCTGAACAAACCTCAGAAGCATTTCTCTTAGATCCCCAGACTTCTACAGGAGAGAATCATGAAGACTGACTGCCTGTGAGGTTGAAACACTGAACAGTGCCAGTGGAAAAACTGGGTAAGAGGGAAAAATCATAAATCAGGAATCAGAAGCAGGACTGGGCTGATTTAACAGTCAGGTCTGCCTTGTGACATCTCGTGCTACGTCTAGTGGTCTTTAACCCTGTTCATCCAAGGAGCTGTGGTGTGATAAGTGTGTAATACTCACTCTGAGGTGGATTACAGCAGTAGCTTAGCACTGCAGCACAGTGGTCTGCCAAAGAAAACTGGAAAACACACTGTACCCATTTGAAATGCAGGAGGCCTGAGGGAGGGCAGAATGCAATTCTCTCCAAATTATTTTCCCAGACACTGAAGTGGCCGCCACGCTCCCAGTCCTGGATTTGGTAGTGCCAGCTGAGCGTGGCCGCCGGCCTGTTACAGCCTCCGCAGCTCTGTGATCAGTGTGGTATGAGCAAGAGCTCTCTAATCTGCTTTGGGGCAAATCAGATGGGTTAACTCAGCCCACCTTTTTAAACTCGGTAAGCTCACCCAGCTGATGGGGCCTGACACGGGTTAGGGCACGCTGCTGTGCGCACACAACTATTATAGCCATAATTTTCAGCGGGGAGACAGTAATGTCTCCAGAGTTACCCCTAACATGAGTACTCCTGCATAAGTTGTACAGGAGAGCCTTGTATCCATTTGTCTGTGCTTAGAATGATGTGCCTGTGACATGTAAGGTGGTTAATTATGCAAAATACTCCATAAACAGGAACTAAAACTTTGTGGACACTCTCTTCTTTTGTATCTGATTTATTTTTATTTGGTGTAATTCCTTACCTCATCCACATAAGGCCAATGGAAGTATGTCCTCTGGAAAGACCCAGTCCCGTAAAACGTTAATTTTCTCCTCAGTTCCTACACAGACAGCACGAGATGCTGCAGCACGAGATGCTGCGTTGCTGCATTGCTATTCATTGTGTGAAGTGTGGGACCGAGCTAGTCTGCCTAAGGGTTTGCACCATTAAATAAACCAGTGCTAATGTGCATGAAAATGGTGCACCCATTTGTAAGGATTGAGCTGAACTATCGTGAGGCATTCGGAAACCACCCGGAGGTGTCCATGCAAAGGGTTTGTACTGCCTTGAGAAAAAACACCTCTATACTCCATATCAAAGATTCCTTCATACTGCAAGTGTTAAAAGCAGGGAAAGCTTAGGTTCAGTAGCAAAGGAGGGATTCTGCAACAAGCCGTGAAGCCTCAGGGTACAACAGGCCTGGCGATAATGTATTTAAAGCTAAGAGTCGAACTTGAGCAAGCAGTAAACTGTTTTGCTCATTCGGTTTCAGAAAGGCGAGATGATTTGGCCCCAGTTCAGGTTACAGAGGAAAGGACAACGTGTTCCTAGAGTGCAGGAAGGTGGAGGTCAGCTGCTCTGCTGTGCTGCTCTGGAACCGGTTGCCTCCTGCTGGCTTGTCATCGTTTACCTTCCTCCATGCCTGAATGCCTTTGGTGGACTTCAGCCAGAGGAAGGTCAGCATTACCAAACCACTGACACAGAAAAGACAGTGACTACCGAGTAAGGCTGTCCTCCAGGAGAAAGGATTGATTAGCCCAAGAGAATGCATGCTTTCTCCCCCAATATTAATACTTATTTACATTTTAATTCTTTCTTATTTGCATGGAATTAAATACTCTTTAAAGCATTCAGCCTTCTCTTGAGTGAAATTTCTGTTGACTGTAGTGGCATTAGCTTGAATGACAACTGCTATCTTTGTGCTTCAGTTTCCTTTGAACTACAGTTACGCTTGCCCGTTGCATGTGTTCTTATTGACCCAGACTGCAAAGACGACTTATTTTAGCTTCCAGATTAAGAGTGGGAACTCTTGAGCTGTGTTATAAAGTGCCTTCCTGTGCTTTTTTTTTTTTTAATTGATCAGAAGTGTAGGACACCTGAATCTGTTAAAAATATATAAATAACAAGCAATTTTACTGTATCTACCATCAGGATAGCAAACCACCTATGGCAGCTATTCACTGTTAGTTGATCTTTCATACTCTGTGCCAACAGTACTGCATACTCAAAAAATAAATAAATAGCAAATCTTTGTGCCAACAAACTTTATAAACAGAGAAGGGGGGAAAAACGTACATGAATTGAGAGGGAAGTATTTCCAAATACTCTCTGATACATGTAAATTCAGATGGTTGCAAACCAAAGTGTCCTAAAGCGCAAGTGGGAATTTTGTATCTGCAGAGCTCTGGGCACAGGCTGAAGTGGCCTAACCACCGCGCCTGCCATCTCCTGACCCGGTGGTCTCTGCTTGGTCCCCGTGTGGCTGCTGTGAGCCTTGGAAAGATTCAGGTGATTGATCTTTTGATGGGCACGGTTCCCACTGCAGCTGCGGTGAACTACGTCCGTCCTTCAAGCCTAAGAGGAAGAGAGGAGGAGGAGAGGGGCTGAGGGAGGTCATTGAAGGGGAAATCTTTATACAGGTCTCTGAGATTAGTTCCCAAAATGTTGTTCCGGCAGTCACCTCGTGATGCAGACAATGGGAGAGAGGGTGTCTGAAGAGTCTTCAGGTAATAATTAACTTTAACAATTAACTTGAGTTTTGTCATGACACTTCACCCTTATTTATATGTTTTGTTTATATAAAAAAATGTGAGTGCAGGGAGTTTGGGTGTTTATTCTTATACATCTCTCTTTCTCTTTGGTGTAGATTGTTGAAATAGAACAGATTTAGAATAGAACGCTAACTTTGGGGATGTATCACAGTGACTTAGTAGACTTGGTGGCCTCTGGATACTAAAAGACTCTGTGAAAGAGCAGATGGAGCCAATTCTGCCTTTGATGTGCTTTAATCATTTAGAGAACCTATCGTCCATCAGAGGTAAAAGGATTAGCCACTTAGCCCCGCTACTACTATGACTAACAACTTGGCACTCTTATCAGCGCAGTGAGCTGTACTGTATCTCCAGCCTTCTGCAGAATGAGACAGCCGCAACTGGGGGGAAGGAAGTCTTTAAAAACGTTCATAACAAACAGGTTTCCATGCAGCAGCCCGTAGTGACAAGGAGTGTCGAAAGAAAGGAATTCAAGCTGCTTTGAGGTGCATGGCGTGAAACATCTCTGTCATAAACCTGATCTTTTTGGTATGAGATTAGCTGTTTGATTTGTACGTGATAGGGTTCTGCAAAAAAGGTAGAGAAACGAGTTTGATCTGTTTGGTTACTTCCATTTTCTGCCTCTGGTGCCATAGGGCGGTTGTGAGGATTGCAGTGTTGTAGACATGCCTAGATGATGCAGAACCACCCAAAACCCACAGCTATTTTTTTCATTAAAAACAGTGCCAAATGAAATGCCTTCCTAATTTTTTTTCTTTTATAATACATTTTAATTTTGTTTAGCTGTTTCCCAAATACAGAAGTTTTAACTACACACTGATACAGTGTTTAGTTTTCCTTTTGCAGTAGGTGATTCTGAGATTCTGTGGACAATTCTTATTTAAATACTGTGTCTAGGGTCCTAGAAACATACTGCTCTTGTAAAGCAGAAAGACTGGCAAAGCGTACTTCACCCCACAGACTGAAATCTTGAAAATGGCTGTAACTGTGGTGAATGTTACTATAAATAAGCTTTCAGTAAATCTCTTAAGAGCTCAATGTCTGCGGGCAAATTAGAAATCTGGGGATTTGACTTACCTGTTCCTTTTTAACTGTCTTCTGGATGTGTTTACTGGGTGCAGAATCTTAATGAAACCTGCAGTGTGCTTGTCGCCCGTCTTGGTGTTGTAGGCAGGAGGACTGTAATCAAAACCCTTTGATATGTGCTTTTGCAGTGGATACAGTAACGAAGGGGATTAAGTCAAACTCATATAGTTAATTCTGGCAGGTCATGCCCTGCCTACCACAAAGGAACTTAGGGGAATCGCATGTTAACAGCATTCCTGCTTTCCTGAAGCGTTTTAGAAACCTGTTCCTCCTCACTGCTTGGCTGCCTATAACTTCCTGTACCAAAAAAGCTCATGGAAACTGGCTGACAGTCCGGAAAGCAGAACAGGGTTTTGAATCCAGCTCTCCTACGACTGCTGTTGCATTTTTAAGGATACTTACATCATTTGAGTGCTCTTCTAAGCATCCTTGGTGCTAATATCACCATTCTTAGTAGAACTGGTCCCTGAAGTCTCAGCTGTAGCACTCAGCATCTTCTACAGTACAGTCATGAGAGTCTTTGTGCAGGAGTTTCTCAAGTACTGTGGATTAAGGCTTGAAAAGTTATTTCTCTCTTTCCCACTGCTGGATTTAGCTATTGCTTTTTAAACCCTTACACCCCTTAAGTAACAGAACCACGCAGACAGCTAAGCTTCCTTGTAGCAAATGAGCGTAAGTAACATATGCATGACCCTTGGCTACCAGCCTAGCTCTGTTACCTTGAGCTACCTGCAAAGGCAGGGCTGGTAATACCCTAAAATCACAGCAGTTAAATCCCATAATGTCTGCCTCTCTGAGTCCTAAAACAGGAGCTGTGGAAGCTTGCACCACAGTTAGGAATTATGGAAACAGCTGTAGCCCCATGGAGTTAGCAAGGCCAATGTAGACACAAAGGGGATGAACAATTAGAACAGTTGAAATACTTTCTCCCCCACAAATGTGATCCCTGTCTTACAAATCAGCTACACTGTTGAGAAGGGTCAGGTCAGAGAGAAGCAAATGCTTCTGTTCTCTCTTCCTTGAAGTGTAAAAGACCATGGATTAAATCTTCAGCCCTACTCTTGTCTGGGGTAAAAGAGCCAGGACATATAAAGGGGATCCAGAAGATAACAAATCAGAATGTGGAAGTCTATTGCCTTCTTTCTCAGTGCAGACAGCTGCGTTCCCAAAATCACCTCCCAAAGCTCTGTCAAAAGGAAACTATGTGGTGTTACCTGTTACCTGCCATCAGAAGTATTTCACATGCATTTCAATCATGCACAAAAAAAGTGAGAAAAAAATCATGAGATATGATTTTTTGTAGATAAAGAAAACTATGCAGTTCATGTGTGGGGTGATTAGGGGTTTTTTGTTAGCTTCTAAATTTTAGCAGTAGATTTGCCAGTAATGCATGGGGATGCAACAGCATTAAAACTATTTGATTAGCAACTTCTCTTACACACCTGGAGTATGAGTTTTGATCTGTTTCCATTTCCAGCATCTAAGTTGCCAAGTATTTGAAACGCTATAGCTGAGGCATCTAGAAAATGTCATCACCACTTGTCGGTTTATAAGAGGCTTGTCATAGGCTTAGCAGCTCTGAGAAGCTGTAGGTTAGTCTGGCCAAGAAGGGAAAAAATGCTACACCGCATGGTGTTTCAGATCAATGAGGGGATAACGATAGCTGTATTCGCCAATCAGTTAACTGATTTTTATCAAACTTCTGCCCTGTGGTGATCAGCTTGCTTGCGCAAGTAATTAACCTGTGTCCTGGTTAATTGAAACACTCCTGACTGAGAAGTGTCACTTGCCATGTGTTTGAGTGAAACCCTGATTTGCCGATGCAAAATAAACCCATGACTGCATGTGCACGGATGGGTGAGGATGGGATTATTCAAGGTCAGGTTATCCTGTCTGTGCTAACACGGTAGGAGATTAATGAAGGAAGGATTTTGCTGTTAAAAATGACCCACTACGCTTCCTCCATGTGAACAGACGCTGTCTATACTGCAGTTGGAAATGTAGCTGCAGTCCAGCAGGATGCTCCCAAGCTAACTTTAATCAATCCGGATCAACTGACTATGTACCAAAGATACGGGAGCACAGGCACCAACTGCTCACCTATTGCCCTTGGTGGGCTTGTACAGCCTGGGCTGAAATCCCTGTTCTGTTTCTGCTGTGCTGTTGCTACTCAACCCGTAGTGCAGTTCACCCTTCTCATTGCAGTGTGGCCACAGCCTCAGCAGCCAGAGTGAAGTCAGCGTGCTCTTCTTTTTGATCAGAATTACAGGAAGCCCCAAGCTTCCCTCTCGTAGGTGCTCCACTGCCAGTGATGTGAAATACCTCTCCCCAGACCTGAGCAGCTGGCAGATGTGGGGCTGATGCGTTACGTGGCTCTGGTTCAGATGGTTTGTCTTCACAAGGGTGGGATTTATTTCTAGTAGTGACATGGCACAAAAGGAAGCGCTGTGTGAAATTACTGCTCTCTTTCTCTTTTGTACCTATCAGAGAGTGAATTCTCTCCCTTTTTAGTTTGTATTTCAAGGCAAAATAGCTGATTCTTTTGGGTTGACGGAAGAATCCAGATCAGTCTGTTGAAACCTGGCATTAAGTGTTCCTTATGTACCAGAATGGAGAAAATAATTAATTGCTTTGGTTTTCCTTTGCTCCTTCTAAATCCCCCTGGGTGTCTCTTGAACAGGCCCAGAGTCCTTGGCTTCCCCACTATGGAGCAGTTGATGTCCATTTTACTGGCATGGCTGATTGTTTCCGGCAAACTGTGAAGAACAAAGGTGTGCTCGGACTTTGGAGTGGACTTACACCCAGTCTGCTCAAGGTGAGGTTTTGCTTTCATCCCAAAGACTATCCTGAAGTAATCAAGACACACTTTTGGACAGTTGGGGTTATAAAGCTTATGACGTGCCTCCGTACTTATTAGCAGCTTATAGATGACAGAGTCCGTGACAGAACAGGTATAACCTCAGGCAGGTTATAAACCAGCTTTGGAACGTGGTTTGGTCATATTTCCCCAAATGTAAGCTTGGCTTCTAGGTGTCACTACTTACAAGTTCATTTGAATGTCCTTAGAGAAGGGAGTGCTGCTAACGCACAAGCCAGGCTATGGATGGGTGATCCACTTACGACAGCTAAACAAGTCCTACTTCTCAGCTGAGCTCCAGTAATTTGACATGTTGTACCAAGCTGTAAAGAAAATTGCGCTTGTATAATCCACTTCTCCAGAAGTCAAAAGTAGTACTTTCGACCAGCTATTTAATGCATGCGTATCAGTTACTACAGCCCTTGCTGAGTTGAAAGCATGAAATAAACAGAACATAATTTAGTTTACATAAATACATTTTATAGTACTACAGGTCAGCTAAGGAGTTGTAATTGAGTGACAACGTGATTGATTGCGATGGCCTGCCTGTGCCTGGCCCTGCCTTGGCTGTTATAAAGCCATGTGGCACCAGAGCTGCTGATTCTGCGTGGGGCAAAAGAAGAAAATTGTTCAGTCACTCTGCTGTATGTAGAATAAATCCCACATTTCCTACCGGGATTTGCTGAGGTTGCTTAGGATTTGCTTAGGTATTTGACAAGTTGTGATAATCTATAGGCTAGCACAGACCTTGTTCCTCACAATATTGTCATAATTAGTTATGTACCAATAATAAACTCCTACTTTTGGCATGCTGCAGGTGCCAGCCTAGTTTGAAGCGAGACTCTGATTTTATATAAATGAGCACAGCTCTATTAGCAGATCAGATCAGATTTAAAGTCCTAGAAGTTTCCTTTTTTAAAATATCTAAGCTAAGAATGCTACGAGTGAGTCTAATATTGCTTTTTTATCTTATGTTGCTTTTTTTTCTTATTTTATCAGATTGTCCCATACTTCGGTGTTATGTTTAGCACCTTTGAATTCTGCAAGCGGGTCTGTCTGTACAGAAATGGTTATATTGAATCTCCTTTAAATTACAAGCTAACTCCTGGCGTGGACCAGAGTTTACAGCCACAAGAACTGAGAGAATTAAAGCTCCTCCGAAGGGAAAATTTTGAGTCAAGGAAATCAGCTCTTGAAAACTGACATTAGAGTGTCCATTGCAGATATACACACTGCCTTTCTTAAGGAACTTCGCAAGAAGGACATTCTGAACTACAGGTACCAGCGTCTCAGCGGATTGCATGGTTTTAGTACTGAGACACCAGTGCCAGGAATGAATAAATCTTGTATCTTATTTGCTGAATGGATATAAACAGTATGAATAGCAAGCATATACTGAAAAGGAGAGATGCAACTAGTTTGAGAACACTATGCTATTGGAACTTGAAATTACAGTATTCTAGGTGCTTTTTAATACTGAATAGCCATTTTGAGATAAAACTACTTGCAGAAAGGTGAAAGAACTGAGATAAGAGTATAAATTGTATCTTCAAAAATATTAAGAAAATTCAAATGGATTTTTTTAAAGTAATCTGAGACCTAGTCAGCCAAAAATGATAAACAGTCTAGAATACATACAACAGAATTTCTACTGAAATCTCTTTTTTTAGTGGTACTGTGTGGACGTGGCATTCTGTGAATGCAGAATTAGTCTCAGTTCAGTCACACTCCAGAATCCACTCTTCAGTTTTTGAGACTTACTTGAGAATAATAATTTTGTATGAATCTTTGGCATAAAGATGAAAATATGCTGCTGCAATTGTGCTTTTGCTGAGAGAGAATTGTAATGTGCAAAATGAACTGTAATACACTGGAATGACAATCTTGCAAACTTAAGTGCATACTAGAAAATCTTCCCCCTTTCTCCTGTGTTATTACCGCATGTATGTGAATTATTTTAGGCTTTGAAAAATAGTTTTTCTGAAGTTCTCTAACTGAAATATTTCCTGAAAAATGCAGTTCTTAAATGTGTTCAGAGCCACAGCCTTGTCATGTTGTTTTGGTTTTCTTAAAGCTCTATTTTTATATTAAAGTACTTTTTAGTTCCTGTGCACAGACCCAGGCCTACTGTGCTGCTCAGAACTTGCCAGCAGAATAGCACTGTGCACACAACCTGTGATTTTTGCACTTTAACTGCTGTGATCCAGGAGCCACAGATAGCTTCTGTAGATAGGAACCTCTCTGCAAGACCACTAGGTTATTGCTAGTGCCAATGCAATTGACAGGCCTCTGACCAGTCTAGGGAGCTTTTGGACAGTAAAAGATCATCTTGGTATTATACCCGAGCACCTGCGGTATTGCTCCGCTTCCTTTGTAGAAGTACAGCTATGGAACAGCCCCATCCTGGTGCTTTCTGATGGAAAACCTTAAACCCCGTGTCCACGTGGGAAGGCGGCTCTGCCCTCTGCGGCATGTCCCGCCAGCCTCGGGCTGTGGCAACATGTGAATCACAGCAGCTCGGTAAGGCGTGTGCACACCAGCTATGCTCTGCCCTAGCTGCAGCAGCCTGGGCTCAGCACAGGATTTGCCTGCTGGTTTACACAACTTTTTGTATGTGCTTTTGTACCGTTTATGTCCCTGCTGGGTGGAAGTAAGTCAATCTCAGAAAGTGCTTTGTTAGGCCAGGTCACAGCAGGATGAGGCAATGGCAGATCGATGCAGGAACAGTCTGTGACTATGGAAAGATTTGCGGAAAGATTTGGGATAATTGTAAGGCCTGCCTTGCACCTAGAACTCAACGTTGATGTACCTCACAGCTGAGGTCTTGCAGTATCTCTCTTAATGAGCTTGCTCAGTTCTGCTGCAGTGGTGCTTCATACTGTTTTTCTCAGAGAAGAAATGCGGCATTGATAGCAAAAATTAAGATGGTAGAGAGCAAATCTAGTGGCTCGTGCATCACACTGAGGCTGTAAGTGCTTTTGGCTTTCTAATCAACCTGCCTAGTGAACATGTTTCTCCGTGCCTCAGTTTCTCCATCTGCACAGTGCAGGTAGTAATACCGAGACTTACTTGAGATGTGTGAATAAGGAGATGTGACTTGTGAGCATGTTGGGGAGGAACGAATTTCTAAAGAGTGCCCTTACCTTGTCCAAGCATACCTGTATGTTTTTTACTAATGTTGTATTTCTAAATAGATTTTAAAGATTGAGTGATGGGTGCATATCAATGTCTGATCAGCTCTTCAACCTGGGAAGAGTCAAGTGAGTCAAAAAGTTACCTCTAACTTGTTTTCTGATACGCTAATAACACCTTTGTATTGTAATGTACTCCTACGACCTGTAAATCACTTACTAACCTTTTATCAGCCAAGCCTCTACTTTGCGTAATTACATCTGTGCATGAGAAATCCCCCAAAAGGTAACACTAAAATATTTAAGACAGCACCGAAACAAAGTGCTTCCGCAGTGGATCACGAACATGTAAAATGGTGTATGACCATGAAGAACCAGCTAATAGCAAGGCTGGATCGCAGAGACAACTCTTAGGTAGGTGAACTCAAGCCACATTGGGTGCACAGAGGTGGTAGGTGGTAGGTAGCGGGGTGTACGTCTGTCTGAGCATCTCATCACAGCTGAGCTCGGCGCGGTGGCTGAGGTAGGGAATCCATACGGTACTCGGAGCTCTGTGGCTCCCGGGGCATGGCGTACGCAGGCGGATGGTAACGGCTCTGAGGGGGGGTCTCAGCTGCGGTGCAGTGAGGTCGGGCTGTCGGGCCTGATCCTGTACACCTCTGAGGATGGAACAGGCTCCGAGCCTCCCCCGTTCCTGCCTAACCCGCACTCGCGCTGCCTGCCCGGCTGCCTTCTGCATTGCCTTCGGGATGGCACCCGGATGGGGCAGCGGGGCTGGGGGGACGCGGGCACGGAGGGCCCCGCCACCGCCACGTGGGCTGCCCGTGAGGGCCGAGCGTGGCCGGGCCGCTCTGACCCTGTTCCCGCCGGCGCGGCGGGAGGGGCTGGCGGGGTGCCCGCCGCCCCGGGGATGCTGGCTGGACCGCGGGGATGCGGCGGTGCGCGCCCCACGGGGGATGCTGGGCTGCCTGTGACCCCCGCGGACCCCCAGTGTGTGCCCCCCGCGGGGGGCTGGTCCCCCCTCCCTGCCCGGGGACGCCGGCCATGTGCCCCCGGGGGGTGCCGCGGCCGCCCCCTCCCTCTGCGGCGGCCACGCCCCCCTCCCGCAGCCAATGGGCGAGCGGGGCGCGGCGCACCCCCGCCCACGTGTCCGCCCGCCCCTATATAAGCGGCCATTTCAGCCGCCCCCCTCCTCCCCCCCGCAGCGCCGCCTCCCGCCTCGCCTCGCCCGGCCTCACCTCGCCCGCCGCCTCCCGCCATGACCGATGCGGCCGTGTCCTTCGCCAAGGATTTCCTCGCCGGCGGGGTGGCGGCCGCCATCTCCAAGACCGCCGTCGCCCCCATCGAGAGGGTCAAGCTGCTGCTGCAGGTGAGCGCCGGGGCCGGGGCCGCCCCAAGGTCGCCGCAAGGAGAGGGGGGGCGGCGGCGGCGGGCCAGGGGGTCGCGGGGGAGCGGCGCTGACGGCGACGTCTCGGCCCCCGCAGGTGCAGCACGCCAGCAAGCAGATCGCCACCGACAAGCAGTACAAGGGCATCATCGACTGCGTGGTGCGCATCCCCCGGGAGCAGGGCGTCCTCTCCTTCTGGCGCGGCAACCTGGCCAATGTGATCCGGTACTTCCCCACCCAGGCCCTCAACTTCGCCTTCAAGGATAAGTACAAGCAGATCTTCCTGGGCGGCGTGGACAAGCGAACCCAGTTCTGGCGGTACTTCGCCGGTAACCTGGCGTCCGGAGGTGCCGCCGGCGCTACCTCCCTGTGCTTCGTCTACCCCCTTGACTTTGCCCGAACCCGCCTGGCAGCGGATGTGGGTAAAGCCGGGGCTGACCGGGAGTTCAGCGGGCTCGGTGACTGCCTGGTCAAAATCTTCCGGTCGGATGGCCTCAGGGGCCTCTACCAGGGCTTCAATGTCTCTGTCCAGGGCATCATCATCTACAGAGCCGCCTACTTTGGCATCTACGACACCGCGAAGGGTAGGTTGACCAAAATGGCACCAAACGGGAGATGCCGGCCTGCGGCAGGCCTGTAGGGTGTTTCGGCAGATGCTGGTGGCTCACCTGCCGTTCTCGTCAAAACCTCTCTCCCGCAGGCATGCTTCCGGACCCAAAGAACACCCACATCGTTGTCAGCTGGATGATCGCTCAGACCGTCACCGCTGTCGCCGGTTTGACCTCCTACCCTTTTGATACGGTTCGTCGTCGCATGATGATGCAGTCTGGCCGTAAAGGAAGTAAGTTTCTACCTCCTTGTGTATGATTGTATTCAGGTATCCCTGAATCAAAAGTTGGTGGTGGAGCTGAGGTGAAGGCAGAGTGATATCCTCACCTCTTGTCAACAGCGGGGTGTGAGAGGGGCTGCAGAAGCGGATGTCAGGCGGGGGCACGGACGGGTCAGTCTCTGCAGCACGCCTGTAAGGTGACGTGCACAAGTCGGATATCTGTCAGTGGGCAGGAACAGCAGAACTTGCCCAAGGATGTTGCAAACTAGTGTCTCTGGGCCAAGAAGAGACATCCCTGGTAGCAGGCACGGCCTGGCTGACTGTGCAATAGCTTTTGGGTCTGGAAGTGTTGGTGTCAAAGCAAACAGTAGCTGCTTTCTGCTCGAACCGGTCCTTCCAGTGTCTCCTAGGGGTAATGCAGCAGTAGCGTATCTCCTGGGTGATCTTGTCCTCTGATGCGCTAATACTGGAAAAAGTCAGTCAAGAAATGGGATGCACTTGAGGTGATGAAGCTGGCAGATACATTAGGCCATTTCTGATCTGGATGTCGGGGATCTGATTCCTAACGCTGTCTGTCTCCCGCAGCTGACATAATGTACACTGGCACTATTGACTGCTGGCGGAAGATTGCCCGGGACGAGGGCTCCAAGGCATTTTTCAAAGGTGCATGGTCGAATGTACTCCGAGGAATGGGTGGTGCTTTTGTCTTAGTCTTGTATGACGAAATCAAGAAGTACACATAAGTTGTTTCCTGTTGTGAACTGGCATGTTGTTATATGTAGTCTATGACCGTTCATGGACTTGTTTGAAAACCGTCTGGTTACTAAACAGTGACAGCTGATGTTTATACAGGTTGGCATGGGGCAGGGGTGACTGCCTGCCCTGTCTTTATCAAGTTATTCCCCCTGACAGGACTTGCCATGGTTTCTATTTCAGTCACTCCTGCTTAAAGAGTATAAAGAAATAAAAATCTGAAACCAAGTTTCCTCATCTCATGTTTGTTCTTGCAGCAGCTGCAGCATGAGGAGGGTGGGGATCTCTGCAGTGATTGTAGAGAAGGAGGAAGACAAACCACCTCCATCCTGCACGCCTTGCTACCTGCTAACTACCTGTGGCCTCCGGCAGGTAAACACAGTGCAGGCTGCCGAGGAAGCTGTGTAGTGTTTCCTCCCCAGTGGAGGCCAGTGGTGTGGGCTGGAATGGGGACTGGCAGCTCTGAAGGACTCACCCAGCTGATATCCCCCGAGACCCCGGTGACCAGAGATGATGCACTGGGTGTTTGCCACCAGTCCTGCCTCTGACCTCTCTGCTCCACGGAGCTGATGAAACCTTGTTTTGAAAGTGCCAAGTGCCTCAACCTTCTGCAAAGCACAGCTCTCCCCACGGCGCTGAATGCCTGGGAGGCTGGAGAAATGTCTAAGGTCCGGAGGAGCAGAGCTGGCGTCACGTACTCTGGCTTAGAAACTGAGCGACCTACTCGGGCACGTTAAAACCCAGCCAGAGAACATAAGTGCAGGTAATTGCTGCTCTTCTGTAGAGCCCCTGGCTAGCCTTGCCCTCGCATGAGGTGCTGTGCTCTGGGGATGTAGTAGCTGAGCAGACAGACAGCTCCTGTGCCAGGGCTGTGCTTGCCAGGCTGGGAGCTGCATCCCCAGGCTCATCCCTTACGCCTGGAAGTTAAGCTTGTCCCAGCCCCAAATTCTGGGGGAAGGGGGAAATTCCTTCATGCTGCCGGGGCAATTTGGGGAAAACACTACAAGACTGGGCAATGTGTGTGGCTTGGCCTTTACTCAGACATCTCTGTGGATCTGTGAGCTGCCCCAGCGAAGCTGCCTGGTTTCTGCCTGGGGAGCTGGGGTGGTGAGTGGATGCTCTCCAGGCCCTTCAGATCAGCGAGTCTTTCCTCACTGCCCCCTCACTTTGGTCCTTTCTGGCTGCCCAGGCCTGCTCAAAGCAGTTGACCTCAATCACTGAAACCAATCTCAACCGCTGTCTGAGGCAGATAAATAAGCCCTTGTGTTGCAAAGGGCATTAGTTGGTTTTATTGCTGAAATCTAAGCGGGGCAGCCGGGCATGAGAGCGCAGCACCGTCCCGCCGCAGCTGGTGTTGGCATGGTTGGGTCCCTGCGAATGGGCACGTGCATTCGGGATGGGAGACGGTCTCGTGCCGTGCTGTTGAGCCAAGAGCCTTTGCTGGTGCTTTTCAACTACCCCATGGCTTCTGCAGTGTGAAATCCCCCGCTGCCTGCCGTGGAAACAAAATGGGCTGAAAGTTTCCCCGTGAGACACGGAGCAATGCCACAAGCGGTGGGCAGCAGGCTGGGGGGGAGCAGGCAGCAGCCTGGCAGGGGTCTGTGCCATGGGGCAGCCTTGCTAGGGAGCCCTCTCCTGCTGCACAAATGCAAGCTAATTAATTAAGGGCTCTCGGCTCTTACTGCCTCCTGCTGCTAAGCTCTCCTGGATTTCAAGGACTGTTCTGAAATGCTGCTGGTTGCTGAGCGTGGGGCATCCCCTTTCCTCCGCAGGGGATGCATGGCTGGGCCGTTAGCACAGGGAAATGCATGCATCATTTCTTCCTCCACACAGTGGTGGCTGACTGAGGTGCTGAGCAGGGCTGTTGTGCCAGGCTGCAAAGGAGCTGAGCTGGGGGACCCCTAAGTCCTTAGACCTACAGCATTTTGCACTGGGCTTGGGGTGCAGGGCTGGCACTGAGTGAAATGGGTTGTAGCAACCCACGCTAATTACTGCCTTTGGGACTCGGGAAAGAAGCACGTGTTTCACAGCTTTTTTTAGCTCTGGTGCATGGGAGATGCGGGGCAGAGCCTACAATGGGTTTTCCCTGCGCTCCGCTGGCGGGGAGCACGGGCCGGCAGCCCCCTCTGGCCTGGGGCCCCCCTGGGGATTTAACCTCCCCCTCCTGGCAGCTCCCCTGGGAGCAGCTTTATCTGGGGAAGCAGGTTGGGGGGTTCAGCTACTGCTTTTGCCTGCCACAGGAGCACATTACAGAGGGATTAAGGGCTTTGTTCTTGCGGGGAAACTGAGGCACGGGAAAGGGACTGGGGCCAGCCAGTGGCAAGGCAGCGAGCTGAGTGCAGTCCTTCCGACGCAAGTGTTTTTTTCACCGGGCTGTGCTGCCCCAAGGACGGCAAGAGCAGGGGTGGATTTTGTTTTTAAACGCGATTCTCTTGTGGGGAGTACCGAACATCTCGTACGTCATGATTTCCTCCACGGGAGCCGTGCCCAGCCTGGCGTATCGGCCCCTTTGCTGGCGGGGAGGGGTGGGCGAGCACCTATAATGCCGCTTTCATCTCAGCCCTTCGCCCGGCAGCCGTAAATCCCAGGCTTAGGAGCTGTTGACGCAGCACGGCTGCACATGGGATCGTATGAAACACTTGTCGGGGCAGGTGGTGAGTGGTGCTGGATGTTTGGAACGGCTCGGCGTGCACCAGCCTCCCCAGGCTGGGCTGGCCCTGGTGCTGGGGGGCTGCGGGATGGGGCTGCCCCTGCCCCCCACCGGCTCTGCGGGGCTGGCGGCTGCGGGGACCACCCTTTGCCTGGAGGTTTGGGTGCCGGGCAAGGCGAGGCAGGGGCAGCCATCCCCTTCCTAGGGGGATTTGGGAGGCGCTAATGGCAGCAGAGATGGGAGCAGGGCTCTGGGGCTCGTCCCGAGCGGCAGGAGGGGGGTGTGATGGCTGAGCTTCCCTGCTCTCTCCTCTGCTGGAGATGGGTGCAGGGCCAGGCAGTGACCAGGGAGGACAGCAGCGTCCCCCAGTCCCCATCTCACCCCGTATCCAGGCTGAGCCGTGGAGACTACAGGGGAGCATCGTGGCCGGGGTGTCCCAGGGGTGGCAGGGGAACGGGGGCGAGCAGGCACACACAGGCAGGAGGGATCTTCATCTGCCTGGTGCCGGCAGGGAGCAGGGGCTCGGGGTATGCCTCGGCAGGCAGGCGGGCAGCCCCAGGCTCGCTCTGCCTGCATGAGGCCACATTTCTACCTCGTGTTTCCAGCTTCACATCTCTGCCTTCAAAGTGCCACTGAAGCCTGACCTCCTCCAAGCCGTGCCCAGCGCTTGGCACGGCTTGGTGTAGGGTCTGAGCGTGGCAAAGCCGAGCCCCAGGACCAGGACGCCTTGGCTGGAGGAGGAGCAGCAGAAACTGGTCGTGTTGCATGGAGTTAACTTGCTCCTGAGGAAATAGGGGCTTGTCTGAAAGCTTTCTCCAGGGCACACGCTGCACCTCTCGCTGTGGGGGCTGGTGCATGGATATCGCCGGGCCTTGCAATGGAGAGAGTCCCACCTCAAGGACCTGACTGGCAAAGCGCCAGCGCAGTGCCAGCTCATCCCTCCTGCCGTCCCCTTGTCCCCTTCAGCAGTCGTTGGGCTGCCCTGGGCTGTGTGTCTGGGCTCTGGGTGGAGCCAGGAGTCCCCCTGTCACCGTGGGCCAGGCACAGTCCCAGCCTCCTCCATGTGCTACCTGCACTGCTCCGGTGGCTGGCGCAGAGGGGCAGGGGAAGATGCGATGCTTTGGGTCGCGCAGGGTAAAATCGGTTGTTCCCAGTGGGGTGAGTGTGTTGGAACCACCAGCGGGACTGATCCTGCCGCTGCCCAGCCATGCGAGGTGTCCCCGTCGGCTGCCCAAAGCACATGGGTCGGGCTGCAGGGCAGGAGCTAAAGCCAGCGTGCCCGCGGGGACGTAGCCCCGTTTCTCCACACCCTGGTGCCATACCGAGCTGCGGTGGGGAGAGCGGTTTCGGGCACACAGCTCTCAGGAGCTGCCAAGACCCACACCAAGACCCACAGCATCAGGTTGGTTCTGGGAGGTGTTGTCCCACCAGGGCTTGGCTGGTTGTTGCTGGGGTCGACAGGAGTCACAGCCCTGGCTGCAGGGATGGGGCGGCGTTTTTCTGGCTGACAAGCAAGGAGAGATTGGCCACTTGTGCCTTGAAATCCCCCCAAAAACCCAGCATGCTGTGGCCAGCTAGGTTCATAAGATCTCCCCAGTGGAGAGCTACAAGGCTTCCTCCCCCAACCCTTGGAGCCCAGCCCTGCAGCCTTTTAAACAAGCTCATAATTTTTATTTTATGTTTTTAAATGCCTGGATGTGGCAATGCCCCATGGACCTGTGGGGCTCTTTAGGATAACACCAGCAAAAGCTGAGTCTAGTTTGATTTAGGCTGATCAGTCAGTGCTGTTCCCAAGCGGATCACATTGTCACACACCAAAAAAAAGTTAGTGTGCATTTATTAATATTCATTGCGATAGCCTAGGGAGTCAGAGCAAGCCATCTCTATGCCAGTCTAGCAGGTGAAATAGCAGAAACACAGAGCACAGCCCGGGGAGGGCTGTAATAGCTGGCCAGAAATATTTGCCTTCAGGTTTCCAGGCTGAGCTCTGCGCATGGTCCAGCCACCTGGTCACTGCCGGACACCCTGGTGCCATCGCCCCGTGGGGATGCATGTGGAACTGGGGAGCTGAGAGTGTCCCAGCTGCCGTGTTCCACAGGCAGACCCTTGCTGCGCGGCTCCCCGCAGCACATCCCAGGGCACGATGCATCAGCCATGGGTGCAAAGCAAGGGAACCGTCGGTGCTTGCTCCCTTGAAGGCAGCTTTCTGCTCTGTGCAGCCGTGCTGAGTGGGAACACCTTCCTTGTGCCCTGTGCAGGGTTACAGGGCCAGGACAGCAAGGCCGGGCAGCTCCGCAGGGCTCCCCAAAACACCCCGCAACCCTGCCCTGGGAGACAGCCCTTACTGGGCTCCCAGGGCCCGGCTCCCTTTGAACTATTAAGCTGCCCGGAGCCCAGGCAGATAAACGCCAATAAAGCTGTATACTGAACAAGCCTTGGTATTATCCAGCACCCCGGAGCCGCTGCGATAGCACCAGCTGTGTGCGGGGAGGCAGGCGGGGAGGACCCCGCGTTGCTCCCCAGGTACAGCTGCAATTAACGCCAACGAGGTCGGATTCACCATTACTGCTTCTCTTCAGTGTTTACAAACTGCATGGGGTTTTTTTACAGATTATGAGGAACAAGGCAGCATTGCTACACACGGAGCTATTCTGACATGGTAATTCAGACTAGGTTCTTGCGAAGGCGCTTGGAAACTGGACTGGACTAAGCCATGAAACACACTAAGGTAAGTCTGGCCCTGTGTGGCATTATTTTTGGAATAGATCCCCTCCTCCACTTTTATTTCACATGCTACTTTGCTTTGCAATACCTCTGCATCCGGACAAGTTCTCATATACAATATTTAGTGCTGAGTTAAACAAACAAACAAGTCTATCACTTACCTACATTTACAGATTTATAAAAACTAGTATTAGCTTTTATGGTAACACAAAATCTGACTTTTCTTTGGTCTGACTACTGCTGCAGATTACCTAGTTGTTACCAGGGTGTGGGAAACTCTGCAGAACGGCTAGTTTTATCTATTATAATAGGATATTTAATCAAGCATTTGAACTAGGTGCCCCTGCTTTCTGTTGCTGTAGTCAGCTAACATCTTTTAATTCATTTAGATCTAGAAATGAAAAATCCAACTTGATTTAAATTGTTGTGAACTAGATCCAGTTAGGGTAAGAAATACATACTTAATAATGTATTGGATCAGATCCTCTGTGTTGGAGTTGTTTCAGTCACTGACTGCGTAACTAGAGTGTATTAAAAGTATCTCAGGGACTGCTAGGGTGACAAACTACATTCTCACCTTTCTGACTGGGTCCGTGAGCGAGTCCTGAGCCGAACTAGGCAGATCTCCAATGACAACAATGAAAAACACTGCCTGGACATGGGCTGGTCTTCTAAAAGGCAGAAAGGAGGAGCGCTTGGCTGTGCTGTGAACACTACCTCAAGGCTCCAGGCGCGTGGCTGAGGAAGTTGGTGGCAGTTGGTGATTGCTACCTCGGACAACCGGTGCTGAGCTGTGCGCTCACCAAATTTTCTTCGTGCCTCACCAAACTGCACAGAGGGTCCTAGCCCCACCTGGCAGCCCCTTCACAGCCCCACATCTGCTGAAGCCCTGCGTTTTGTCACTCCCAACCTTTCCCTAACTGTAAATCACACCATCCCTGAGTCAGCTTTTGTTCTGGGTGTCACCTGAAGCAGGACCGTACTTCATCCTTTATGACAACTGGAGACTAATAAGTCTGCATGCCAGCAGACCTCACATGGTTCAAACCCTATTTTTAAATTTTAAAGTCTTTGACTCCTGCTTGGAAAAAACTTCCTAATTTTTATAGAGACCAACCTGTGGTTATTCGGGGCTTGGGTCGCTCCCAGAGGAACCCTGAGGCCCTTGCCTGGCTGGACCGTGCTACCACAGTTGGAAAAGGGGTTTGTGTAACGGAGTTGTACCTACTCATTCCTCCTGCCCTTCCCAATATTACACACCACCTTGTAATTGCTTAACTGAAGAGCCTCTGGACGTAGGCTTCTGGACTAGCAGATGATCAGCACTGAACAAGACCAGCGCTGCTTGAGTTAACCTGGACACGTGCTTACCCAGCTTGGCATTAAATTGGCACACAACTGATGCATCCCAGCCTGCCAGCGCTGCAGCAGTGTTCACTCCGTCCCTTACACCTTATTTTCCCAAAGAAAGGAAGGATACATACTTAGGGTAAGCAGACCTGGGTTTTCCCAGTCAGGGTTATAAAGCCAGATGGAAAATCTTTATTGATTATAGGAAGTCTTCCATAATAATTCTGGGAGATGAAGCATCTTGTTCATTGCTTACATTATTTTATGATACTTGGTAGAGTAACACCACCCTAGGAAAAGTATTTTAGTTCAAATCCGTAACATGGTATTTAATCCCAAGTACAGCAACAAAGACATGGGCTATAGAGCACTCTGTTATCACATCACACAACGGACACAAAATATCATTTCCCAAACAAGGTACTTTATACCAATTCTTAATGTTGTCTTTATCCAAGCCCTTACTGGTCAGTGCATTCAAAACAATTTTTCCTTCTCCTTCACTTTTTACAACTCCAAATACTGATACCATTTTGCAGTTGTATTCTACTTTAAATGATCACCAATCGTTATCAGTAGCTTCCAACTCTGTATTTATACTCATTAGTGGTATAATACACAGGCAGTTTTTGTTTTCAGTAGTTTAAAACAGGGTTGGATTTCATGTTACTGTATTGGGCGGTATCTGTTGGGACTGTGTAATTCTGAAGGTAGACAGCCTGCGCTGGCTACCTTTGACAGCCTGTCTGCTGGTCAGGGTGAGCAGCAGCGTGATCCCCAAGCCTTGCATCTGAGTCGTTCCAGGCTGTGTTGGAATGGCATGTCCCTCAGGCTGCTGCATGTTTTGGACACATTTAAAATAACAGAATGAACAACAGGCACAAAACTTGCTTTTGCAATGATTTCTTTGTTATACAGTTGACCGACCTATTGTTCTAATACATTTATGGAAATCTTACATATTTGAAAACTACCAAATAAAAAGACAGGTATCTAAAGGTGCACTGAACTCAGGAAGGCACCCGGCGAAGTTTTTCCCAAAAATAAATATTCTGACTGGAACAGCTTGCTCATAACACTGGGTCTGTAGAGAACTGCAGTTTCAGCGAAGTCTCCAGTGCCGTTGGAGTTATTAAAATTGGTACTAAAGTATCACTTATGACAGAGAGGTACTCATCCTCCAAGCTCGTTGCAGCACGTTGCCCTTGAGCGTTGTCTGTTACTTCTGCTTTGCTGACAGATCTGCGACAGCTCCTGGTAGCTTTTTCCTGTCTCCGAATACCCAGCAGAGGTGCAGCGTTTCACTTGAACTGGTTATCAATCAGGGTTCCTTTCATCTTGGCTTTCTTGGCTTCCAATTCAGCCTGATTAAGAAAATTAAGACAGAATGAAATAATGTCTGAGTAAGTTTCCCTTCAGTACTCCAATGAGGTTTGGTCTTCTTGTCTGGCCACTGCAAGCTTTTCACATCAGGAGCAAGAGTAGCTCAAGTTCTTTGCTGATTCCCTCCTCCCCTGAGGTACAAAACAAGGACCACCTTTAAAATCATAAAAAGCCCAAGACTAACTGCACAGGAGAAAATTTCATACTTTCTATTCTCAGGTGGAAGTGGCACATTTTCCCCCTTGCCATCTACTACTCTCCTGTCACAGCAGGTAAGATCAGCTGTGATGTTCTCGCCATTAATTCTTCAAGTGACCCTTCCAGTAGCAGCTGAGCTGGCAGGTCCTCCACAAGGGCCTTAGCCTGCCCTGATGCCTCATGGCAAAGACCTGCTCTGTCAAGCAGGCTTGAGAGCACAGCATTAGGGGTGCTCTGGTTGGCAAAACCATGGCCTGGTTTCTCCTTCCCTTGTTCCTTGTCCAACAGGTGATGGAAAGTCTCCCTGCAAAAGCTCTGCTGGCTGCTACTTAGTTAGCTCTATAGGTAAATGCATACAATTTTAAGTTCAGGAGGACTAGAAGAACATCTCTATAAAACCTGTAAAGGAAAAGTCATCCATGACTGTACCAGGACCTCTCTAAACCTGTAGTCTGATCTGCAAGATAGCTTTTGTGTACAAAGCCAACAGATCTCAGGGATTCACATTCAACACCGAAGAAAACACTCACCAACTCCTGTAGCCTTCTTTTGCTCATGCCTTTGCGTTCCAGCTGTTTCTCAATCACTTTTGCATTCTGTGCATAGGAGTCTGCAATCTCCCTCTGAAACACATACAATGTCACTTTGCAACAGCAAACCCCAAAGTGACAACGCCTCATCCAAATGGTGAGACGATCGCTGGCTCTGATCGCTGTCTGAGACAGCCGCCCAGTTCAGATGTGACTGCCACTAAGGGCAGATAAAACTCACTGCTTCAATCTCCTCCTCCTCTTCATCAATTGTGGAGACTGTGACAGAACTGAACTTGCCCATGTCTTTGGTCCGTTTGGTCATCATCACCTGGGTAAGAAGCAGTGTATTTTGTTAAACCTTGGCAACAGTTGTGCCACTAGGGATCACTTCCTCCTCCAAAGCTTTTAAGGCTTTTCATGCAAGTCATTAAGATTACCTGAACTCCGTGGGTGGCAAAGGAGAATTATCCCCAGTGATTTCTGGGCTTAGAGCTGTCATGATCAGAAGCAAACTCACCCACATATAATAGATGAGCCAGATTTTGAGAATCACTGTGCAGACTACCAATCTGACCTACTTACAAATTAAGTTTTGAAATCTAGATTTCCAAATTTATTTTGCTTTCCTTTAGTGCTAGGACTCCAAGCTGCAGTGACCTCTGTAAAGGAAAACTTAAGGCAGACAGGGAGAAGACACCAAACTGAGTTATTGTTTAAAGGTCCTTTTCTTTCTTTTTTCTCCCCTTTGCCCCTGCCATTAAGTGGTTTTACTCACCACACCTTTTCGAATAGCAGAGATAGCCTTTTTACTTCTCTAAAGCTGATTACCTTTTTGGGAGGTTCTTGTTTCTGAGTATATATGTTTGTTTTCCCAAAACCCTGGCCAAATTTGACCACAGCACCGTCAACAATGAACGTCACGGGAGCATTTTTCTGTTGGTGCTGATAAAAGAGCAGCAGTCCACACCTGGAAACAGAAACACATGTAGCTGTGAGGAAACCCAGATTCTGGATTCCTACAGTTACCTCACGAACGGATGCTAAAAGCCACTGAAGAGCCGCCGTGGTCACTCACTTGCCACACTTCTTCCTGAACTGCCGCTCTATGCCTTCTGGTCTGGGGGAGAGAGGAAGAGCTTGAGAGGAGCGCGCAGACAGCGGGCATTGGTGCCTGGCTGATGGACCCCAGCCGGGTGAGGCGGCAAGGCCGGACCAGGGCAGCCCCTTCCCCGGGCCGCGGGGGGCTCTCAGAGGGACGGGGTGGGCAAAGGCCGGGGCCCAGCCGCGTCCCACCTGCGCAGGAAGACGCTCTCCTCCTCCTCCGCGTTGCAGAACTTGTGGGCGTGCTTGGCGGCGTCCATCACCCGGGCGCGGTCCCGCGGCCGCATCGGCAGCTTCTCCAGCTGGCAGTCTGCGGGGCAGCGGCAGGGCCAGGCTGGCGGCGGGGTCGGGACGGGCACCCGCGACCCGCCGCCCCCCAGGCCCTCAGCGTCGCCGGGCCCGCGGCCTGCTCCCGGCCTGCCCCCCGCCCCCGGCCTGCGGCCCGCGGCCCGCTCCCGGCCTGCCCCCCGGCCCGCGGCCCGCGGCCCGCTCCCGGCCTGCCCCCCGCCCCCGGCCCGCGGCCCGCGGCCCGCGGCCTGCTCCCGGCCTGCCCCCCGCCCCCGGCCCGCGGCCCGCGGCCCGCCGCCTGCTCCCGGCCTGCCCCCCGCCCCCGGCCCGCGGCCTGCTCCCGGCCTGCCCCCCGTCCGCGGCCTGCTCCCGGCCCGCGGCCTGCCCCCCACCCCCGGCCGGCCCGCGGCCTGCCCCCCGCCCGCGGCCTGCTCGCGGCCGGCGGCTCACCCAGCACCAGCACCATCTGCCCGCACAGGCAGTAGTAGACGTGAAGCGGCTTCTCCCCATCGTCGTACTCCTCGCGGTCACGGGTGTCGGAGCAGACGACGGAGCGAGACACCACCTTCGGCATGGCGGCGCCGCGGCCCGGCCTCCCCGCAGGCCCGGCCTCCCCGCAGGCCCGGCCCCCGCAGCAGCGCGGCCCGCCCCGCTGAGCCTGAGCTCCGGCAAGGTTTTTCGAGCAGCAGCTTTTCCGCTCTCTCGGCGGTTTTTTTTCTGCACGTTCTCCAGGCGCGGTCGCTTCTCCTGAAGGGGTGTGGGGGGGGGCTTTGGTGTGCACCGGAGGGGCTAAGGGCACCCCGCGTCCGAGGATAGCACGGTACGATCGCGCATTAAATGCAAATTACAACGGCAAAATTTAGGCTTTACGTCATTTCTCTTAACAAACAAGCCGGGCTCCCGCGCGTGGGGAACGGGGAGGCGGCCGCGCCATTTCCCTTCACATCCAGCTTTGTGCGGCTCCGTCCAACCTGGCCGGCCGGGATGCCCTGGGTACCGGGATGCCGTGGGTACCGGGATGCCCTGCGTACCGGGATGCCCTGGGTACCGGGATGCCCTGGGTACCGGGATGCCCTGCGTACCGGGATGCCCTGGGTACCGGAATGCCCTGGGTACCGGGATGCCCTGCGTACCGGAATGCCCTGCGTACCGGGATGTCTTGCCGACGCGGATCTCTTGCGTACCTAAAGGCCTGGCACTGGACAAAGCCTCCTCCTGACAAGCACCGGGAGCTCATCCGTTTCTTGTTGCGTAGGCTGGGTAAGAGCGGGAAAGGTCAAGAACAGGAGATTTTCAGTGCAGCCATGGAAGCAATATTTTTGTTATTTTCTTTCAGCTTCTGTGAAAGGCAGTGGGTCTTCCTCCCGTGTCTTCTGAAGCCAGCTCAGAAGATCTAGAAAAGAGATTATTTTCCCTTGAATAAAGCTCTCTGTGGAAGCAGAAAGTGCAGCATAGCAGGTTGTGCTGGTTTCGGCTGGGATAGTTCATTTTCTTCACAGTAGCTGGTATGGGGCTGTGTTTTGGATCTGTGCTGAATATGGTGTTGATAACACCGGGATGTTTTCGTTACTGCTGAGCAGGGCTTACACAGAGTCAAGGCCTTTTCTGCTCCCCACCCCACCCCACCAGCGAGCAGGCTGAGGGGGCACAGGGAGTTGGGAGGGGACACAGCTGGGACAGCTGACCCCAACTGACCAAAGGGATATCCCATACCATGTGACGTCATGCTCAGCACATAAAACTGGGGGAAGAAGAAGGAAGGGGGGGACGTTCAGAGTGATGGCGTTTGTCTTCCCAAGTCACCGTTACGCGTGATGGAGCCCTGCTTCCTGGGGATGGCTGAATACCTGCCTGCCGGTGGGAAGCAGTGAATGAATTCCTTGGTTTGCTTTGCTTGCGTGCGCGGCTTTTGCTTTCCCTATTAAACTGTCTTTGTCTCAGCCCACGAGTTCTCTCACTTTTACTCTAACGATTCTTTCCCCCATCCCAGCGGGGGGGAGTGAGCGAGCGGCTGGGTGGGGCTCAGTTGCCGGCTGGGGTTAAACCACGACACGGCTGAAGGGGCAAGCAGACTCCTGCCGGTAGCGAGCGCCGCGCACCCACCCCCGCCTCCGCCGCCGCTGCCCGTCCCCGCCCGCCGTCATTTCCCCGCCCCCGGGGGCGGGGCCAGCCGCGCCCGCCCGGCCCACTAGCGTGGGTGGCTCCGCCCTCCCTCCGTGACGTCAGCAGGCCACATTCCACCCCCGTCCGCTACGGCCGTTGGTACAGCCCCCCTGCCTGAGGCACCGCCCCTCGCCCCCGCGCCGCGGTGGTAGAGGCTGGGCTGGGGGCTCAGCGGTATCCGGCTCCGCCCCCTCTCCCCGCGGCCGTTGGTACGTCCCGGGATCGCCCGGCAGCAGGCGCAGGAGTCGGTGCAGCCCAGGGCCTCCCCCCGCGCGCGCCTCAGTGGTAGAGGCCGCGATCGCCCCTGTTCGTCAGCGCTGCCGTTGCCTCAGTTGGAGCTCGCTGTCGCCGCCGTCACTGGGCGCCCCGTGCTCCCTCTGATAGTGTATGAGTGATCTATAACCCTGAGCCCGC
The DNA here is from genome assembly GCF_964195595.1 of Calonectris borealis. Lineage (NCBI taxonomy): Eukaryota > Metazoa > Chordata > Aves > Procellariiformes > Procellariidae > Calonectris > Calonectris borealis. Next base: position 17,212,018 of record NC_134324.1, read on the forward strand.
CATGTCCACTCCGGCCCGTAGGCGCCTCATGCGGGACTTCAAGAGGTACCAAGGCCGCCGGCTGAGGGGAAAGGGGAGGGCGGGCGGGCGGGAGGAGGACGAAGGGCCCAGCTCTACCGGGGGAGGAGGGGGGCAGCACAACATGGCGGCGGGGTAGGGCGCGCTCCGCTGATTGCGTAGCGCCGGTCGGCGCTGTCGGCCTGTGGGTTACGCCGTTTGCGCAGGGGCGTGTAGCTACCTGCCTGGGTTACGCGAAGTGCGCAGGGGCGGCCGCTGGCTGGGCGGGGGGCGGTGGGCCCGGCGCCTCAGCCCTCCCTGTGCCCCGCAGGCTGCAGGAGGATCCCCCGGCCGGGGTGAGCGGGGCCCCCTCCGAGAACAACATCATGGTGTGGAACGCCGTCATCTTCGGGTGAGTCGGGCGGTGGCGGGGAGCCGGGGGCGGCAGGCCGCGGGAGCCGCTGCCGCTCAGCCTCCTGGGGGGGGTCAGAGCTGGGCTGCCCGCGGGGTAACGCTGTGCTCTGCTTCTTCCCTCCTCTAGGCCCGAGGGGACCCCTTTCGAGGACGGTAAGTGCGGCTACGTGCAGGCCTGGTGTTTGGCTTTCTCGGGGTAAACTGCTGCAGTTTGACACGGCCTTGGTGTGTCACTGCCGTGGACTTTGCAACAGGTGTGGGCCTGGGGATGGAGAAGGGACATGGGCGCATATTCAGCTGACCATACATCCGTATGCTGCATCCAGGACTTATGTAAATTTTTTTTTTTTAATCCTGCTCCAAGGAAGTGCTGTAGATCTAGATTGCTATGTTGATTTACAGAAATATACAAATTAGCTTGTAGGGGCTTGCTTGTAGTTGCTAAATCTGCTGTTCTAAGCCTAATTTAACGTACCATTTTAAGGATCTCCAAGCTCTTCTGTTGAATGCTGGATCGTGTTTTTAGGGACGCTCATTTGGAGAACTGCCAAAAACCTGGTATAGAACCGTTGTCATTTGTTTTGAGTTTTGGTTTTTCTGATGCTGGAAGTGTTTTGCGAGTAAGTCCCAACGTGAGTCAGCTGAAGTAGGAAATGGGCTGAATGTTTGAGGAAGTTCAGAACAGATTTGTTTCGGTTTTTTTCTCAGCATCTGCTTCACTCTGCTACAATCAGTATCATTCAGGGTTAAAGATTAAAAGGACTTTTTAACTTTAAAAGCTGACTAAATAGGTCCTTGTAACATACCTGTGTCCTCATAGTTTCCGTCTGGCCTATTGTCTTTTATAGCTTTACTGATGCTGTATGAATACTTCACCATCTTCTTGAAAACTTGTTAGACATGAAATACTGTCTAACTGAAATCAGTGATGCATTTTTTTTTTTTAAGATACTTTCAGTGCAGGCTATAATTAATCCTAGATCTCCATGACTCATGACAAAAGCATAGGAAAAATTCCTTAACTCTTATGTTGTTCTTGGCTAACTCCTTTGTCTCTGTTTATCCTTGAAGGTAATACCTGTGGGCATGCTTGTAAATTGCAGATTTTTTTTTTCTGTGAAGATTTTGAAAATTTTAAGTATTTCAGGCCTAAGAAAACTCCAAAGACTTCTTTTAATGTATTTGATCAGTTAAGAAACTTGCTATAGTAGCTGCTTCAGAAATCTAATGTTTAGAACTTGAGTATTCCATAACATCGCATAATAGAACAGGTAGACTAAATGTATTCTTTTATCTCAATTTGTAAACCTTAAAGAAGTGCTTTCTTAAACTTCTGTGAGGGTTGGTAGAGCTGCTTAGGTTCTTGGTGCACTGCCGCTAATAGAGTGATTCACTGTTTGGAGCAGAAAGCTCCAAATACCCCTTGCAGTGTGCTAAAATGCAGGTTGTTTCCATGTTCAGGCTCTTCCAGCTCGGTGTGGGGTTAACAGGATGCTATAAGGGCTTCTTTCCATGTATTTCCGTTTAGTTGCAGAAGGTTGGAGACTGCTTTTGAGAGCCCTGACGTATTGATTTCGTCTGTGCTTTCCACTGTGGCAGCATTGTGTCTTTATCTCAAATACTTAGGACGTGTTGCACTCACAGCAGTTTGAAGTTCAAACAGATGCTTGAGTCTGCTTCTGCTGTCCTACTGCTTCGGTTGATCTAATAATATAACCTCGGTGTGTGATGGATTGCTTTTTTCATAGCAAAGTGTGTGTTTTCATAGTATGTGCTCAGGAAAACAGATACGTCTTGTGTTGCAGGATATGCTTATCTCCTTTTCGCTGGGACATATCTTAAATTGTGCTAGATAACAAAATACTAAGTAGTGCCTAGAGATATGGGTGTAGTGGTACCTCGGCTGTGCTTTTTCATTAAGTGAGTAGAGTAGCACAGTTCAGATGCAGTTTAGCTTAATGTAGGTAAAATTAAGGGAATTTTTATTTAACAGTATTGAGCTGTTAGTTTGGGCTTGTTTTCTAACTGTGCAGGCCCTTGTGAGTCAAAGGCACACTGGAGCTTTGTAATCCTTCTCATGAAGCCTTTGCAGGGCAGTGTTCTTCAGAAGTCTCTTTGTATTTTCATTTTTAGGCTCTGTCACTTCCTGGTGGTGCTGTAAGACTTCAGATGCCTCAGTTCTTGTGAAAGTAGCCTGTGAAATTTTTTTGGGGTGAACTAGAGGTCTAATAATTTCAACATTGTGAGAATTATTGTTCTTCATCATTCTGGTGAGGCCTTTCTCCAGTCTCAGCTTCTGAGGTTTCTTAGCTTTGTCTGAACTGAAAACCTTAAGTTCAAACACGTCTGTTTACTTGCTGTGCAGCATAATGCAGCTAACAACCCTCCCTCCCTCCCCTCCGCCCCCAGACTTTAGAGGGTGTTTTCACAACTCGGTGCGCAGGCTGACTCGGCCTAGGAGCAACTACTAATTTAGATCAGCAGCATAACTTCCATCTTCTGGTTTAAGAGGATTCGATTGCAGGTGTCTGCAGTAGGACCCTGGGGATATTTATCCTGCCCTTCACTATATTTCTAAGAATCTATATGTGTGTGGCATCTAAAGTGGTAGTGCTGGAAAGTGATGGAAATCCAGGCTCTCCCAGTCCTTCAGACCTGTTTCTCTGAAACTGGATGACGATACTGTGATTAGTGCGGGATTCCTGGCTTGGAGAGAGTTAAGCAACACGGCTACTGTAGTGTCCTGCCTTGCTGTCATCGTGCAGGAGGCTTGAACAGAGAAAGCAAGGCATTTGCCTTCTGTATGGTTTGCTCCTTGCTTACAGAATATGGATTCTGTATCCTTATGCGGGAGAGGAAGAGATCGTCTCTGCTTTATGGACAGTGGCATAAAGGGGGCTGCTCTTGCTCCTTGCAGCGAGAAGGGCCCGGCAGGGAGATGGGTGCTGCTCTGACGGGGGTTGCTCGGGCCAGCTGCAGGTCATGGAGAAGCCTCTCTGTTAGCCATGTGAGAGTTTCACGTCCTGAGGTAGGAGAAACAGACCCACAAGGTAAGTAAGTACAAGAGAGAAAAGAGAATGTTCTCCTAAGATCAGTGATGATCCTATGACAGTGAATATGATAATTTATGTTTTAAAATTGGCTGTCTAGGGCAAGTTGCAAGGAATACCAGTTGAAAGCTTTAAAATCAGTGACAGAAGAGACTGGACACTGAAGGCCTCATCGGCAGCAGTGTGTGTCATGATACCCATTTCACTTGTGTGGGCTTTCAGTGTGAGTGACCCTTGGACTTGGGTTCATCAAATCTTTGGATTTGTCCTATAATGAAGCTCAACAACGGGGTGTTGTGTACTGTGGAGCTCTTTCAAAGAGCCATTGCCACTCTGGGTCTTGACGTGGAAATTTGAGTAGGTAGATACTCCAGCTGGGACCTGTCTAACCACTCGCTCAGATTTGTGTTAGAAGTAATGCCACCCTGTCCCTGGTGGGGGGGGTTCTTTCAGTAGTTTTAAACGGATTCTAGGACCAAACTGCCCTTGTTACTGCTTTTTGGCCATCTTACCTGTCCCCTCTGCTCCCACTTCAGTCAGTGTTCTAGAGTAGCATTCATTTTCTCAAGTATGCTTGTGGAACTCTACTGTTTGATGGTTTATGCTCAGTTTTCAGCCTACTGCTTGGTCACTCTTCCACAGAACAAAGTGCCTGCTTTCCTACCTCATAAGGAGGCTACTGAGAACCAGAACTGGGGCGGGGAGAGCTGGGAATCTCTAAGATTTAGAATAAAATCTCTAAGCATTCGATTCTAAAGGGCCAGTATTGCTTGGGATTGTCACCGGGTAGGGAAGGAAAGGTAGTCCTGAGCTGATGTTCGCAGCAGGTAGAAGTTGTTATAACTTTCCAGCGCCGGCTTTCAAACTGATCTCAGATCTGGCTCTGTGCCTCTGGATTAGCTGGAGTAAAGCTTGAAAGCCCCACTGCAGACTTCTGCTAATTTGAACAATCTTAACTATACTACTCTTGTTCCTTTTGTTTTACAGTAAGATAGCATGCTGTTGGCTCTTTGCTCTTACGTTGTTAGGCTGCTAATAAATATGCAAAAACTTATTTTTAGGCTGTTGAGACTTCCCACTGCTGTACAGAAAGCTCTGAAGCATCTGTACTCTATCTTTGTATGCAAACTGGAACGTCAAAGGAATGACCTTCGTTTCTTGCAACTCAATGTTAATCTCCTTATAAAGGAAGGAGTCCCTGGGAAATACTGCAGGTCCTTGCTGATCTGAAAAAAAGGAAAAGGGGTTGAAAAACCTGTTCTCTGGCCACAAACTGTTGGCACATGTTTGTCAGCCAAATGAAGGAATAGATTAATTATATAAGTGCTGGAAAACTCCCGTCACAGTGGGAAGCATGGATGAGCTTTATATCTGTACCCCTGAGTTTTAATTTGGGCACCGAGTGTTGGGAGGAAAAAAACCTGTCACCGATATGTAAGAATGCCTTTTCAAAAAAGTTAATATGTCTGCCCTGGCAGCTTGTTACAGCTGTTACTGTAAGGTACATCCCTTTTACAGGAGAGCTATGTATTTGTGTGAAGGTGCTTCAGGTATTTCTCTCTGGGAATACCCAGGAACTTCATAAACTGCCTCCCGGATCGGTTGGTCTGAGGCAATAGCATGGTAAAGAGAAGCTTGCACGTTCTGAAGTGGAGTATGTAGAGTTCCTTAGTTACTGATCTGAATCACTAGCAGTGCTTAGTCCCTTTGACCCATGTTTGTGCAGCTTAGTTGACAGACGACTTATTCTCAGATTGTCATAGCCTGAGGAGAAGGGCTGAAATACCTTATGTTGGTGCAAGCTGTAAAAATGATTGGTCTGGGACTTAACGACAGAGTTTTCTGTTTCCGCTTAATCAGTCTTTCTCAAAGGAGGACTAGTTAGCGTGAAGTAAATGGTCAGATTTTTATTTTGAAGTGTCTGATTTGAATGCTGCTTTCAATATTACTTTTCTACAATAAGACCTGATTACCTTACAGTTGTTGATAAAAATGTATTTTCTTGAAATTTAAACAGGAAATAAATAAGAAGGTCCTTGTCATGATAGCATATTCCAGTCTCTAGGACTTACGAAATCATGGCTGTTACACAGATGGTTATACACCCACTTGTCTTGTTTTTACAGTGCACTGGGATTAAGCTTTATGGAAGGGCAGATTTATTTCCTTACACAAACCTTTTGACTGGGGTGGTGGTTTTAGCAATAAAATAAGTCACAGGAGAAACTCTCGTACCAGTACTGTCTAGGACTTCAGAATTAGTGATTAACTCCGGAGAGAGTAGAATAGTCATTGTAGGACTGAGCAATCTGTATTCCATATCCAACACGCATGTATGAGCACAACAGTATCAGTTTCTGCTTGTGGAGGGATGCTACTTACTCATCCCTTGTGTAAATTCATTCTGAATAAAGGTTACTTATCTCTCTTTCAACTCCAGGAACTTTCAAACTTACAATAGAATTCACAGAAGAATATCCGAATAAGCCACCTACTGTTAGATTTGTCTCTAAAATGTTTCATCCAAATGGTAAGTACTTAGACAATGCTTTTTGTTTGTTTTTGTTTGTTTGTTGGTTGTTTTTTTGGTGTTGTTTTTTTTTTTGTAGTAGTAGTTTGCTATAGTGCTATAGAAAAAGGTCTATTTATTATAAAAGTTTCCACTATCTAATAAGCTAGCAAAATTCCAGTGTGGTTCTATGGTTCTATGTTGTTTTGGTAAGGATGAATATGTGAGCAGTGCTCAGGCTTGAAATGAAAGGGGCAGTAGAAGGAGCCTCTTACCTTTCAGGTGTTACAGCGCAGTATTGATGAGATGTTCTTCTCTCTCAGCTGCCTGTTGTTAAACCTTACAGAAGAATATTTTGTACTTAAATAGCAGTGCCTTGGACTTTTGTCTATACGTATTGCATACATAGCGTAATGACACTGCTGAATGCAGTTGTCTTTTATCACTTTCCTTCCCAAAAATGCCGGTAAGAATGTTATACCTTGAAATGTAGTGCCAGTTTCCAGCTATATTCAGTGATAGTAAGATCGTTTAATTAATTCCCTTCCTTGGTAATTAAAGGTTGGAGATGTATTCCTTGCCTCCAAACAAATACTAGCTTTGTGAAGAAATACCAGAAACTTCCAAAGCAGCAAGTAAGCATGTGTGGGTGAAGTGCACTGAGGGAAGGTTCTTCTAAAGCTGCTGTGAGAAAGGTGACTAGACACTGACTGTTGTAGATACTTTCTAGGGAAACCTTATGTGTAAACAGCTTTTTGCTCGTGTTCTTCATTTGGTTCACTTGTGAGTAGCTTAAATTTTTTTTGCCTTAAAATCTATTAATGGCTTTTCATTCGTTCCATAGTAGTAGTTGCAATGTCACAGAGAAGCTTGATGTTGAAGAATAAGCAGGGGTTGGGTTTAAATACTTCAGGCAGGTGTTGGTTACAAGCTTCAGCTCTTCCTACCTACAGGTTTGTTTGCTGGATTTAAGTCTGTCAGACTGTATTGACTTTTGCAGTGTTTGTCAGTATGTAGGTTTTCAGATCAGGCAATACTAGGAAAAATCGGAGTAGCTGTACAACTTCTGTTTTTAAGCCGTTCTTCTTGAACCTTTTCTAGTCTATGCAGACGGTAGTATATGTCTGGATATTCTTCAGAATCGTTGGAGTCCTACTTACGATGTCTCCTCCATCTTAACATCCATACAGGTAAAAAGAACTCTGCATGAAAAGGCAGAATGAAATTAGGATGCTTTGACAAAAACAGCTCAGGAAACACTTTTTTTCTTTTTTTTCTCCCGATAGTCAGTATAGCAGCTATACCGTGATATCTGCTAAAGTGTGAATACTTCCCCGATGTAAATTGATGGGACAGTGACAGCAAGTGGTCACTGCAGGGACCCATCCAGCGATTGCACGTCTTGGGTGCTGCTGTGTGGCTGTCAATCAGCCAGCCACCTGCACTGCCAAGAGTAAGACTGATAGCGAAAGCTTCCAGTAACTTACAACTGGAATAATGCAATGTACCTTACCTCCATCTAGATGAACTTCTGCACGCTTATTAGTACGGATCGTTTAAGGAATATGTTGAGAACTATGCATACTTTCAAGTGCCTAAGAATCTTTTTCTCTTTGCGCAGTCTCTATTGGATGAGCCAAATCCTAACAGTCCAGCAAACAGCCAGGCAGCTCAGCTATACCAAGAGAATAAGCGGGAATATGAAAAACGGGTTTCTGCAATAGTAGAACAGAGCTGGCGTGACTGTTGACCCAGGATGATGCAAATGAACACTCTGTTGATGAGGAAAATAAACAAAGTGTCGCAGTCATCTTTTTCCTCCTAGCATTTACTTTGAAAGCAGAATAGCTGTTGTGCTGTTGCCACCCTCCCTTGCTGAAGCTTCTTCTCCTTGGACATCAGAAAGCACCCACTTTGAAGTCAAATGTTCTGTACTTGGGTTACTTGCAAAAGAGTTACTGATGCTGAATTCATTTTCTGTGGTCCCTCTCCAGTCTTAGGGCAGTATTGTGCATTTCTGTAGTGTACACTAAGCTTTTAATTGTAATTGTGTTATACACAGTGATGCTTATGTGTAGCTTGATAAAAGGGATGTTTATATACATACACATTTTTTAACTGATATTAACTAAAGTGCTGATCTGTCCAGGCTGGCCATTTACCTCTACTATTGGTTTAGACCCCACTGCATTTCTAAGTACTGAGTGAAGAAATAACCTCGTCTCCCTTTTGTAGTGGTTTATCAACTCCTTACTCATGGAAAAAGAAAAACTCTTAAATTGATTCCAATTCAAATATTTAGTAAGATTGTGGAATGCTAGTTACTTCTGCACTTCACATGCAAGATTTATGTACAGATATACATAAATCACTGCAGTTGTGGTACTTCGATCTTTGCTTAGGGTGAGAAACAACCCCCCCTTTTTTTTTGTTTTATTTTAAAGGACATGCCTACAGAGACTGCTTCAGTAAGTTTCTATAGTCCTGTCACTAAGGCATTACTAGACAAAACCAGGCAGAGCTGTGGTACTCTGAGCGAAAGACCTTCCACATTATGGAAGAGGTAAAACCTGAAGGGTTCCAGCGGTGGAGTTACTCTCCTTCAGTGTCTTTCTCCTGCCCCTTATCTTCAGCTGAGAAAGATAAGTTCTTTGGGATCCAACTTTGCCTTGCGGAAAGTGTGAATAAAGTACGGGGTAGGCACATGAGTTTCTGCAGTTTCTGCTCGTTGTAGATTACTGTGGTTTGTGTGAGCTACTGCTGCATGCCCGAGTTCACTGCCCTTCAGTTTTATGAAAGTATTTTTTCAACTCTGAAAAAACATTTGTAAGTAAGTCCAGACTCACTTTTTTTGTACGGCTGAGTTTCTACATTTGGATACAGTACCTTAAGCAGCAGTGTGGGATGAAACCTACAATCGTGTTGTCCACTGTTCCAGTGTCTTTTGTGTGCACATTGGTCTGTTAGTTGAAAAGTTTAACTTTGCACAAGTAACCCATGTAAGAAACTGTACATTTTTCAAAAGTTGTAAATAAAGTGTAACCTTAGTGCTTATTGTATAAATAGGCAAGAGGTGTATAACTGTGGTTATTTTAACCGGGACAGCAGGAGCCTGTTGTGGGATCAAGCTCCAGGTGGTTGTGAAACACTTGCTGTTGTGCTGGGGCGAAAGCTGGGCCAGTTTGTCCCGCAGGGATCATAAACTCAGCCCTTCAGCCAGGAGAAGGAGGTGTGAGGGGCAGAGGAAAGCCAGGCCAGGATCAACTAGCTAGCAGAGAAATGGAGAAACAGACACAAGCCTTAGCAACACAGGCCCTTGCAGGAAGCTCAGCAGCGTGCCGTGCCTACAAGTGAACCGTTGACAAAAAAAGAGCCTGTGTAATGAGTGAGTTACAGCAACTTAACAGGCTCAATAATGAATTGATACAGAAATCGTATTTACTTTCCTCCTGTCTTATGAGGGAGAGAACAGGATTTGAAATGACTGACACATATCAAAAGCTGGTACTGCTGCTTAGCTCTACAATTAAGATAGAAGCTGCCAGGTTCTTTCAAAAAATTAGATCAGGATTTATATCTGCTGTGACAACAGCTCACGCCCCTGAACAGGCCTTTGACATGGAGCAGCCCTTTACCACTGAAGTCTGACCTAAATTGCAAGAGACATTAACTGGCCCCTCATAGTGGCTGGGTTGGGCAGCTGCTGAGGTGTGCGTGGAGAAGGCAGGACAGAGTGTCTGCCTCAAGTAATCGTCTTTGGTTCCTAAGCATTCCCTGTGCAAGGCTGTCCCAAGTCAGAGCCAGTCAAGCAGCGAGCACCTTAGTTGCATCCCCCAAGTTACAGACCAGTGGAAAAAAACCCCAACCCCACCACCTGCATGGATAGGGATGACTGAAGCCAACCAAGAGTCTTTTAACAATTGCCCCGTTCCAGCTGTAATGATTTCTGTAAGCTATTACAAGCAGAACCCTTTCTGAACAGTCCAAGTCATCAATCTCTTAGGCAAGGTCTTCATCCACTAACTTTCTGGCTCCCCAGAAAGCTTATGGCTCTATAAACACCCCGGAGCTGGCGAGGCTGGCAGCGCCGTAGCTCAAACAGCCAACACCCAGTCAGCCAAACCTACAGCCACTAACTGAACAGGAAGGCGACAGACGGGTCCTGCACAGAGGTACCGCACTCGGCAAAGATGGGCGGCTGAGAGTCACAGCCGCTACTCGGGCACAGACTCACGCTAGACAGCTACTCCTGTTGCGGTACCATTACATTTAGCCAGCCCCCACCCCAAAAAAATGCATTTTTCATCCCAAATACTGCAGTGGTGCGCTTGCTGCCTTTCTCCACGTCACCAGGCTTTGGACACCTGCTGCATATCCAAGTTAGGGAGGGGGAGCTGCACCCCTGCTTGCAGGAGTAGCTATCTGCCTAGAAAGTACCAGGCTTCTCCCACTCCTACATCACCATCTGCTAGAGCCCAGCACTCCTGAGAGCAGAATTCAGAAGTAGAGAAAGGAAATAACGCACATTAAAAAAACCAAACCAAAACCCAGCATACTTTCAGCATTAACTGCCAGATTATTCTTCTCAAAGACAGCAGCAGCATGTTTTTGTTTCAGAAGTCCAAGTTAGCAGAAGCCGTGCTGCAGCCATCCAGGCAAAGAGCCGAGGGAATGCTCGCTCCCTTCTTCCGAAGCCAGTCTTACCTGCCAGGGCAGCCTCTTCCTTTTCACACTGTGGGGATGAAAATGCCTCTAATGGCACATCACCAGGACCTTCTGCTTCATCAGTAGAGGCCAGTCGCTCTCTCCTCAGCGCTGAGAGTATTTAAAAAGAAAAACGAACAGGAGATGGGGAAGAAAGCTAGAGGATTATGTAAAAGGATGGAGTGGCAAATATAGGCAGCAGAAAAACCACATACGTCTCACTCTTGGCTCTTCCAAGGTCAATTCCTAACCTCTGTGTTTTCCAAGCATGAAGCGAGCATTCCTCCAAGGCTCACAAAGCACCGTGTCCTGTGGTAGCGCCGGCGGAACAGCACAGGCAGAGGTCGGAGTCCGCTTCCCCGGTAAGGAGAGAAGCGCCCCGGCCTCCCGGCAGCGCGTGCCGGTCCTGGAGAGACGCCACTCACACCACACGTCGGAGCAACACCAGAAGTTTACTTGTGAATCGCCCTTGACATACACGAGCACAGGTACAGTAATGGAGCAGAGACATAATTAGGCACAGATTTGATTTTGCTCAGGATTAAAGAGCTTATATTCAAAGTAAAAAAATAAGTTATATAACAGTCCCCACAAGCTATCCGAGCATCTCTGAGCGTGGGCTCGGCATTTACCTCCAGTTTTTATATTTCGCACTTCACCGTGGTATTTGCACATGTCAAGCAGTGCTCCAAGGTAAAAATGCACTGGAATTATCTTAGTCCGATACACTGACAATTAAGGTGCATTCAGTAATCAGTATGGGAGACTCAAGGTAGAAATCTACGAATAAAACCGTACTGTTAAACTGGTTAAGGACATTTCTTTACATACATATACAGCAGAGACAAGACTTCGCTATATATATTTCTCAAGAATAGACACAGTTTTCACACATTTTTTTTTTTTTAATACAAAGTGTGACAAATCCCATTTTTTTCCAGAAATAAAACTTTATTTTTATTGTCATTAATACCAACTTTACATACAGGTTTATTCCCCCAGACTGCATTTCCTTTGCTTTTTATTATTATTTATTTTTTTTTTAAAAAAAGGCATTTTTTTTTTTCCTTCCTTGGTCAAGAAGAATAAGGGAACTATAATTTTAAATGATGTCGAATTCATTCTCATTGGACATGTGTTTTTGCTATTACAAAACTATTAAAATGGGAAGGAACAAGTAATATCAAAGAAAGACACATACTGTAACAGCACTACTGCTTTTGGGTTGTGCTAATATACTTGAACAGAACTTGGTCAGTTCTAAACGTCTAACAACATTTTAGAAATTATATTAACGAAGTAGAAGACACTAACGTTAATATAACCCACAACAAGAAAAATGCAGCATCTTTCTTTAATCGAGTATCCAGGAAGCTCAGTCTCCGGTAAAATGGGACGCCTAAGCTCAGTTTGCTTGGGGCATAATAAGCTCGTAATGCCCCACCTGCCCTTCTTGCTTCAGCTGGTCTAACAGATCTTCCTTGCGCCGCTTCCTGCTTACCACCAAGTATCTGTTGTGCCCCTGCCCGTGAGATTTACTTTTAAGACCGTATTTTTGGGCGATCTGATGTATCTGCTTCCGCTCATCCATGGTCAGTTCTCTAGAGAAAGTCAAGTCAATGTGACTTTCTGAGCGTGCATAGTTTCGAATGATCTCTTCAATATCTCTTTTAGCGATTTTGTTCACCCTTTCTACATCAAGCCCAAGTCCTTCCCTTTTAAACTGCTCCTTCACTGAAATAGGCTCTCTGATTCCTTCACCATCTTTCCCTAGGCCACCGCCTGTCCAGCCCATCTTTCTTAAAATTTGATTCCCAATGTTGTCTTCTTTGATCTTCTGTTTGAAAGCCTCTTCTGCCGATCGACCCCGAATCTCATTTCTGGAGATGACGTCTTCGACAGTGCCTTTCTTCAGGTTATTAACAACAGTTGGCTGAGTCTTTTTGAGGATTTTCACGGCTTCCTCTGCTGCCTCATGCTTGACAGATTTCTTCACTCCAACTGCTTCTGCGATGAATTCATCTTCAAGCAGCACCTTGCATTTCCATCGCATGCCAGTCATCCTTTCAAAGACATACTCCACCGTCATCTTGTTGAACTGGGCGGTGTCGTTCAGCGTGCACACTGGGTTACTGGAGTTCTCATAAATCACGAGGTCCTTCAGGTCCTTCTTCCTTCCGGAGCCCCGCGACGAGCAGCCCACTTTCTGAACCTGGGTCACTTTGATGGCTGCTATATTTGACTGCATCTTCTGCAGAATTTTCAATGCCTCCTCCGCTGCTGCGTGCTTGCTGGTCTTTTTAGTGCCAAATCCCTCGGCTAGGCAGTGATCTTGTAGATACACTTGACAACGCCACGAGCGGTTGGGCATTAATTCATATTTATATTCAACAGACATTTTGTTATATGAGGCAGAATTGTTAAGTATTCCTATTGCATCACTGGCGTTCTCTGTGAGGACAAAACTAGTCCAGTGTTTGTTGGTGTTAGTGGAACCTTTCACGGATTCAGTACCAGGCTGCATCGGGACACAGTCCCTGTTGGCAACTACAAACTCCTCGTGAGGTTTGAGAGCAGGAGGGAAATCTGGGCGACTCACGCCTGCCTCGCACACCACCAAGTCTTCGTGATAGGTGTGCTTGAACTTTCGCTGAACAACTCTAACTTCCACAGACTTCTTCAGCAGCTTGACTGCCAGCTCCGCGGCTCGATCCCTGGATCCATTTTTGCTGCCGGCGTAACCGGTGGCCAGGTAGACATTCTGACATCGCACTTCACAAGCGAAGCCATCTGTTAGGAGCTTCTTGCTCTTGGGGAGGTCAGCAGGGGCGATTTCTTTCAGAGGAACATAAATATATTCAGGATTTGTCTTGCATGCCTGAATTGAACGTGTCAAAAGATACGTATAGTTAATTTTATCAGTCCCAGTGTTTGCATCTGGGTTAGCAAGATTTTTCCAGATAGCCGCTGACAGTTTCTCGATAAAACTCTGTTTGAGCATTATAGCTGAGGGAGGGAAAGTCTCTGACGCAGACTGGACAGTTGAAGGAGAAACAGAAACCTGCAACACGCTGCTTGTGGTAGTGTCCACACTATTCACAGCTTTCTTGGCTGCTGCTGCCTGGCCTGCAAAGCCAAACCCAGCTGAGTTGGAGAGCTGGGGATCCACCTCCCGTGCACTCACAAAAGAATTTGTACAATTTTCAGCTGGCTGCACGATGCTGTTTGTATTTGCCTCCTGGTTCACCTCCTGCATTTGGTTATCCAGAGAATCTTCCTTCTTGTCATCCTTCTCAGCACTGGTGACAAAGTGTATGGGTTCAAAACGTGGTCGCACCCGGAACCTGGGGACCATCTTTTTGGGCGGCTCAGGAATCTCTTCCAGCTCTGGACCTATGGGGTGGAAGAAAATGACAAGATTACCAATATGCGCTATGACAAGGAGACAATGTTTTCACAGAGTGATCTTCAGGAGGAGCCTGCAGGCTCTGAACACAGTATTCCCACTTCTTAGCCACAAACTAAAAGGTTTCCTTCCGAAGACATTCGCAATTGATGAAATAAGAACATTCATTCTTGCGCAGGTCACTACAGTGGTATTTCCAGCTCCACAACTACCACACAAAAGTCTCTACATATTTAGTTACACGGATTTTAGGTCTGAATCACTTGCTCTGCCCCCCAACATTGCCCACTGAACCATCCACTCATTTCTGAAGTTAATCAGAAATTCAAAGCTACTAAAACGAGTAAAAACTATGGCCCGTAAGACAGAACACCAGAGCGGGACTAGAGCCTCAGCTCTGACTCTGCCGCAGGGTTGCAGGATGATCTCAGATAAACAAATTCTCTTAAGGTCTTCTCATTTGATGGAGGAACACAGTGATACTGAACCCTCCTTTCCAAAACACACAGGGCTGTTAACGACAGTGTTAATAGAAGCATATTTTCTGTAAATGTAACTACCCTTGGCTAAAGGACACCAAACATGGAGAAATCTGCCCAAGCCTCAGGTGACAGCTGCAGTGGCTGGGGGGGGCCATTACACATTACTGGCAGACCTCTTATTTCTTGACCAGAAGAAATGCAAATGAAGCAGAATATCCTGATATATCCTGCAGAACATGAGAATCAAATAGCTGATAAGCAAATACGTTACGTCTAAAAGATGGTTATACAAGACTTTTCCTGTGAAAGATTTAGCCCCCACGCGCTGCAGTGGTACGTGTGTGTAATTTCATCAGAGGAGCAAAAGGCCACCTCAGCGCCTTGGAATGAGCTGCCCAACCTAATGCCAATGTGCGCAACCGTAATATAGATCAGGCAACACATCTGTCCAGACATCACACTACCATAGCGTATTTATCATAGCCTAGTTCACTGTAGACGAAAAAAACACTTCGCATACAGCATAAACAGGCCTTCATATTTAAATCAGGTGACAAAGCTCTCACACATGCGTCCTTTGGTCATCAGTTTTGATGAATTATGGAAAGGTTTACATTTCTTGCTCCGTTTGGTATTTTGATGATTGCACTGCAGCAGCATCTAAAGGCTCTCACCAGCAGAACAGCTCTTTATGCTGTCTGTGTAACATGCAATGGAGAACCCTTCCCGTCAGAGCTGCTGCCTGAGAGACAGACAAAACATGGTGGTATTCTTCTCAGTTTCGCAGCTGGCCCATGGAAGCACAAAAGGATTGCTGGGTGTCAAAGTAAGAGAAGAAACTTTGGCAGAGCTAGGGATTATATCCAAGCCTAGAGGAGTCCTGTGCTGTCTGACCATTTCTGCTTTAAACAGCCAAACTACTGACTGACGCTGCCTCACAAATAAAGTGCCTGCCCGCTTGCATCCACAACCTGCACCTGCACACAGGAACAATTCCCCCAACCCTCCCTCTGGAGAGAGCGCAGGGAGCTTTGAAGGTGCTGGAGAGGAGCCAGCGGACGGAGCCGCTGAACTCCCAGCCCTCTCTGCCTGCTGCATTTCCTCTGCTGGAAAAGCTACAGCTGATACATTGATCCCTGAGACCACGGGACTGGGCTGACATATGCAGGACTCTTTCAGGCCCAGTAGGGAGAAAGAAAAAAAAAATTAACCCCCCCCCCCATCACCACCACCCAATGCTCCAGGCAGGTTGTAACTCAAAATCAGTAAGCTGAACTCTACATCTCCATGCACATGTACAATCCCCTCTCAGGTCGGAACATCACCCCTCACCACAGGGAAGAAGGGCAGACAGTATTTAATTACATAGATTCCATTCCCTAACACTATCACTAGGGAAAATCAATTACCTGGTAATTTCAATGAAAAATGATATTTTCTTAAGCAAAAAGAGAACTCTGCATGAATTATGTACACCCCGCAACATGGCAGAGGAGGGGAAACGGCTGCAGTCTAGCAGAGTACATCATGGTCACTTCTCTCCAGTTCGCCGTGCCGGCTCTCTCGGAGGCGGCCCCGTGGTGCATTGCTCTCCCCACGCTCCCACTAATGCCCACCAAACACCGACAGGGAAGGGTGTCTCCTTTGACACACAGGCAGATATACTCACTGTCAGATGGAGAGTGGTATCTTTTTAGCTTCCTGCTAGGGACCAACTCGTACGTCCTCATTTCCCCGATATCGATGCCTTCAGCCATCTTGAGAACCTTCTCCATGACCTGCAGGCCGTATCTGTGTGGATTCAACGGCAAACAACTTTAGAACTGGTCCCACAGGGGCAACACACACACATGCACACACAAGCTTTTATCATGCAAAACAAGAACTAAAGCTGCCTGAGACATGGTACCCGCTGCAAGGGAGATGTTCCCCCTGATCTGCTGGAGTATTAACACGGGACCTGACCACCAGCCTCATGCCGTAGCTAGTTCAGCGCTGGCAGACAGCCTGCGCACCAGCTAACAAGCTACCTGGCTCTAAGCGAACCCATTTGTGAATAACAAATCGTGCAGACACCAAACTGACGGTGTGTTAAACTTAAATTTAAATACATTATCCGTCAAAATATAACGTTTGGCAGAGCTACTAGGAACACTAAGGAACACAGGGGTGTGGAGAAGGAGGAGTCTCCGTGGGCATCGCAGCTTCAGTGAACTAAGCACTGGGGCGACCGGCTGGCACTGAAGTCTTGTCTGGGTCCGCAGCCACAGACCGTACGTCACCAATACTGAAGTCGCAGATGTCACATGACAAAGGCACTGCTCAGCCTTTATCGACCACTCTTTAAAAAGCCATACTAATTTCTAGCTTGGTAGCTGTAACTGAAACGTTTTAAATCCCTGAGCCATGACAGAGGCGAGGTGGCTGTAACTAGCTCTGTGCAAACCCTGACCCTGCCGCAGCACGCTCGCAGTTCCACACAGGCAGGACACATGCTGTACAACCCCATCCCGCTTGGCCTTACATTCCTCACCATCTAAGTTTTCCAGGGATCTGTCACACGTTTTCAAGCCATTTGCATGGCTGACGCTGAACAAGAAAAAAACCCAAACCTTTCTAACCAAGGAGAACCTACAAACACGGCCTGAAACTCTGACAGCTTCACACGGTGGTTCAGAAAGGAGAAAAAGCAATCTTGCACCTCTTCCATGGTGTGCTCACCTTCAACAGTCAAAAAGCATCAGGTCACTGTCCGTGGACAGGAGTCCACAACTGTCCCAGCTAGTGCTGCAGAAACTCGCACCAGTTTTTAACTACTACTGTTCCACGGGCTCTGGAAATCTGTTCACTCTCCACTCAAGAAATGCCCTTCCTGCTCCTGATTTAGAGGGCCAGGCAGAAACCTGATCCGTTTAAATTACCGGGCGAGAACTCTGAACACACACCACTGCGGTCCTGCTTCACCTGCAGGCACCCAGCACAGCCCAGGCCCCAGCAGAGGGGCAGTGGAACCGTGCATGGGAAGAAAGTGCCAAGTGGGATCAAAGGGAGGCGGACAGTGGTGACACCCTCATCCTCCCGCAGCCAGAAGGGAGGGGGAAGGAATCTCTATTCCTCTCTCTGGCTTACAGGCAGAAGAGTACACTGCCCGTGACGGGAACATGAAGGACGATGCCCTTTTCCAGCAGGGTGCGAGAACAGCGTTAGATTTGACAGGAGTGTGTCACTCTTCTTCACAAAGGATGGAGATGTTTTGGGCTCAGATTTCTGCCCGGGGGAAAATCAACCAGTTGCAACATGTGTTTGTCTAACCTGGCCTTAGAAACCTCAAGCTGTGGAGACTGCCCATGGAGGCAGAGGAATCCTATGCCTCCAATGCCTAACTAAAGTCTCGCTGGTGTGACTGAAATACATTACCTCTTCTCCTGATACCAGTAGCTCTGGAGCATAATGCCTTCCTCCCCCCCCCCATTTTGCAGCCACCTTTAACATATCTGAGAACACATGCGTCTTCTCTCATCCACCCCTAAACTAAATGAATCCTGTTACTTAACTCCTTGCTCACAGACCACGTTTTCTAAGCCTTCTGGACATTCTCCAGATCATACCCCACCAGAACACTCCCTCAGGTGTCATCAGCAAAAACTCTGATTTGTATTTACTCTGACAAACAGGTTGCCTTCAGCTAGCAAGTGATCAATGTTAAAAAAAAAAATCAAAAACAAAACCCCAAAAACACCAAAACAAAAACCAACAAACAAACTTAAGAGAAAACAACAAAAATCCCCCAAACTTTGAAGTTATTCACTTGATACAGCAACAACAGCTCTTCCCAAGCAGCAAAAGGCAGTTCCAGAGAAAGCTGTGGGCCACCTCCCTTCCCCAGACAACTCTAAGTAAAGCTGCCAATTGCTCTTCAACAGTGCAGCGTGCTCACCGGGCCCGTGCGGTGCGTTCACGTTTGTGCACAACCCAAGCTTTGGGGAAACATCCTCACTGACAATGGCTCTGCACCGCATCATGTCTAAACCTATCGCTCCTGTCTCCCCTGAGAGCTGCAGGTGGAGATGTTCATCAGGGAAAGTATGTGCACTTACAGGCTTAAACTGCATCATTGGTTAGGATTTTAGATCTTGCCACATAGCTCTTCACTTCTGTTATCAGCACCCTATAACCATATTATTGCATTGATTCCCAAAAGCACTGTCACAAAGAAGGCCCTCCATTAAGAGAAGCACACAAACACATAAGATGAGCTAACAGACCGAAGAGACTACATCTTAAAAAGATACATTTAATTTTAACATACCACTCGAGCTTCAGAAATTGAAGCTGTTTTAAAACTATGCTCAATTTTGGTGCTTGCAGAGCTTTCTTTGGACCGGAAAGAAATAAGAAAACATGCAGATCTGCATTTAAAGACATTGACTTGGCTCTGTACAAATGACAGAAAATATTCCCCAACAAGGTTTTGGGATAGCAACATTAATAAAAGTCAAACTATATGCCCTTCAGTGTTTACAAGCTCCTCTGTCACTGCACAATTTGCTGAAGTTAGTCGTTAAGCAGTTGCTTCTGTCTTTAAAGCCTTATGTCCAGTTAAAAATAATCACAACATCAGAAGCGTCAGCCGGGACGTGGCTGATGTTTCTGCAGATCCCCACAACCTTGCTAGTTACGGTACGGTAACAGTAATCCTGATGAAGGGAAACCTCTTCCATTTACCAGGCCTGTTTCTCTCAGAAAAACTGAGCTTTAAGGGGATTGTATAGGCTGCTTTATGCTTAGAGGGATACGTTCTTCTCACTTAAATTACAAAGCACAATACCACATGCTTGCCGAGTCCTCAGGGGTGGGACATCAAGAACTACTTTCAAAACACACATATACTTTTTTCAGCAGCTTGCTCCCCTCCACATACAAATACATGCAGATTCGAGCAAAGAAAACTGCCCAGGAACCGAAGTTCTCCTGCACCGGCCCCTCCACCCCAGCTCTCTGGGGTTACTTTTTAAAAGGCAGCTGGGGCCGAGCAGCACCGGGCCACGACGGGACCCCAGAGCGCGGGGCGGCCGAGAAGAGCGGCCGGAGGGAGCCTGGGCTCCTTCTCCTCGCCCGGCGGCGGGGGCAGCCCGGCCCCGCTCCAGGCGGCGGCTTCAAACTCCTACCCCGCCTCCTGCCAGCAGAGCGGGCCGCCTCCGCGGTGCCTCCGCCGCCCCGAGGCCTCGGGGGGACCCTCCTGAACCCGGCGGACACGCCGGGGCACCCACGCCTGACAGCGAGCGCCAGGCCCCGGCGGGCAGCGGGGTCGAGCGGCCGGGGCCCGCCGCAGCCCCCCGGCGCGGCCGCCTCAGGGCCCGGGCCCTCCTCAGGGCCCCCCACACCCCCGGGCCCTCCTCAGGGCCCCCCCCACGCCGCCGGCCCCTCCTCAGGGCCCCCTCAAGCCCCCCCCGCCCCGAGGCGGCAGCCCGGTGCCGGGGATGTCCCGCCGGGCCTCACCTGCAGCCCATGAAGACGTGGTTGGTCCAGAGGACGGAGAGCGAGAGGAGCTGGTCGATGGCGGCGCCGGGGTAGCCGTGGAGGTGGCGGAGGATGAAGCGGCGGCGCAGCCCCCACTGCCGCTCGGTCTCGTTGTACTGCCGCCACTGCTCCAGCACCGACTCGGGCACCGGCTCCGGCTCCGGCGGCGGCATGGCGGGCAGCGGCTCGGCGGACGATCCTGCGTCGCCCGGGGGCCGTCCCCGCCGGTGGGCGCCCAGCCGCCGGGCACAGCCGCGCACGGTGGCGGAAGCGGCCCGGGCGTGCCGGAGGGGACCAGGCCCCACGTGCGGACCAGGCCGCGGCTCGCTACGGGCCGCCGGGGAGCGCCGGCACGGCCCGGCCCGGCCTCAGCCCCGCCGGCCCCGGCCCCCGCCCCGGCCCCGGCCCCGCCCGTGCCGGTGTGGCGGGAGCTCCCCCCTCCCCTCCCCCCGCGCCGATCTCGCCCCTGTCTCGCGCGGAGCGGCCCGGCCGGCGCCGCGTCACGTGGCCGCCCGTCACGACCGCGCGAGACGCCGCGAGAAACCGCCGCCACTGCCGGCCGGCCGCCTCGGCTCCCCCGCGCCCCCTGGCGGCGGCCGCGGGCGCAGCGGGGCGGGGCGGGGCCCGCCAAGCGGCGGCAGGGGACGGGGCGGCAGCCGAGGCCTCCGGGAAACCCCGCGGCGGGGCGGGGAGCGACATCGGCCCGCAGGCACCCCGGCAGCGCGGCCGACCGCCGGCCTGCCCTGAGCCGGCGCCCCCCGTGCCCGCAGAACCGGCCCTGGGTGCCGCCCCAACGGCTCCTCTCCGCCGGGCGCCGGGTTGGAGGAGCCCGAGGCCTTTCCCCCCCTCAGCGAGGGCCCGGGGGTCCCTGTCGCCCCAGGCCGAGCCTCCCCGGGACGCGTGCGGAGAACAGGCAGCGCAACGCTGGGAGCAGAGCCGCGGTGACCGGGGCCGGGAGGGGGAGAGGGGACCGCGGGGACGCTCCCGCCCGAGAGGCAAGGGAAGCCGCCGCCAAAGCGCGCACCCGCCCTGAGCGCCTTGGGTTTGTCCTTCGGAGTGACCCATCTGGAGCCGTTCTGAGCACCGGCCCGGCTGCGCGGTCCTTCAGCGCCGGCCGCCTGAGCAGCAAACACGACATCACACCCGCAGGCTTTCGTATTTTTTATTTAAAATTTACATTAAAGTTAGAAAGGTATCAGGCTAAACAGTGCTGGTTCTTCAGTGTTTGTCGTGTGAATACGTAACTCGGTGCAGTTCTTACTTCCATCGGTAAAAAGGAGACAAAACCAGGAGCGGGGAGAGAAGACGGCAGCTGGGGAAAGCGTGCGGCCGGCGGGGCAGGGCGGGAGGGAGCAGCGGGCAGTGCGGGGGCTGGCTCCCGCGCGCGGTGAGGGCGCCGCACCCTGCTCCCGGGGCACTGGGATGGGTCACTGTCGTTACACCAGCCGCCAGCATCGCCTCTGCCCCCTGACACTGCTAACTTTCTTCTAACTTCAAAGAACGAGAGGAGGTTTAGTTAGGGGGAAAAAAAAAGTACCACTCGACCCACGTCCACCAGCCGATGGAGCTTATTTAATAGGTGGTGAGACACAGGAGGACACCAATGAAAACACACAGTTGTTCTTACTTTATTTCTTTGTTAAAATTAAATATTTCGTGGCTGCCAACAGAGCAAATTGCACCATGTTTATACTTCCTTTGACTCTGAATGCACAGTTTCCAAAACCAATCAAACAACAGCATATTGAAAATATCCCTTAGGCTTCACACCTCACGGAAGCCCGTGACATTTATATTATTAAAGACAAAATTAGAAAAAAAATACGCCCATAACAACGTTTGAAAATGTATTCGCTACATCGTTAGTCCAAACATCACATTTCTGTTGCTCTTCAAAATTCCAGGTAAACAATCAGTTCCCCCGTATTGCCCTGTCTTGTCACACAAATTACAAGACACTTCAATTTTAGATACCATGCAAGTCAGTAAAAGAGCTTCTTTCCAAGACACTAACACTGAAGATTTGTTCCCCCCCTCCCCAGACATACGACCCTTAAACTCTTCTAGAAGTGGCAGTCTTCTCCCTCAGACCCAGTGCAGCTGGCGAAGACAGATTAAAAAAAGCTACAGAGAGAGAAAAGGGAAAAAAGAGAAAAAACCAGAAGATTAGCAAAAAAGAGAAAGACATTCAAAAAGCAGGAAAAAGAGGTGCAACACGAAAACAGCTGACAGAGGGGAGATGGAACCTCCTTGCGGTACCTCAGGTACTTCAAGGAAATCACACAAGTAAAAACCTTTTTTCTTTAAAGTCTTTAAAAAGACTTTACATGACTTTAAATGATATTCTAATAAGGCAAATGGTCAGGAAGAACAGCCAGTGACCTGCAGTATGGTAAAAAAAAGCCACATTAAATGGTTCTTTTAGCAGATAATCTAGAAGTCATTGACAGACTGGTTTTGGGAGCAGGCCGACATTCGACAGCGGAGGAAGAAGTAAATACTCAAATTATTTTAACTTGCTTAAAAAAACCCCACAAAACAGTCAAAGACTTTTATGGGAAATAAAATTGTATTTATGGTGAAACAGAATACCTGAGAAAAATACATTGCAATCAAGAGTTTTAACTGCCTTGATTGCTGGAAACGGAGGCCAGACCGTCGTTTGATCTAGGTTACTGCGTACGGTTTGCTGCTGCTGTGAGCAGCTAGCCAGACTAACGCAGAACTGTTTGTGAGGCGTTAGCATCATCCAGACTGCCTTTCTAGCAAAATTCTCAGCAGCGGCTTGCGCTAAAAACAGCATTACCTATCATGGCTAGGTCTGAGGTGTGTTTATCTTCCAAAAACCCAGGATTTGAAGGGTTTTTGTTGAAACTATTTGGCAGCACGCATCCTGATCTTTCAGCAGGGTCAGGACGTGTGGATTCACCCACATACAGAGAACGTAGCCTGCACAGAGTGCGACTGAAGGATCAGGGTCACAACAAGCAAGTCTGAAATGGAAATGAGGATTACATGCTAGTCTTCAGGTAGCATGAATTAGCAAAAGAAAAAATAAAAGCAAATAAAAAAAGAAAGATGATGTCATGAAAATGACGTCATGAAAATGACACCAAGTATAAAGAGAAAAGAGTTTTTTATCTCTCAACTATGCGATAACTAAACTAAGGTGGTGTTGTCATTTTAACGTCACCAATAAATACATTTAAACTGCGTTGTTATTTCGCCAGCAAAAATAACTCACAGAACTTATTTCCACATCCCTTATTTATCTGGGTGGAGAGAGACCAGGAGAAAAGGGAATCCATTAATTGTAGGGAAAAAAAAATTGTAGGATTTAAAGTTGCAGCATCCAAAACTTGTTAGGACTAATTTTACATTGTTTAATAAAAGCAGTAACCACCAGTACATAGTAAAGACAGAGGATATCACAATGAGGATATAGGAGAGAGCAAGGGTAACACCATGGAAAGGTCACAGCTGAAATGCTGTCACGTTTTATTAGACCCTCCGATTTAACAAGTAAATGAAGGTCCATTCCAGCCCATTGTATTCGGGGGTAATTACTCAGTACAGAGCCATGGGTTACTGTAAAAGAAGGGCAAAGAAAACAAAAAAACAAAAGAAGTAAATGTTAACCAGAATTCACTGTCTGATGAAGTCTTTATTTAAAAACAAAACTCATCCAGAAATACACAGAGAAGACACCTGCAGGCAAACCACAGTTGCACTTGCCCAGAGTGAACTCCTGGCCCCACAGTGAGCAAAACACCCTCCTTTTTAGTGCAAATCTTGCAGTAAAACAAGGCTTTTGCTGAATAGAAAATATGAGAAGCAACCTGCCAGCATCTGTACACTTCTAAACAGATGCCAAATAAAAAAAAAAAAGGTAATACTTTTTGCATTACAACCAGAAATTGTTGGAATCACTGAGAAGAAAGTCAAAGAAACATCGTCTTTCTTCACAAACACTGATATGTACAGCAAGGCGACCAGCCTTCCCTGAGATTGGATCCAGGATGTGCATCCAGGCCAGCACACTGAGAGGGAGACAAGGCAAGAGATCCTTCGTGACCCCTGCAGCATTCAGAGAACACTTAGTTGCAAACCGTGGATCCAAGTGTGAGAATCCCCCAGGCCCGGGGACCAGAGGTTTGGACTCAGGCCCACGCCTGTCAGGATGGCAAGTTTTGCAAAAAGTCCTTTAAAATCATTTGAGTCACACACGGCAGCACAGGGGGGTAATGAGGGGTTAGATACAGCAAATTAAAAAGAGGAGAGGGCAGCCAGTCTCTCGAGACAGCATGTCCCACCGCATGGCAGCATGGGGTTGCATTCACGACAGGGGCTAAATGCACACCTCCAAGCAGCCGCGCTCTCTTACCATGCAGCCCTCGCACAAAAGGGAGGGAGAGACAAAAAGCCGAGCAACTGAGAAGAGGGGACACTAGCCCTACGAGCGCTCGGCAGCCTGCTACTGCCCAAAGGGGAAGAGGTATCAGCAATGAGCATTTCTTGCCGGTTCCACGTAGGCTATTGCTGAGTTCTTCACAAGAATAACCATAACCCAGAACAGCCAAGGGTGCGGACTCTCGCTTAAAACAAAATGGTGAGCGCGGGAAGGGAGCAATGAGTAAAGGTGAGCAAACAGGCACAATGGCATAGCTGCGTGTTAACCGAATGTGGGGGCATTCGCTTCTGGTGTGAAGGGAAAGGTTCTACAGGAAACCCGAACTGAAAATGAAAGAAAAAGGCAGATTAATGGTTTTATGGATTAATGACAAAAACCAAAATAAGAATATAAATGTTTCCTAACACACACACAAAGAAAGAAATGTTGCTATGTGTTAATAAGGTTTAATTTGATTACAAAACATGCTTTATGCAGACACACGCATGCATACACGCACACACACTCAGCAGTGGGATGAACCAAATTTATTTTCTAAAACAATCCTTTCACAGTTTTGCAAGCTACAGGACTCATCAACTGTGACTTGTTTGTATCCTTGCAAAACAATGGAGCCCTGCCATACTTCGTGGATCAATATGGAGAGTATTTTTCTGGAAAAGTACCATATATACATATTTAATTTAGCAAGGACAAATGCCCATTGAAAAAGGCACTGTCTGCATTTGTATGGTGGGAACAAAGAACTTCACTTGATTCAAAGCCCGGCACACAACTGTGTACAGTTACGAGGACTGCCAAAAGCAATCCAAAACCAACAAAAATCAGTAATGTTCACTCTAACTGCACTTTAGCCGTGCCTTCGTACTCGGCACCAGAATGAACATTGTTATTCTTCGAGCTTATTTTTCCACATTCAGATAAGCAGAGAATTGTTCTTTTCATTGTTTTACAGTTACCGTTGGCAGCAGAGACATTCATTCAACCGGACTGCTCAAGACGACTGCAAGCTCCAGTTCAAGTCAGTGCAAGACCCTTCTGAAGCTCTTCTGTTAAGTGGAACGTCCCATTGAAACTAAATTCAAATGCCTCTCACTGACAGCGTAACGTTTACTTGCTTTTCCATTTCCCTTGG
The DNA here is from genome assembly GCF_964195595.1 of Calonectris borealis. Lineage (NCBI taxonomy): Eukaryota > Metazoa > Chordata > Aves > Procellariiformes > Procellariidae > Calonectris > Calonectris borealis. The sequence continues at coordinate 17,237,646 of NC_134324.1, forward strand.
TGGAGCTAAGAGGGAAGGAATCCTGGAATCAGCTTTTCCCTATTTAACGGCAGACTGTAAGTTAGTTTGGACTGTATCCTGGAGAGAATGTAAATCCTAGCTTTGTCTGCAGGGAAGGGTGGACTTGAGGCTGAGTTTTTAGGGTGTTTTATAGCTAAATGCTGCTGTTCCAGCAGGTCCCTCCTCCGAGAGACCTGCGCACCTCAGCCTGGGGTGCTGTCACCCTTGCCTTGGATAGTAAGTATTGCTGCTCTGTCAAGAAACAAGACATTCCTGTGGGAGCTTTCTTTCTCCTCTCACCAGAGAATCAACAGCAAATTCAAAAGGCTCAATTAAACACACTCAACCTAGCTATACGTAGACCACTGTCATTAGCAGTTTAACTAATAACCCTAATAAGGATGCTGCTCTCCTGCCAGGCAGGTACATTTCTTACGCGTCTTTGTTTAAATGAGCTTTCATTTTACAATAGATGCTGGCACTTCACGCTGCAGACACTTGCTTATGGCCAGGTTCGTTAACCCTTTCAGGCAACCTTATCTGTTCCACAAGCCTGCCCATGACTACGTGGCCACCCTACATCCCTGCTCACATGAAGGCAGAGACACTCTGGACAGAGCCACAGCAACTGGAGCAGAGCAGACTCACAGCGTAACACCACGGACAGGGCTCTGCTCCAGTGGGAACTCTCCACGCCTTGGCAAAACTCCTCGGAAACTTGGATGCTGGCCTTATTCAGGGGCAAAGTGCTCTGGCAGGCTTTCTGGACACATCTTGAATACAGCCCTCTTCTACCGCTAGCCTTAACCTAACTGCGGGCACACTTGGCATGGCTCCCAGGAGTGTGGGTCTGTCTGTCTGCTACAACTGAACATCCAATCCACGGGTGACCCATTTGACTGTTAAAAATGTCATAAAGTCTCTCAGTCTATCTTCAGAGCCTTCATTATCCGCTAAATGCTGAGCCCACCATCTCTTGTGGTTTTGGACAATCAACTATAGTCGGTCAGCAGGTGAATATTGGTTTGGTTACTCGGCAGTAGCTTCTTTAACGCCCCCTCATACATACATACACACACACTCATACACACACACAGTTTGGTGATTCTCTGGTGCTTTGGGACAAAGGAAAGCTCTAGGTTTGGCAGATTTTACCATCTGTTAGTATGTGAAGGGGGGAATAGAAACTAGTCTTGCATCTACCTTCACCTGCACTGTAACCACAAGTTAACACTACAACTTGGAGGGGTGGGAGGGAAGGAGGAGAAAGGGAAAAGACATTTTCATGGCTAGCTGGGTTCTATCATCAGCACCACATCTCCATAGCAATTGTTGCCATAGTATCAACATGGCCTAGGTGATTAAAGAATATAATTTATTTCTAAGGGAGATGGAATAAAGAAAACGGAGCCAACAAAGTGCTGGGAAGGTTTAAAAGGAAGAGGACCTAATCCTTATTTTTCTACGTTTCATGTCCAATACTGAGTCTGTCTGCATTTTACTTTGCATAATCTTGAAAGACAAACTTCATTGCATCCTTTTTCTACAACTCCATATGTAGAGAGAGACAGGTAGAGCATGTATAGGAAGGGTGAAAGCAGAGGAAGACAGAAATAATACTTATAGGTTTCTGGACTTGCACAGGGTCTGCTTTTTTAGGAACTGTAACTGATCCCACTGTGAGGTCTATATTAGTTAATGACGCTTACCAGGACAATGTGCCTCATGCACCATGCAGCCAAACAGCAGCTAACTGTAAAACAGCATATATGTAAGAGCTAATAATGATGATAATGATGATAATGATGTAACAACAACAACAAAAAAAAGAAACCAAGTCATGATTAGTGCAAATTACAGAGCTTGGGTTTAAAAGAGTCACCTGTGAAAGAAAAAGGCTAGTGTACTGCCAGCCACTAGTAAACAAATACAGTTAAGCTACAGCTTGTGAAATTAATGGATTGTTAAAGATATTTATGATCTAAATACTGAAATTAATTACTAAGGACAACTGGAGAAGTTACAGAGTAAAGAAAGCAGCACCATTTCTAACACAGCTATTTTCCTGGAGGAGAGAGAGGACTCCTAATATCTTCCCAAGCCTTACTCAAGCACTGACCTATTTCTTTCATGGAGTTTTCTACACCTTTCTGTGTCCTTAACTGACAAGAACTGAATGCGCTTGGTGTCAAGGAGCTCTTCTGAGATCAGAACTGCTACTAGGAACAAGAGTGTGACTTGGGCCACAGCGACTAATTGCTCATACTATAGGGCATGTCGTCTCCCTTTTCTGCATTCCTGACCCTGACCGATCTCAGGGCTGAAGTCTGCCGTCCTCAGCGTGCAGACGTCTGAGGGCTCTAAGCATGAAAGAACTCAGTTGTGTATTCCTCACACAGTCCAGGCTGGGGAGAGAAGTCTGTCCCCAGTCAGCCTCAGGCTCCTCAGTATGAACAGATATTAAAATACCCTGAAGGTAATTCAAGAGAGCAAATCAAAATACGCAGTGGAAAAAGGAACGGACATGTGAGGAAAAGGCAGGAGCACTAATTGCTCATCGCAAAAGAATGTTGACATTGAAGCAGCTCCAGCTCAAAACGAAAAAGACTAAACCAGGATCTCATTCTGGTTATTGGGTTTTTCCTCTCCTGTCTCATTTGATTCCAAGCTTAACAGTCAAGGGCTATTTTCCCTGACAAACAGTCCTGTCAGCTCTTTGGGCACGTGCCATATTGTTCGTATGAACAATGTACTCCATGTACTTAAGACCGCGTAGCGCAGGCAAGATTTACTCTGGATTTGCCCCAGGGATGTGCAGAGAGGGGATTATGGCAGTGATACAGAAACCAGACCCTTGTTTATCTGCATACCGCTCTTTGTGCACATGCTAAGGTGGCACAGCACTCCGTTTCGGGAAACGTACCACAGTGAGAAGAAACGGAACTGCTCATTGCTAGGTGAACCGGGAGGACTGTTTCAGCTGTACAGCTGGTTGCTCCTGAGCAACTGCAGAGCATTAGGAGCCTGGCATGGGCACTGCAGATGGTCCACATCACAGAACCCTGACGAGGGGCTGGATCCCGTCCCACCAGTCCCTGGCACGGGGAACCCCTGTTAAAGCCATGCAGTATCTCTCACTGTTTCTGTGGAGGGCAAAAAGCCGAGAGGGCTGGAGAGAGTACTAGCACTAACAAGGAGCTATGACCTGTCCCCTCATTTTGCAGCCTTACATTTTGCAGATTCCAGAATTCAAGATTATTAGTCTCCCTGAATAATTTCCACGGTATAAGCTTTTTCCCAACCTAAACAAGTAAAACCCTGAGACAGGACACGCTCATCTCTGGGGGTAGCAGGACATCCCTGCTACCCACGCCCTAGCCTTGGCAGCCAATATTGTTCCACTTCATTACAGGCACTGACAGACCAAGGCAGAAGCAGGGAATCTCGCGGAATGAAAACAAGTGCGTCCTCTCCCGTGCTGTCAGCAAGCAATGAGGGAGGTTAGCACTGCTCCCTGCTCTCCAGGATGACAGCTAAAGGTAAAATGCTTCCAGCTACTGCTCAGCCTTACTAGGGCTTAAACCTGGGTGCAAACCTTCCCCTGATAAGGACTGGCTAGGTTGGGAGAGAGATATGAACACTCAGAAAAATAGTAAAGGAGAACTATTACCAAAAAGCAAATACAACTGGGTTAGCAACTTACTTTTTTCTTTCCTTATCTCTTTTAAGAGTTTGCGATCCTCCAGCCTGCTGAGCCTGAGATTGGAGCAATTCAGCTGCTGTCTTCCTTTGTTTAAATGCATTTACTTCATCATCCAGAGACTTCTTCTTATCCTCTAGCTTCTTTTTTTCATCCTGATGTAATTTCTTCAGGCGATCAAACTTTTCGTGCAGCTAGAGGGAAAGGAAAGAGGTGAGCAGGACCCAGCACCACCAGATATTCTGTTCACAGGAAAAGAGGAAGATGGAAGGATCCCACGAGATCTGAGCCTGCAAGTCTCTGTTGGTCTGTACATCACTTCCAGCTCCCTGAGCTGACACTGGGTAGACAAAGGGCAGGGAACAGTCTCCTTTTACAACAGGTTACAAACCAGGCAGTGTTCTAGGGATGCACCATTGCACAGACTAACAATAGAGGATTGGGAGAGTATAATTGTAAAATTTTTAATCCATTTCCAGGGGTCTCTGCCGTATTCCTCTTTAAAGGTCAGTAAATTAATGGATTTTTCACAACACTTTTTTCACACACAAGGAAATTGTATGGGTATATTTTTTATATAACAAGCTTATATCAGGGGCTGTTTCTCTCCTTGAATTTTGCCACACTGCAACTCTCCATCAGAATCAAGACTATGGCACTTTCATGGTGCAGTTAAATTGTACATTACAAGCACTGTGATCTAGTTTTGTCCTACAGGATGAACACGTTAATGTCCTCATGATCCCAAGTTAAACTTTAGACTTCTTGTTAAGAAAGTCCTAAACCACACTCTGCAGAAAGTGCTTTGACAACAGCTACCTACTTGGGAGTGGATCTATCACTCACAACCATGAAGAGACAAGTACTGCAGTCTCACCTCTTTTTCAGCCTCCTTCAGCTCCGCTTCTTTTTCCTTGACCCTCTGGACAAACATTTGCCTCATTGCCTCTTCCTTTTTCTGCAGTTCCCCCAGAAACTCATTTCTTTTGGCTTCATAGGTTTCTTGTAAGCTAAAAAGAAAGGAGAGTCCAGTGACATGACTTGGGACAAACTGCTTCCCCCGAGCCTCTGAAATCAGGCCCTCAGCATGAATATTGCTTGCCCGCAGCACATTTGCCACTCACCCACCCACGTGTGCCCAAGGTCGTCTTTATCCAATCGTTTCTGGGGTCTGTAATCAACTTTTTTGCATGTTGAATGTTGGGCAATTCAAAGAGACCAGCTGGCAACAAACACTAGTTCAGAGGAACACTGCTGTATCTCTGCTGCACAGACATTTCTACTCCTATACTTGCAGTTTCACAGTCAATCCTGCACACGCTCTCCGTGTTTTCACCTTCTCTCACTCAGCCAGCACCTTTGCTGAAGTCTGGATTTATCCGACCTGGCAGGTTTTCTTGCTGCATTGGTCCTTTACATGCTCTCTCAAGGACACACACATACCCACACACGCAAGCACATCCAACAATGCCTCTCTCGAGCTCTCCTGTCTCCTCCAGGGATCCTACCTGAAGGGTTTGCTGTCTGGATCGGTGTCCTTGAAACCCATCTCTTCCAGTTTACATCGCCGGTACAGCTCATAGTGGCGTGTGTGGGTCTGTTCGCGAAGGTCTTCCATGTTGACACGGATCAGCATCTCCCGCAGCTTCACAAAGTCGCAGTGAGCTTCATTCTCCACTGTAAGAAGACACGATAAGGAGTAAGATGGGGGCAGAAACAAAGCGCTCTTCCCACATTCGCCACCTGTCTACTCCTCCCAACAGATTTAACAGCCCTTCTGAGCAAAGACAACTGTCACTATAGGCCTGACACACGATTTAACAAAGAATAATCCCCAGGGAGATATTAAAGTCCAGCAGGCCCTTGCTCCTCTTACGAGAGCCCACTGCCTCCTGGCAGAAGTGTCACCATTCATGCCATGAAAATCCCAGGG